>NC_041220.1:152790003-152793238 GCF_002837175.3 Physeter macrocephalus | reverse complement strand
AATAAAAAAAAAAAAAAAAAAAAAAAAAGACTGCCTTCCAATGCAGGGGGCGTGGGTTCAATCCCTGGTGGGGGAACTAAGATTCCCACATGCCGTGCGGTGCGGCCAAAAATTAAAAAAAAAAAAAAAATCCAAGGTTCTTGGGGACCTGACTTTAACCTTTATTTCCAGCTGTACTTCCCAGTTTTGCCTCATATAAGTTATGACTGAGCCAAATGAAAATCCACTGACCTTATGACATAAATAATAACAGCAGTGATAGCTGACTTGTTGTAGATATTTAAGACGCACGGGGCTCTTGATGAAGGTTTAACAGATTTTCACCCTCATAGCAACCTTATGAGAGAGATGCTACTATTAACCCCCTTCACTGGAAACTGAGTAACCTACCCGAGGTCACAGAACTGCATTTAGACTCAGAGGGTCTGACCCTGGGACTTGTGCTTGTGAGCAGGGCGTGTACCAGGGTTTTCCACATCTATGGTTTTGCCCGTGCTGTTCCATCCTGCAGGGTGTGCATAACCAACTTTTTAATCCACAACTGACTCAGTCTGCAAGACTCAGCTGGTAGGTTTCCTCCCCCAATGAGTTCTTCTGGTTTCCTTCAACTGGAAGTTGTCTCTGAATATCCAGAGCGTTTTAGCTGTCCCTCTGTGACATACACCCTTTTACTCATTCATTTAACAAACAGTCGATTCTCATGATTCACAGCAGTGATGTTGTACAAGGCTGCCATGAACACTATGCGCGAAGACGGAACCACTGCTCCTGGGGAAAGACAGGGTTAGGCTCCTGGGAACCGCTGCTCGCAACATTTCATTCATCAGTACATAAGCTTCTTGTAGGCGTGTTCCTGTTTATAGACACCTTATTTAATAAATGTTACTGATTTATGCACACTGAACTCACGGCCAACACTATAACTCATGTCTGGAGGAGGCTCATGTAACACACATATTTTCTCCATAAGCCTTCTCGTGCTTAGGACACTAGACAGCGCTTCAGCATTAGTGGGTCATTTTAAATGCTGAAATCATCAATAAAAAGCACAAAGGGCAAAAAACACTGGTACTAATAAATAGGGTGTGAAAAACCTCAGCTGGGAACATGCTTGTCAAGCAACCAAAAAATTTTCCCCATCGTGTACGTGGCCTTGAATGACGGTGAAAGCACCATGAGTATTGATCTCAATAAATAATTCCATCGAGAATCCATGAATAACGAGGATGGACTATGTTTCCTTCAACCTCGTGTTACTGTTATTGAGTAAGTGCTTCTCTTTCCTGATAAGTTATAATCTCCTCGAGAGAAAGAGCTATGTTTTACTAATCTCTATGCTTCCCCCACAACTAGCCCAATGCCTTTCTCATTTTAAGTGCCCAATAAATTGTTTATTAAATTAACTAAAGAAAAAGGAGGAAGTACATACTGGTTCAGAGGTTCATGATGTAATTTCTTCACTCTATCTGGCTTTTCCTTCAGATATTTTTAGTCTACTCGATGGTCTATGCCTTCAAGACAGTCATGTGTAATTGTCCCACCACCTCAAAAAACCATTTCTTCTTATTTTAACACCAAAGATACTGGGGGTGAGGGGGAATGGGTATCTTTATCCCTTGGAAATGTGCTGCCAATATAAACAAATGTCAGGAAATAGTTTGGGGGTGCCCTCCCCAGCTCCTTGTGATGTTTTAGGAAATCATAGCATGTGTGGAGAGTGGACCCACGATCCTGTGAAGGGTTGGGAGGCGGTGGCAGGGTGGGACCTGGCAGGGTGGCAGTGTGGGAGGAGAGAGAACGGGCTCTGAGCCCCAGGTCGGTTTTAGTTGTGGCGGCAGCATGGTTTTCACCAGGGACCATGCTGTCAATTTTCTTTTTTCATTATTCTTGGTTAATGCCTCCTCCTTGTGAACAAGACATGAATGATTTTCTTTTACTGCGTTTATGTCCTTTTCCATTTAATAAAGTTGGCTTGCCTCTCCTTCCCCACCACCCTTTGCATTTTGAATGGAATACAAAAATAATGAGGCTGTTTTGTTCAACATCCGTGAGTTTTAGCTATGTAAACCTTATATCAAATCAACATCTTTTTCTATTGCCGTAACACCGCTATCTCTACAATGATCATATGTGATTTTCCACGGCTGCAGGAGACGGGTAATTATTTCACCAAGCAAGAAGACAGGTAGCTTTGGGAGCAACTTAAGAATCTGACGTTCAAGGTTCTATTTTGAGGAGAGATATGTAGCCAGACCTTGCAAAGTTTAAAAACAATGCCCATTCAGGACATTCCATTCAGGGCTTGTGTCTAATCGGAATCCAATGGAGATTTCTGGTTTTCAAATCTTTTACCCCATTCTTCACAGGCTTGGATTTTTAAAACCTCCGTATAGGAGAATGTGATTAGGAAAACAGAAATAAATACTATTGCAGATTGTAAGAACGGCCATGATCCTTCACTGCTACCTGCATGCATGCCCCTTTGCAATGACCCCCATCAATAGGTCAAACCTATTTTCCCTTCCTTTGAATCTGGCCTGGCTTTATAACTTGCTAAGGCCAAGAGAATGTGACAGCAGGGACAATGTGTGAGTTCCAGGCCTAGGTGTCAAGAGCCTTACAGTCCACTTCTCTCTCTGAGGTCTGCCTTGCCTATTGGAGGGTGACAGACCATGTGGAGCACAGACAAGCCATCTGCTGAGCAGCCAGTCTCAAGTTCACCTGGAAGCCAACTACAGATTCATAACTGAGGTCAGCCAAGACTGGGTCCAGCCACTCACCTGAATCCAGCTCAAAGAATCATGAGCTAAGTAAATGGTGGTTGTTTTCAGTCATTAAGTGTTGGGGATGTTTGTTATGCAGAAAAAGCTGACTGATACAAATATTCTAAAGGATCTAAAATTTTAATCTAGTGAGCATACAAGAGTAGTCACCTGAGAATTATTTACTAACTACTCCAAAACAGCAGTGTTTAGAGGAATTTTAAAAATTAAAAGGGCCTCCGGCAAGGACTTATCAGGAAAAAAGACAAAGAGCAACAAAACATCACACACCCCCCAAACAATGTTACTACGACAAAGAGCAACAAAACATCACACCCCAGGCCTTCCCTGGTGGTGCAGTGGTAGAGAGTCCGCCTGCCGATGCAGGGGACACGGGTTCGTGCCCCGGTCCGGGAGGATCCCACATGCCGCGGAGCGGCTGGGCCCGTGAGCCATGGCCGCTGAGCCTGTGC
>NC_041220.1:152780535-152789881 GCF_002837175.3 Physeter macrocephalus | reverse complement strand
CGCGACGGGAGAGGCCACAACAGTGAGAGGCCTGCGTACCGCAAAAAACAAAAAACAAACAAACAAAAAAAATCACACCCCCAAACAATGTTACTATCTCCTCCTAAGGATCTACATTCTGTAAGCCAACAGGGAAGAGAGAGAGTGTGCAGAAGTTCTAGTGGAGGATTTTCTTTCAATAAAAATCGTGAATCTCCAGTAAGAACCTTTCTACATTGCTTATCTGTTTATGAACGTTAAGTAAAATATGTTTAGCAATCCTAATAGGAATGGCTATTAGAGCAAAACCTTTCAAACTGGAATAGAGGAAATTCATATGAAGTTTTTTTTTTTTTTTTTTTTAATCATGAATTAGATTAAAATCATCCTGAGCTGTTTTAGTAATATGTTTTCACAGAGACACATTTTGGTCCCAATTACTCTGAAAGTAATCAAGAACTGTTTCCTCTGGAAGTGACAGGAGACTGAAAGAGGCAGATATAATCAACTTTGGTGAAAGCCTATTCACATTCACTGAATCTGAAGGGTTCTGTCTTTAATCCCCTCAGAAGACAGAACTCTGGTCTTCAAGAACACAGGCAGTTTTATATTCACCTGTGGAAGCGTTTATGTCCATTTTAGGGACTTGTGTGCATTGAGCTCTCGTTATTTTCCTAACGAGGACTTGAAACGAAAATTCATTCTTCTTTAGTAGACATGCATATAAAATTCAAAACGTCTAAATAGTGGAAAGCAACTCTCCTGCCCTCTCACGACTCTCAGACACCCAGATCCCCTCCCCCACTGCTTCCACGCCTGGGTCGGTGCGTATCCGTCCAGAGATTTCTTTAGCGGGACAAAGGACCCTGACAAGCATGTATGTCTGACAGAGAATACACGTGCTCTTCAAACCCCATTACCGTTTCTGTTTTCTTCAGGGCGTGAAGCTAGCCGGCATTCCACCTCCCTTGCAGGTTTATGAGGCCTGTTGCCAGTCTTGGCCCTTGAAGGCAGGGGAAGGGCAGTGCTCTACGGCTGCTACGTTCCTGCTCCGGGAACCCCCATCTGACTGCCCCGTGCTCTCTCTCTGCTTCCCCGTTAGACTGCAGAATGCAGATGCTGGCGGACGTTAGTGCCCAAGATGGAAGAGATCTGGGTCCCTGCGAGACTGCGTGAAGCACAACCTCCCCTCCCCGACTCCAGTGACTACCTGGACTGTCTCCTGATGCTAGCCGGGCCGGTTTGCTCTACTAGTCATCTTACCCTCGTGGTTCTCTACTGGGGATGCACCTTGCTGAGTTTCTAAAATGCACCTTCCTTTCAGCTGGCTGAACTGCAGCCCAATGCACATTCCAAAAGATTGACACGCCTTCTAAAAATCTGACTGTTGGGTGTTTTACAACCTAGCCCCCTGGCTTGGCATCGGTGGGTTAGTTGGCGTGACTTGGGTCCTTTTACGCTGGTCTTGCAGTGTCTCTGCAGCGCTGGCAGTCGGCTATTTTTGGCAGCTGTCCTTGGCTGCGGCTCCCCTGCACCTTCAGACCCTTATGCAGAGTGACCCTCCGTGCAGACATCCAGCTAAGGCACGGCCTGGTGCACCAGAGAGCCTGGGAGCTGTGCTGCCAAACCAAGCCGAAAAAACCCCACCCACCTGACCTTGAACTGGTCTACTGTGAGTCTCTTTCTTATCCGGAGAATCTCCAAGGAGTTCTTTGCTTTGAACAGTGCATCCTCCAATCAAACACAGATTTCTGAGTAAACAGAACAGGAGAGATGTTGCCGTTTTTCCTTAGGTACACTATCAGGAGTGTTCCTGCAGGAGGCCCCCGACACTTCCTCTTTGCTGACTCAAAATAATGATGGAGAACAAGAAGCGGGGTGGGGGTGGGGGGCTGGATAAGAGAGAAAAAGAAAGACCAGTCACCCTGAGAGACTCTGGGGAAGAGCGAAGTTTGTTCCTGCCCCTCCCACCCTTGGTTCGTTTGTTTGGTTCAAAGCTTTGTCCCATTAGATCCTCCAGGAAGTCTTTTGCTGGAGGATGGGATGCAGGCGCTGAGGGTATCATCTCCATAGAGTGTGTAGGTTACAAAATGGCTCTGAGGACCCCGAAGGCTTGAGGGACTTTACACGCTGAAATGCTGGCTCCGTGATACACATGGTGGGTTTCGCTTCCTGTACGTTTCCCCGAAACACTTGCCAGGTTGTCGGCCGTTATCACCATCTTGCAGAATTTATGAAAGCTTCTCAGAAGTTATCGATATAATCTCTTTATTTTCTTCCTATTTTACCCTAAAGTTTTTTTCTTTTGCATTTAGGGCTCCTGGGGCTCTTGTATTTTACAGTATATTCGTGGTTTAAATGAAATCAACACGTCTCTTGTGGCAAAAGATTTCCGGGAAAGAAGACAAAGTTTTGCCAGATGGGATCCTTCCAAAAACAAATGTGCTGATAGAGCAGCTCCTTCTCCCGAGTTTCCCGGAGGTAACAGATGCATGGCTGGGAGAATGGCAGACATGACCGGAAGACAGTGTTCTGGACATTCAAAAATGGGAGCAAATGTCCATCCTGTCCAGTGCAAATTAATTACCCTTCCCCCCAAAAGAAAGATGTTTAGGACTACAGATAACGAATCTTGTTTAAGAAAGAATTTACCGAATTGGCAGATTTCCGTCTCAAGAATATAACAAAAACATTTCACAGGTGGAGGATTCCTTAAAGTTAAGAAAGTCACCTCCTAAGAAGACAGGAAACTGTTTCCTGAGCATAACGTGCCTGCGCTTTTGAGTTTTCCCTCCCATCGCATGTCGGCGTTGTAGGCAGGGAGGACACAGAGGGTGTGTGTATTTTTCAACACCTGATTCAGGAGGTGGAGAAGCGAGGATGAAGCAGTGTTAAGTAGCTCCTGCATGTGCTCCTTGAACCCAGACGGCTGCAGAGGTGAGTTTAGGGCCGGGAGCCGGGCACCCATGCCCTCAGAATTTTGCTGCGTGACTCCACACCTCTGTGGCAGCTGGGGATGCCTTTAGAGACCCTGTGTCTGTGGGCTGGTATTTCCGCCAAGGATGTCCAAGAACAGGCACAGCAGCTAGAACACGAGGGGGCTCATCCCACTTCTAGGAGGAGCGTGTGCCGTTCACGATGGCCTGGGGCCAGTCAGAGCCACGTTTGCCTGGGCAGTGCTTCTCCAAGTGTGGGTGCGTCGGGCCACCTGGGGTGTTTGTTACTAAGGCAGAGGCCCAGGATGTCAGCCCCGGGGCTCTGGTCGCTCTGGTCCTTGGGGCTGGGCAGATTCCCGTGCAGGAGGTTCAAGGTCTCCATGCCAAGAAACCCTGGCCGAGAAGGGACAGATTCCGGTGATAATCCTTTACCATCACGCTTTCCTACTTATTCCACGCTGCTTAGGCCCTTTCAAACGCCAGGCACGTGATGTCATTATATTTTGAGCAAGGGACAACCTGATTTTGTGAAATGTATCTATTCTGGCCACAACAAATCCTCAGTTCTTTTTTGGCTGTTTTACAAATCAATCAAGAAATATATGTCAGGAACTACAAAAAAAGGAGGCTGATTTTTAAAAAAATGTACACTGCTACGTTTTCACTGTATAGAGACTAACAACGTGAAAAAAGAATTTGGCAACCGAGAAGAGCAAAAGTGCTTGAAATGCTAATTCTGTTTCTAATAGAACGAATTATTTGGGCAACTGCTTATTGCATCATCTTGTGATTTGGAAAATGTCTTCTTTATCCTTCACTTAGTTATGTCAAAGACTGGCTGACGCTTTAGGGGTAAGCAGGGCCAGCTTCATGGCTGTGTGACACTTCAGTGGCACAAGGCCCCAGGCTCACATGGGGTCCTGGTTTGGGGTTTAATACTCTGAAACTGCCATACCGACAGCTGTAATAATTTTATCTTTGGGTGGGTGACTTGAAAGTGAAGTCCGAGGATAACGGAGCTTGCAGCTGGGGCCGGGAGGCTCCCCGGGGAGGGGGCTCTCTGTAGCCCACTCCCCCGTCCCCACCCGGGCCTGCTGCCGCCCTCTGCCCCGCGTGCGGGGCGGTGGCTGGGGTCATCAGACGTGCCCCACGTGCTGAGTCACGGTACCCCAGCACCTGTGGGGGACCACCTGTGAGTGGCAGTGCCCAAAGCAGCGTGACAGTGAAGGTAAAAACACCAAGACAGGTCAAGAGAGACCGCAGAAGCCAGGCAACTTCCTTTGTCCTGCCTCTGAACACAGGCCCCTGCACCTCCCTTCCACGCCACGCCCCACACCCTGTGCAGCGGCTCTCTGTGTAGTCACACGGGGACACGTCTTTACACGGCAGTGTGCTAGCTGCACGCAGGTCCGAGAAAGGGAAACGGCGTATGACTCATTTCCCCACAAACAACTGAGGAGGAGAGAATCCAAGGGCCAGTGTCTCCTCTGAAATTCCTAACGTAGTTCTAGAAATGTTGCAAAATTTCAAAAACTCCCCTGATGCTCTGTTTGTTTGGAAAGACGCCTCATCATTACCTGCTGCCCTTGGTACAGCTGTGCAGAGACAAGCTTGGGTGGCGTTGTGTCTGATGGTGCCCCATCATGCAGAAGTGACAAACGGTTCTCGACAGGCCACATCCCGTTCCTGACTGCAGGCAGCTCTTCTGATGTCTGACGGTGCGTGAAGGCACAGCTTCGCAGAGGGAAGGGGTCCCGTGATCCCCAGAGAGAGGAAGCTGCACTGGCCTGGACGGAAGGCAGAATGGAAGTCGGGGGTGCCCTGGGGCCCGTCAGCAGTGGGGGCTCTGTGGACTCCTGCAGGGCAAGCGCCTGAAGCAGGGCGGCGGGCGGTCGGGAGACAGAACAGGCCAGGCCGTGCCTCCGCTATTTATTTCACTGAACGCATTGCCTCCCGCTGACTTACGTGCCTCGTTCCAGGTCGTTCTTCTTCCAGCAGGTCTGTTCCTGCTTTCCTCTTCAGGTACCCGGGAGGATGGGCATGACGCTCTCTCTCCCACCTCGACAAAACAAAGTGCTGTTGGCATTCAATAAGATTGAAAAATATTTTGAAAAAGTATATTTTTTAACGTAGTTAAAAATCAGTAAAGCAGACGCATACTTCTGTATATTCTTACATCAGTGGTTCTCAACTGGGGCGATTTTGCTCCCCGCAGGGGACCGTACGGTGTCTGGAGACATTGGGGTTGTCACAGCTAGGAACAGGGGGTGGAACGGGCATCTGCTGGGTGGAGACCAGGGATGCTGTTCAACACCCTACCATGCACAGGGCACTTAGAGTTCACATAACTGAAAAAAATATTTTTCAAAACATGTTCCTGAGTTCCATTCCCCCAGCAATCATCTAGCATTATTTCTTTCCTAGGAGAAGCCTCCATGAGTCCAAATTCAGAATATTAACTCACAGGAAAATGCCCCCCAAAAGAGAAACCCAGAGTTCTCCAAGTGGTTCTAAGGGGCACAAAGTGAAGAAACGCAGCGGTGCGCTGGGGGTTAGCAAAGGGGGAGAAGAGGGGCAGGAGAGCCCCAACCGTGGCTACACAGGACCCTCTCCGAGTAGCCGTGTTTTTCGGCCGTGTCACGTGGCTTGCCGGATGTCAGGTCCCCAACCAGGGACTGAACCTTGGCCCCTGGCCCTGAAAGCCCGGAATCCTAACCACTAAGTCATCTGGGAACTCCCCTTTAAAAAAAAAATTTTTTTTTTCCCCTTTGGATTTCCAGGTAGCTTTAAAAAATTCCGATGGGTGGGCCACATCCCAGACCAAAGAAACCCGAATCTCTGGGGGTAGGTTTCCAGAAGGAGGCGCTTTTAAAGTTTAGGGAACACGTGATTTAGGTGTGGAGGGGAGTGGAGGCCCACGAGCTGCCCCATGGATGGCTCCTGGGTTCTCAAGCGAGAGAGAACGAGAGTTAGGGCAGGGCTGGCGAGGAGGCAGTTCCCAAAGGAGCGAAAGCCGCGTGGGGGAGGCTCGAGGCAGATGTGAGCGGAGAAGCCACATGGCAGGAGGAGCGACCAACACTGGACGCTCACTGCAGCCAAGGTGCGTGGAGGGTGGGGGCCAGGCCCGTGTCATTCTGAGGCCGTGGTATGGGCACAGTGGGCCTTCATTTCAGAACACTGCAACGCAAAGCAACCTTAGGCCCAGATGACAAACACCCACACTCCCCCGGGGACCACCCACTGGTGGAGGAAGCTGGCTCAGATTAGGGGGCTTGAACGGGGCTCACAGGGATACAATACGCTCCCACACGAGTTAGGTTGATCGAGGCCTGTGCAAACCCACTGCGCGCAAACCAGCCCTCAGCTAAGTACTGATAACGGGTCGAGCCTCTCCCTCCTGAGCTAAGTCGTCCGGGGACCTACACTGTCTGCACTGGATTAGCAGTACGGAAGGTGAAGCTATCAAGAAGTAGAAAGGAGAGGCAGGAGAGCAAGGTCACCGTCGTCAACTGCAGAGAGTTCTCCTTCAGCCTTGTTTCAGAGTTAACTACGAGACCTGTTTAGTGGATCCTCATCTGCTGGTTACTTTGCTCAAGCTGAGAGAAGAGTTTCTCAGCCGTGGTACTGTGGCTCTCCGGGGCCGGATCGTCCTCCGCCGTGGGCGCTGTGCTGGGCACTGCAGGATGTCGAGTAGCAGCCTCGGCCTCCACCCACTAGATGCCAGGAGCAACCCCCTACCCATCCGTGACAACCAAAAGGTCTGCATATATTGCCTAATACCCCCGTGGATCTATATTTTCTGAACGGGGGAGGGTCACTCATATAATTAGATAGTTGTGAATTCAATGGAGTAGGTGGTGACCAGCGTTGAAAAAATGAAATGAAAGTGGATAAACAAGAAAATTACAGTTTGTCACCCATGGCAAGGGTAAGGGTGATTTCATGAGCATTTGGGTTTGATGGGAAATGTGCTTCTGACTGTGGATGGTCAGAAGCACCTTTCCTATCTGGAGAGAAGGAAAGATAACAGAGCTCAGCTAAGTGTGGTGAGGTTAGCTGGAGGAAACTCTGCACTGCAGCCTCAGGAATCAGGGATTAACTGTATAAATCTTCCGTGAGATCAATTCATGGAGTCTTTTGTAGGGTATTTGGGAGAGGCGGCCAAGCACACCATCACAAGGCTCCTCGGGCAGAATGCAGGAAGACAGAAAAGACTAGAAGGACGGAGCCCAAGTGTATAGATGGAGTGATTAGGGCTCAGACCCGGTAGGATCAGGGTCACAGAGAAACACCTCAAAAGAAAAAAAGCCAGTGTCTGGCACAGAGTTGCTCTACCATGTGCTAGTGTCAGGGTGGCTTATTTTGAAGATTGTCTTCAACAGGTCTGTGTTAGAGGCCCCTTTTCACTTAGAGACAGTGTCTGCAAAAATTGCATTATATTACTGCCTTAAAAAATTCTTTTGGGGCTTCCCTGGTGGCGCAGCGGTCGAGAGTCCACCTGCCGATGCAGGGGACGCGGGTTCGTGCCCCGGTCCGGGAAGATCCCACATGCCGCGGAGCGGCTAGGCCCGTGAGCCATGGCCGCTGAGCCTGCGCGTCCGGAGCCTGTGCTCCGCAACGGGAGAGGCCACAACGGTGAGGGGCCCGCATACCGCAAAAAAAAGACAAAGATGGACAACAGGATGGAATTATGAGCAAATTATAAAATCGATCCAAGAGGCCCAACATGAAAAAAAAAACAAACAAAAAAAATTCTTTTACTGAGATAGAATTTACATACCATAAAATCCACGCACCATATGTGTATAGTTCAGTGTTGTTGTTGTTTCTTTGTATATTGAGTTGTGCAACCATGACTACAAATCTAGTTTTAAAACATTTTCATCACCCCCAAAAGAAACGTGGCACTCATCTGTCACTCCCCATCTCTCCCCTCCTACAGCTGGCAATAACCACTCAGAAGCTACCTCCCGTCTCTGCAGGTTAATCCTTCCTGGACATTTCACAGAAACGGCATCAAATAATGGGCAGCCTTTTGTGTCCCAGCATAACGTTTCTGAGATGCAACCACGCCGTAGCACGAATCAATATTTCATTTCTTTTTATGGCTGACTCATATTCCATTGTGTGGAGAGACCACATTCTGTTTATCCAGCTGCTGATGAACATCTGGGGTGATTCCAGTTTTTCTTTGAATAATGCTGCTGTGAACACTGTTCTAGGAGCCTGTGTGGACATGTGTCTTCTTTCCTCTTGGGTGGCTATTTACGACTGGTCACAGTATAACACTGAAGTTGTCGATTCAAAGAACAAAAAATTCACTACGTGGCTGTTCTGCAGAGATACAAGAACGCCTCTGGAATTAGTTCTCGACTATAGAACACAAGTGGAGGGGTCTTGCTTCGTGAAATGAAAGGCTGTGCATGTTTCTCACATCTCTTCTTTTCACAGTCCATGTTGAAGCGCGGGAAAATATAACTTGGGGAAACAATTTGCTTACAAAGTCCGTGTGATGGGTACCAAAAGAGGGAATCATTCAAACCCATCACCCCGATGTCCCCCAGGCCTGTGAACTTTGTCATTACCAGGCGGGGACTGATGTCTTCTCTCTGTGATGCCTCTTTGCCCTACCACGGAATTGTAATTTTGTGTGTTCAAAGTCATTCAATTTATATGTAATTAGCGATATCCACCATGCCCCTAAAATGTGCATGTGTACATAAACAAAAACTGTGTACTTAACAGAATACAACAGGGGGAAAATTTCCACTCCTCACCATGAACGTTTCGGCTTCGCTGGATATCCCAGGGAACGTGGCAGGCAGTGCTTTGGCACAGAGCGCTTCCCATCCCAGATCCTTCCAAGACCAGGGTATTCGGCTATTTTTGGTTCTCTCCAGTCACCTGAAGCATCCCTTTTCCCCCTTCGGGCCCACCTCTTCTCTGATCTGAGGTCTCAAAGGACAGGAAGCATCTCTTGGCTTGGAAAATTTGCCAATGTTTTTTCTACCTTTAACACTGGAAAGCTTCAAACGGGAATTCCAAATAATCCCAAAGCAAGCAGTCAACACACTTATCCATGGCAGGAGGAAACTGTAACCATTTTTTTTTGCACTGCGGGTTGCAGGTAAAGTTACTTGTATAACTACACAAGGAGGTAATTTAGGATAAATTTCTTTAGGGTTGAACAAGAAGAATGCTCTGCACTAAGGAAATTAAAACTGCATACAAAAAAACCCTGCATACACTGGAATTTTAAGCCGTCATTAAAAGTATGCCTTTGGGGCTTCACTGGTGGCGCAGTGGTTGAGAATCCGCCTGCCGACGCGGGTTCTGTGCCCCGGTCCGGGAAGATCCCACATGCCGCGGAGCGGCTGGGCCCGTGAGCCGTGGCCGCTGAGCCTGTGCGTCCGGAGCCTGTGCTCCGCAAC
>NC_041220.1:152766884-152775919 GCF_002837175.3 Physeter macrocephalus | reverse complement strand
GAGGGGGGAGGGGGGAGGGAGGGGAGGGAGGGGGAGGGGATGGCAAGTAGAGGGGGAGGGCGAAGGGAGCAGAGGAGGGAAAGTAGAGGAGAAGGGGGAGGGGAGCAGAGGACGGGGGAGGGACGGAAGGCTAAGGACAGGGGCGCTGGAACCCCATTCCGGAGACTCATTAGGATGCAATTGCCAATTTTTTTTTTTTTAAACCAGACTGTATAAATTTACAGTTTCCTTTTCAGCTGAAGCAGACAATGTTAAAACACATTAGATTTTCTGTTTCGGAATGCAAATTAAACATAGCCGAGCTTTTGGAAGGCTTAATTAAGGGCTTAAGAAAATATGAGATTTAAAACATGGATACTTGAGCAAGGCAGATTTTAGTCTGAGGGGAAATGTGGCCTTTTTTTCTTTTTTTAAGCTTAAAAAGAAAATTGCTTAATAATAAAACGGCCCAAGCCTTCCTTGAACATAACAGGAAGTCTGCTTTAAAAAAAAACTTTTTTTTTTTTTTTTAAACAACCACTTGTTCACAGACCGAGAGGGGGTGGGTTTGAGGTGGAGGCTGGGTGCCCTGAGACCCAGCAGCGGAGCTGCCTGCCAGGTCATCATCGAGGGACCCCCCCCCACCCCTCAGGCTTGCTCACCCGCCCGCCGCAGCAGTCCTGAGCCCTTCCCCCTCTAGTCGAGAGAGGACTTTCCTAAATAGCTGGCTGTAACTGGGTTCCCTTCTGTTCCCGCCTTCAGCCCCAAAGCAAAACAGCAAAACCAACCAACCAGAAAAGCCGCCAACCCCCTCCCCCAAACACAAACCAAAACCCACCCCAAACTTTGCATCAGCTGTTCTTGCTCACGTTATGTGAACTTCGTGGGCTACAGATATTTAAGGGTTTTAAATGCCATTCTGTGCACACAAAACTTAAAAATGGTCTGACACGGGGGAAAATTGGCAAACGTATAGTTCACAATCTGTTAGCGTCACGTGAAGCCAGACTCAGTAAAAGCTCCACTGGCTCTTTTTTCCAAGCCAGGTTATGCAACGTCTTAAAATCCTTAGAATCGTCTGGGGACTTGTCTCAGAGAGGAAGAAGGGGGAGCCATGAGGGAGAAGCCAGGATTTGGTTGCCACGTGTAAGTTTTTTTGGGGGGGGGATGGGTCGTCGTGGGCGTAGCACATGTTTGGGTTTAGTAAGCTATACCATTTCAGTCTAAAGAGCAAGAAGTCTCTGGCATTTTAACTGTCTGGGCTTTGCAAATTGGGAAGGAAAAAAAAAAAAGGCCTCCTATGAACCTGAGAGTTTCTGTAGGGTCTCTGCATTCCGGCAGCAGAGCAGTGGACTGGCTTTGCCCGGACTGCCATATCATATCCGAGTAGCACAGACAAGGCTGCTTAAACAACAGGAATTTACTTCCTCATAGTCCGGAGGCCAGAGTCCAAGATCAAGGTGTCGGCAGCATTGGTTTCTCCTGAGGCCTCTCTCCTTGGCTTGCAGACGCCACCGTCTTCTCCCTGTGTCCTCACCTGATCTTTCCTGTGCGAGCGTGTGTCCTAATCTCCTCTTCTTATAAGGACACGCGTCCTATTGGGTTAGGGCCTACCCTGATGACTTCGTTTTAATTTAATCATCTCTTTAAAGGCCCCCTTTCCAAATACGGTCATGTTCCGGCCTACTGGGAGAGTGAGGATTTCAGTTTACGAATTCTGGGGAGGACACAACTGTGGTCCTAATAGGCCTGAGGGCTTCACACAGCAGGAGGGAGAGAGGGTGGCTAAGGCACGCCCATCCCTGCTGCACCCTGGCCTAGGGGTGCCCTGTGGTCTCTCAGCACCTGGGCTGTGCAGTCTGGAGGGAGAAGGGGGTGGAGGAGGGGAGGGACCTGCCCATGGGTGGTGCAAGGGCAGTCGCTAACTGCCAGACCTGGGCCCTGCGCCCATGTGACAGCTGCATTTTTAATTCTCTTTTCTGGGAGATGAGAGAGTTTTAAAAAGAGATTACTTCAATATTCCACCTTCACCGCAGCCTGTGTGTCATCTGAATATGCTGCTAGGGGTGAATTATTCCCAAGTGATATCTTTTTGACAGGAGTTGTATCTTACTCATGTTCGGGTCCCCAGAGTTTGCTAGAGAGCCGGGCACCTAGGAGGGAGCCTAAGGTATATCTGTGGAATAATCATGTGGATTTTCAAGATGTTAATTTAATCTTCATTGATCGTATGTACCGGAAACCACAAAGCCTTTTGTTGTGAAATGATTACTGGTAATTATTGAAAAGAGACAGGGTTTTGTCTTCCTTCTTTGCTTTAATTGGGAAGAAATATCCCGGCTGTGAATGTTCTGATGTTGCTGGTTTCCTCGAGCCGTTCTCAGGAAGGAGATGTCCTAAGGCTAAAAAAAGTCTGTTGGAGCTTCTGTTTCAAGGGACTTCATTAACACTTGATTCCAGTGCAGGGGTGACTGGAAGGGGCTGGTGATCTCAGGATGCTTTTAAATGTGCACAGATCAGCCTTGCAGTTCAGTCTTGGCAGTGTCGGCAGAAGCAGAGAGGACTCAGTGAAACACAGACATAATTCTGGAGACATTTTTGCTTGTGATTATCTTGAAATGGTCCTGGAGCACTGGCTGGCTTGGTCACTGGTAGGCAGCTTGTCCTTTGCCTCTGGGGGAAATCCATTCTGTCCTGGACACTTCCAGGCCATTGGTGACCTTCCCCCTATATGCACTTCAAGAAGCGCAGTGAGTTCTGTTGTCCCCTGAGGCTCTGGGGCAGAAGTTGTTGGTCACTGGGCGAAGCTGAGGGAGCTGGGTCAATCCGGCACCCTTCATTGTCCTGCCAAGCAGAACAAGTCTAATCTGCTGCACCATGGGAGCAGGAATCTACTGTCAGTAAGTCACTAGCAGTTATGTATCTGGGCTGGTGCAAAGCTTTTTTTTTTTTTTTTTTTTTTTTTTTAAATTTTATTTATTTTTGGCTGCGTTGGGTCTTCGTTGCTGTGCGTGGACTTTGCTCTAAGCTGCCGTTGTCTTCGTTGCGGTGCTCGGGCTTCTCATTGCGGTGGCTTCTCTTGTAGTGGAGCACGGGCTCTAGGCACGTGGGCTTCAGTAGTTGTGGCGCACGGGCTTAGTTGCTCCACGGCATGTGGGATCTTCCCGGACCAGGGCTCGAACCCACGTCGCCTGCATTGGCAGGCGGATTCTTAACCACTGTGCCACCAGGGAAGCCCTGATGCAAAGCTTTGACCCAAAGTTCCGTTAGGTAATTAATGACAGGCCAAAGGTTGGGGAAAATGGCATCACTCACTCTTTCAGTCCTTTTGCTCCCTTCTAAATTCTTGGGTCTTTTTCGGTGTATTTTGCTTATCTTGTTTGCCTTTGCTCTTTATTTGGGAGAGGGATGGAAAGGAAGTGAAGTGTTTGAAATATAGGAGTAGGAAATTACTGCTTGGTGACAGCACCAAAGAAAGGTGGAAATATCTGTGGTGGACACTGGTGGGTTTTGTCTGCTCCTGTGTCCACCCCCTGTCTTATGGTTAAAACAAGTCAAGTTTCCTTTAGGGAACTCTCAGGCCCTGTGATATAAAGCTCCAGGGGTAGACTTGGAGACCAGGCCTGGCCAAACAGCATTTCAAATCCCTTGGCTACAGTGACTCGTTAGGCAGAAGTTTGTGACCCATGATCTAGAGACAGCCAGATGTGGGCTTTTGCTAGAATTGCTAACAAAGAGATTTGTTTGTTTATAAATCCATCTTTATCAGTCCTTCAGACTGAAGACGGCACTGAGGCACTGAGAAACATGGAGCCAAGGAATGGAGAGAGAAAGACCATAGTAGGTAGCATTTCAGCACCTGGACCTAACCAAGCCTGAATAATATTCACTTCCTTTTTTTATTTTTAAACACAATTTGAGTTGCTCATGCTTGCCATTGGAAAAAAAAAATCCTGGCTTATTAGAATACTAACTAACCTCTGTTTTGTAGAGAATTAAAATGATACTGAATGCTATTTATAGAGTCACAGAGATTCCCTCCTTTCTTCTTTCACAATGATGTATGATCTATGGGCATAAAAATGCATTCAAGATACATATGTTTTACTGAATAGTAGAAAAGGAACAATCAGCAACCACTCAAGTCACGAAAGAGAGTACTGCCAGTGCCCCCGCCCCCTCATCACCACCCATCTTTCCCCACTAGAAGTTACCACCCTTTTGACTTTGGGGATAATCATCTCCTTGCTTTTCTCTGTAGCTTTACTCCACGTGTGCACCCTTCAACAGAATGAATTTTGTATTAATGGATGGTACGGCGTGTGTCTTGGGGGTCTTACATCTGTCACTCACCGTTACAGGCCTGATGTTCCTCTCTCTGCGTAGCTAGAGCTCATTCATTCTCAGGGCTATCGGAGTGTTCAGCGGACGACAGGGCCACAATGTATCCATTAGGGAGTATTTTTTGTACCCGATGTTTACAGTAGAGAATTTACTGAAGTCGATCAGTCCAACAGAGCTCGTATTGGAAACAAACTGAAACGCTACGTACTGCTCTTTGCGGAAGCCTGATCTCGAATCAGCCCAGCCATCTGCCATCCTTGGTCCACATCCAGGCTGCTGAGGGCTGCTAAAGAAACACTGCACAACTGAGTGAATTCACGTTACTACAGATCATGATCTTCAGCCCCAGCTGGGCCCTCCCGAGAGCAAGTGATCCTGCGAGCCCCTCTTCAGCTTTCTGTTCCATCCTCCAGTCCTAACTGCGTCAAAACGACACAGCTTTCTCCCAGCCCCTTCTCGGCATACTCTCAGCGGATGACCTTGCCGCACGGTGGTCACTGGGGAGGAAAGGCATTCATTTCTTAAGTTGGCAATGACGCCTCTCACTTGCATTCACACCCATGTCCCCTGCCACCTCTGGGGTCCAGCTGCGCTCCTTTCCTGGTGACACCTCCCGCTGTGCCTTCTCTCCTCGTGGTAGCTCTGTCCTTGGCACCCACTTCCCACCCCCAGCCCCGAGTCTGACCATGTCTGTGAAAGGCCTTTGCCTTAATAACCTCATCTTCAGCACCCCTGCCACATTCACTCCTGGGTCTTTTCAGGGCTCATCTGGATTATTACAGTCTTCCTAACTGGTCTGCGTTTCAGTTCAAGCTCTCTTCCTCTACCAAAGTCAGAATAATGTTTCTGAAATGCACACCTGATTATTATGAATCTGTGTTCATTTCCTAGGGCTGCCATAACAAATGACCTTTAACAAGTGGCTGTACTCTCTTACAGTTCTGGAGGCCAGAAGTCTGAGACGAAGGTGTCAGCAGGATTGGCCCCTCCGGAAGCTCTGGGGGAGAATCCATCCCATGTCCCTGTCTCAGCTCTGGTGGCCATCAGCCGCCTTGGCTTGTGGGCCCACCACTCCAACCTCTGCCTCCATCTTCACATGGAGTCTTGGTCTCTGAGTTTCGAACCTTCATTTCCTTTCTCTTTCAGGGACACGAGTCATTGGATTTAGGGCCCACTGTGAACCTGGATGATCTCATCTCAAGATCCTTACCTGAATTACATCTGCAAAAACCCCATTTCAAATAAGGTTGCACTCTGAGGTGCCAGGAGTTAGGACTTGGACATATATTTTGGGGGCTGCTATCTACCTCACTACATGCCTCCTTGCTTAAAATCATCCAGTGGTACCCCGCTTCTCTTCTGGGTGTAAACTAAACCCCTCAGCCTGGAATACTTTATACCCAGCCTGTGCAGTCTTACCCGCTCTGCTGAGTACCCACATTCCTCCCCCTTTCGTAGTCCCTTCCACTCTCAGGTCTTACTAAGTCTCTGCTCAGCAATGCGCTCCCTCCCTCTGGACTCCCCCATCTTTCTCCAGGTCCACAAAGTGCCATGTGTAGACCCACAACTAATAGAGCACAGAGGTGAAAACCATTCCCAAAGCCAACCAGTGCAGTAGACGAGAAACGTGTGAAATTTTATATGGAATGTTTAATCTTAAAAAAAAAGTCAAAATATACCTACTCAAGTTACCTGTTGGTAGGGAAAAAAAAAACCCAAAAATCTTTATTAAAGAATTTGATTGCTTATGAAAATGACAACTGCAATTTCCCGTTACACAGAAATTACTGATAACTGTCAACAGAAGAGGAAATATGAGTGTGGCCACGGAATTCGAAGATGTAACTGGTTATTACGGTAATATTTAAGTGGAATTCTGTTTGCACCTTAGGGCAAAATAACCGGACTGTGATGTGAACAGTCTATATAATCCTGTGTTTTAACAGCATATTTAAATAAGTAAACAGTGCTGTTTACTTATAGGACTGAATGGCCAGTTGACCAAAAAATGTGGTTAGTATGGGGAGCAATTTCTGGAACTTCAGGTCATGAAGGAAAAGCAGATTTGGCATCTGGTAGGTGCCAGCAATGTAGGAACAAGACTTGCCATCAACACTGTTATGGATGATGTTTTATGGCTATTTGGTTTTATTCCATTTTTTTATATTTCTATTTAAAAATTTTTTTATTGTGGTAAAATATACACAACCCCAAATTTACCATTTTCACCATCTTTGTACAGTTCAGAGGCATGACGTACTTTCGCGGTGATTTTATTTCACCTTCCTGAGGAATTCTAGAGTGCACACGGCATAACTTAAAACTGGCTGGAAAGGGCAGACACTTGGCAGTCTATTCTTTTTTAAACCTATGAGAGAAAGAAATCTTTATGTCCAATAATACATTGGAGAATTTTTTTGTTTTTGTTTGTTTGTTTGTTTTTTCCAGTACGCGGGCCTCTCACTGTTGTGGCCTCTCCCGTTGCGGAGCACAGGCTCCGGACGCGCAGGCTCAGCAGCCATGGCTCACGGGCCCAGCCGCTCCGCGGCATGTGGGATCCTCCCGGACCGGGGCACGAACCCGTGTCCCCTGCATCGGCAGGCAGACTCTCAACCACTGCGCCACCAGGGAAGCCCTACATTTGAGAATTTGATGAACTATTTTCTTGATGGCCTCCCACTACAGAGAGAAGAAAAAACTAGTTTATAAGCCTATGGACATGATGCAGGCTATTGTTTTTTCAGTGCATTTTGTGCTTTCTATTTTGGAGTGAGCTTTCTGGTTTGTAGGATAAAAGAATCTCGAAGTGGGCAAGACGTCAGGAAAATAAGACTAAATCATGGTACCGATCCAAACGGAGAGAGCCTGTGAGAACGTGATGAGTATCCACAGGCTTCTGGACACCTTTCAAGTCCTCCTAATGTCTTCACTTGTAACTGAGGCTAGAAGCTGAAATAACAAGAGAACTTTGAAAATTCTGGTGTCTCCAGATGGGGTGGAGTTATTTCAGTCTTCTGGATTTTGATGTTCATTTGGACATATTAACGTGCACACAATTAAAAAAAAATTTTTGTTCCAACAGAAAGATAACCCTCATTCTGCACAAAACATCTTTTGAGCAATCATTAAATATCGGATCGATGAAGTGCTTCGGATCTTCAGCTCAGCACGTGAATTAATTTGAAAAAGAATGACATAAAGGTTCTCTGTTCTTTCTGTGAGGAAGTTTCTCCCAAATGATTTTTCAAGATGAGCAAGTGAAAAAAAAAATGCATAATTGCAGCTGTCACTAGATCATTTTCTCCTTCATTTTGGGGGTCTATTCTTACTTGTTCGAATTGTGTAGACAGCTTTGATCATGCTGCCGTTGCCAAGCAATTCACTCATCTGCTGAGTCCCCGACTGCCAAACCGAACTGTTCTCTCACCAGACGATACTCTGTTCCACACAATCCGATTTTCATCCTGTGCTTTGAACTCTGTTACCACTGCCTTAAGAAGAGAGAATACTTTCGGAATTTTTTGACTATAGGAAACAGAACACACGAAGCTTGGTTTTCACAGCTTGGATTTTTATGTGGATTCCCAGACAGCTCTCATGTTCTAAAATTACTCTTTGGTCATCTCACTATGTGTTCCCTAATTCTGCACTTCAGTGCTTCCAGAAGGGCTGCCCTCCTTTCCCCCGAAGGCAGAAAGGACACAGTCAATATGTTTCTCCCCTGCACAGGAATAAGAAAAATTATTTGTAGTCCATTTTTATCATGACTCTTGTGTGGACTCTTTCTTTTCTGTGTAAGGTGTTCCTAGTGCCTTGGTGGGACAACATGCTTTTTTTTTTTTTTAGAGCAAAACCTTCTTAAAAGGAAGATTGCTTCTGCGTTTCAACTTCTGGACTCACTGGTTGGCGATGACATTGCTGACTCGTGCTGAGGGGGTGCAGCCTGGGCTTCTGCATGACCCCCGGCAGCCCGTGGGCTGGATAAATTTAGCATTAATTGATCGCCCAGGCCAGTGAGTGTGCACACACCAGCAATTTTCAGAATCAATGAAATCATGAGGTGAGGCAACCAAGCTGACTGGAGGGCATCAGAGAGCGTCCCCTCCTTTTGCTGCCTCCCCCTTGAATTTTTACTAAACAGGAAAATTCAGGGGCCGAGGAATGGGTGGCCAGATAAATTACTGGACACCTAGTTACATGTGAATTTTGGACATACAGCGAATGATGCTTTAATATCAAGTACATCCCAACTATTGCTTGGGATATACTTAGAATGAGCCGAAAGTCTGTTATCACATTTCACTTGAGTGAAGCTGGAGCCTTCATTGAAAAACTCATTATTTCTTTTTCTCTTCTCATTTATCATGCCCTTTAGACCTACAGGGACCAAGTGACTATCAAGCTGTTGAACTGTGACTAGTCTGAAATGTTATGTGAGGTAGACTTCTAAGGCTTCATATGAAGAAAAAAAAAAAGACACCAGCTTCCTAAGACTTTAATATGAAGAAAAAAAGTTTCTCATTAATAACTTTAATATCAATATTAGGTCATATGTTGAAGTCATACCATTTTGCATCTACTGGGCTGAAATATATTATTATAATGAACTTGTTTCTTTTTAATTTTTTCTTTTTTTTTTTTTTTTTGCGGTACGCGGGTGTCTCACTGTTGTGGCCTCTCCCGTTGCGGAGCACGGGCTCCGGACGCGCAGG
>NC_041220.1:152764889-152766836 GCF_002837175.3 Physeter macrocephalus | reverse complement strand
CGAACCCGCGTCCCCTGCATTGGCAGGCGGACTCTCAACCACTGCGCCACCAGGGAAGCCCTTTTTAAATTTTTAATATGGCTACTAAACCATTTAGAATTATATACGTGGTCTGCATTATATTTCTGTTAGAGGACATGGCTTTAAAGCAGGGATTGGCCAACGTGTTTTGTCAAGGGCTGGATAGTGACTCTTGTGAGCTCTGTGGTAGACAAGACAGGATCTTTGTTGAAAATTCGCAACTTCATCCGACCTCGACCTCGTAGCCTTTGACGATATGTAAAACAAATGGGTGTGGCCGAGTGCCAATAAAACTTTATAAAAATAGGCGTGGCTTATTTGGCCCAAGGGTGTAGTTTGCTGATCCCTGCTTGAGAGACTTGGGGTTTTTATTTATAATTTCTAAATGAAGTATCTACATGACTCTTAGTCTCATGATTTGGACAGAGGGAGAAAATACTTGTAAATGGACAGCTTATCTTTCTCAAGGTGGTCTGACTACTAAATAGGAAATTGTTGACAGTTTACTGCTTTTTTTTAATAAAGGAGAAGAAAAAGCATGGGTACAGCCACTCATATGGGGGTTCTTCCTTGTGTCAAAGCCTCCTGGATAACCACCCACACGGGGAAGTGTAGGTCGGCTGTCATCCATTCTGCAGAGGCAGTGAGGGCCCGGGATACACATTTTGTCCCAAGTGCTGCAGAAGTGTGAGGGCATGCTTCACCCGCAGTCCGTGTGAGAAACAGCAACTCCCTCTAACAGATGTTAAAGACAGGAAACAACAGACATGGGGGCTTTCATGCCGGTAAAGCGAAAGGACTTTTTACAAAGGGCTATAGAAGTAGTAAAACGCTTTTCTAACCCAATTAGAATGTTTCATTTACTGCGAGCATGGCATGATGTAATTTTATAAGAACTGACTTCCATGTGATTGGGAAATGCCCTGAAATGTAAAACCTTTCAGGATCACATTAAAAACAAACAAACAAACAAACCAGTGACAGGCCCAGATATATTTTGGGAGGTGGGTGGCGAACGAGAGCCATCAGTCGCAATTGGTAAATAAATGAGGTGCTTATATGTTTCTTTTACTGACGAGGGAGGCTCAGAAGTAGTTCTGGAATAAAATAATCATCCATGAAAGTGTTAAGCCCAAGAAGTTTATAAATTAAAGCTTATTACCTGATTCATGCTCTTCTTTTCAGGGCTGAGGGAAACTGGACACAGTTTATGTCCCTTCAGTTTTGCAGTCCGTGAAATGTGCCTCAGTGACAATGTTTAAGTTGAATTTCCATTTCCATTGTTATTTGTCCTTTTGGCACTGGTGTATAAATGTAATTTTGCTGCAACCGAAGTACTTGCCTAAGTAGCTGGCAAGTCCTGTGGGATTAGGTTAGGGCTGGCGATGGGGTGCACTTTTCAGACGGAAGAGCTTACAGCCTTTGGGGATTCCAGTGAACGGCTTGTACACAAGGGCCTATTTGGGGGCACCTGTTCCATCTCTTGCTTTTCATTACTTTGTCAAAAATCTTGATATTCTCCTGGAAGAAAAGAAAGTAAAATTTAGTGGATACTACTGTGTAATGGGCACTTAATGTAGGACTTTACATATATTTCACTATCAAAATTACCCTTTGACTAGTAATAAAATACAAAATCTATAGTAATATAAAACATACAAAATACTTGGTAATATAAAGTAATACCTTTAAAAATAGTCCATTTTATTCTCTCCCTAAACCGTGTATCATTAAAACTGCCTTCCAAGTGATATAAATTGAGGCACAAATCATCAGCCTAGTAAGTTCTAAATCATCTGTTGCCTTTTAGAAATTGTTGGTGGGGGCTTCCCTGGTGGCGTAGTGGTTGAGAGTCCGCCTGCCGATGCAGGGGACGTGGGTTCGTGCCCCGGTCCGGAAAGATCCCACATGCCGCGGAGCGGCTGG
>NC_041220.1:152746090-152764787 GCF_002837175.3 Physeter macrocephalus | reverse complement strand
TCTGCATTTTCAGTGCTTGGGGCCTGGGTTCATTTCCTGGTTGGGGAACTGGGAACAGGGAGAGGCCCGCGTACCGCAAAAAGAAAAAAAAAAAAGAAATTGTTGCGGGGATCTCTGTTTTAATACAGCTGCCACTAACAAAATAATGCCAGGATTTGATAGGGGCAACTGCATTAAGCTACTCCAGGAATGCAATGTACTGAATGTTGATGTCCTCCTCCTAAATTCGTATGTTGAGATCTAACTCCCAAGGTAGTGGTATTTGGAGGTGGGGCTTTTGACAGGTAATTAGGTCATGAGGGTGGAGCCCTCATGAATGGGATTAGTGCCCTTGTAAAAGAGACCCTAGAGAGTTCCCTCTCCTCTCTTGTCATGTGAGGACACAGGGAGAAGGTGCCTTCTATGAACCAGGAAACAGGCCCTCACCGGATACCAAATCTGCTAGCACCTTGATCTTGGGCTTCCCAGCCTCCAGAACAGTGAGAAATAAATGTCTGTTGTTTACAAGCTGCCCAGTCTATGGCACTTTGTTAGAGGAGCCCAAAGGGACTAGGCCAAGGGACTTGCCCTTAAAATGATAAACCCTAATGGGTCCTAGGGCCAGGGGGTGTGTTTCAGCTGCAGTGGGTGTGGGTGTGTTGCCTGCAGGTCAGTGCCAGGGGTCCCACCTGGACAGGCTGTCTCAGCCTTGCCCAAACGCCACCACAAAAGCAGCCTGCCCCTAGACCTGTCCCGTGCCCCTCCAATGTAGTGAGCCTCCGTAGCAGCAGGAGGCCGCCACACCTGCCTGGCCACTGATACCTGTGTCCACTCAGTAGATTCTAGGAGCTTCCGATGTCAGTACAGAATGTGCTTCCAGAGCCTTTAAAAAAAGTCTGAGATTCAGTTAAGAATCATGCCCTGCATTTGGCTATGACTTTGTAATCTCCTTTAATCTAGAACAGTCTGTCTGCCTTCAGTTTTTCTTTTATGCTGTTGACGTTTTTGAAGAGTCCTGGCTTGTTGTCTTCTATAATGTCCCATGGTCCGTATTTGTCTGCCTGTCTCATGATTCCATGCAGGTTGGACAATTTTGGCAAGAACACTGAAGAGGTGTTACTGCGTCCCTTTCGTTGAGTTATACGGGGGGATCTCATGCTCAAGTTGACTTCTTATTGCTTTTGCTGAGCTTGGTTAGTTGGTTAGGGCTGTGCCCACTCAATATCCTTGTCATGCAGGCACCTTCTTTCCTGTGTAAGGAATGAGTCAATGGGGGCCAGGGGGGTGATATTTTTGGACTGTGAAGATCTGTTCACACCCATCCCCTAACTGCTCCTGTTTGAAGTACTCCACTGCTGGTTACAGAATGGTGAATTACTAACTTGATCATTTCTTTTATAAATTATTCTTTTTTCATTTCCCCTTCAGCTTTATTAAGATATAATTGACACATTATAACACTGTGTGAGGTCTTCTGCAAGTTCTTAGCTAAAATTCTCTAAGAAGAGCTTAACTTCTGTACCCCAACTTTTGTGCATCATTAGAGCCTCATGGTTTTCTTTTTTTGGTAACTGTTGTTTTTTTTTTTTTTTTTTTTTTTGGTTACATGTGTTATAATCAATTAGCATTATTATTCTTTTGGATGCTCTAATTGTCCCCGAATTGGCCAGTGGGAGTCCTTTCGGCTGCCATCAATATTAAAAGGCAGATTCCTGCCCACCCCAAGCCTCCTCCATGTGACGGGGTTAAAAGAACTACATATGGAGTTGATGTTTTTGATATTACTGTGTTTTCATGCCTTAGCCAGAATTTACAGCATTTAATTTGTCAAAGATTAACATCTTGGGCAAAGTTGACCTGGACCCCAGGGAAATTTTGTGTTGATAAAACATTGTGGTTTACCTATTTAAGTCAAGACTCAAGTTTGCTGAAAATTTTACGACAGCAGAAATTCACTGACCAACCCCAAAATGTTTACATCAACATATAAGACAAAGCCCCAGCTCTTAGTGGTTTGAGAAAGCATTTTTTTTAAAAAGTCACAGCAATCTACAAATTTCATTTCAATTTGATACAAATACTTCTTGTGGTATTTCCAGTGTGTGTGCATTACTCCACTGTAGGTGGTGCGTGTCCAGGTGTGTGTGTGTGTGTGTGTGTGTGTGTGTGTGTGTGTGTGTGTGTGTGTGTGTGAGAGAGAGAGACACTGCTCCAATGAAGACAGATTTGAGGGGCTGTTTCTTTATATTTGCATATCCCTGATGCAACACAGGGGCACTTCTGCCGCCTGATATGCACCCTTCACAAGCTGAGCCTGAATCTAATGAAATGATTTAAATTAGCTTCCATGAGGCAAAAATCTTCAGTCTAAACTCATCTTAGAACTGGAGTAAAATGAATCTGGGAAAAATTACTCAAGAGCTGCTTGTGTGGTTCCCGTTGCAGTCTCTTCTGAGACTGGGAGGTGGAGGGAATCATGAGTTGGGTAATGTATTACAGAAATGTGGCCTTGTTTGTGCTTGATTATGTTGATAGCAGTGTAATTTAGTGCAGAGTATGAGCTGTGCTAGAAATGTTAAAGCTTCTGATACAGCCAAGATTTTCCCTTTGCTTCCTTGTTAATCAGGCTCAAAAAGCACTAGAACCTTTTGCTAAGTTAGTGAAATATCAAGAGGAATGACTACAGCGTGTAAAAATAGCAAGAGAATAGAACAGTAGGTCAGAGAGTTAAACTATGTTTTGCAATCGAGTATGTGCAACCTTCCTTTTCTTTCCAAAGATCCTTCGTGGTCTCTTTCCCTGGGTTTCCACTGCATTAGGGAGGGGAGGCCATGTGATGGTGCAGTAACTGACAACCCCAGGGCCCAGTGACTCCAGCTTTTTTCTTGCTCTTGCTACACGTCACTGCAAGTTGGCCCGAGGCCTCTGCTGCAATAGTCACGTGGAGACTGAGGTTGATGAAGATAGGGAGGTGGGGGGGGGAAATGACAACCCCACTGTAAAGCATCCCCCTGAAATGTCATGTTTCTCACCTTCATGGGGGAAGCAAGTCACAGGGCCAGACCTGAGTTCAGCCAGGTGGGGATGTTTAATCCTTCCTCAGGGAGTATTGCTCACCTTGAAACACTGGTGAGCGCTACTGCAGATACCACATCAGTTATCAGGATCTAATACGCTAAAGGGCTTGAAATATAGGACATAATCATGCCAACGGCAAGCCTGTTCAATCCAGATTAGTAACAAATACCCTACATTTAAGGTGTGCTGAGAAGCCAGACAAAATATGGTCTAAACCATGATGTCACCCTCGTCTTTGCTCATTTTTTCCCTGTGAGTGATCACATACTTGGACTTCTGTGAATATATCTTAGTATCTAGGTACTAAATGTTTCACTCTTGATTTTTTGTAAGAGGTTGTTTTTTGTTTTTTTTTAAAGGAGGGGGAATTACCTTCTAAATATAGAAGGAACAGATTTTCATTGTTAAGAATTTAGGAAATGCAGAAAAAGATTAAAAAAGAATAAAATATGCTATCAGAGAATTTCAGTTTTTCAGGGACACACACACAGAGCACAGAAGCCACTGAATTAAAACAAACAAAAAAGACAGCCCATTTTAAAGGAATTTGTATTCCTTTGATTATTAAAAAGGTTCTGAACATTTTCCCACCGGATGTTTAGAACTGTATGTATAATGTTTATTCTCTTAACGTTTTCCTGTTCTTTTCTGTGTAGGGCTATTTTGAGTGTGACAGAAACCCAATTCTAAGTTGCACTGGTGACAAAGAGTATTGGCTCAAGTAAGTGAGGACAGAGGTGCAGGTGGTTTCTGGAGCAGCTGGAAACAAGGATTTCAGGCCACCGGTTCTCACGGACATGCCTCATCCATCACCTCTGTTTCCATTCTTAGGCTGGCTTTGTTCTGTCCCACTTGAGCTGCTTCCCCTGCCTAGCAGTGGACATGGAGGCCAGGGTGTCCCAGGCTTCTGTCGTCAGCTATCCGAACAGGGAGGGATTCCGTCAGACCCAGTGGACCTGGCTTGGTCCCAAAGGGCATCTGTGGGATCAGTCAATGGTGGATGGCTTGTTGGAACCAGATGGTTGGGATGGGAGAGGTGGGTACCAGAAAAGGGGTGCTTGTTCCATGAGAAAGGAGGGGCACCGGGCATGCTCGTCACCATTTCACAAGAAAGAATGTTTCACTTAAACAAATGCTACATTAACACGTATTAGCTGCTGGATTATCAAATAATGTATGGAAAGGTAAGGTCCATCTCATGTGTCACTTGCAGATGCCTCCCAGAGGTACACATTACTGGTTGGTGTACGACCTTGTCAATCATTTTCTGTGCACTTACACAGGTACCTATGCGTAGAGGCCCTCCAGATCTGACTAGGTGTTTTGTGGGAGATGTGAGTGGATGATGGATTAGTTTCCTAGGCCTGCTGTAATGAAGTACCGCAATCTGGGTGGCCTAAAACAACAGAAATGTACTGTCTTGAAGTTCTGGAGGCCAGAAGTCCAAAATCAAGATGTGGGCCAGGCCACACTCCCTCTGAACCTTCTAGGGGAGGATCCTTCCTTGCCTCTTCCAGTTTCTGTGGTTTGCTGTCAATCTTTGGCTTTCCTCGGCCTGGAGATCACTCCAGTCACGTGGCCACCTTCTCCCAACGTGCCTTCACATCATCTTCCCTCTGTGTGCATCTGTCTCCGTGTCCATATTTTCCCTTTCTATAAGGACACCAATCATATTGGATTAGGAGCCAGCCTAATCACTTCCATTTAACTTGGCTACCTTGATAAAGACCCTATTTTAAAATAACGTCACATTCTGAGGTACTGGGAGGTTAGGACTTGTCTTTTTGGGGGGACAAAATTCAGTCCATGGCACGTTAAAAATATGATTTCAAAAAAACTCAATGGTAACTTCACGCACATATTGCTTTGCAAGTTGTTTCTTTTGGGTGAAAATAATCTTGGAGTGCTGTCAACATCAATGCATTCACTTCTGCTTCATCCTATGTAATTGCTGCACAGTTTCTATAGTGTGGCCTTTGACGTACAGTCTTGTGAACAACTGCAAGTATTTCGCTAAGGTGAACGTCAAGAATTTTAATTGTGGGGTCAAAGGGCCTGTGTATGTAATCTTAATAGATGTTGTCAATTGCCCTTCAGAATCCCCCCAGCCACCCCCCAAATGATCGGGGCTCAAGGGTACCTTGTCCACATGTCTTCCCTGAGACTGGATATGACTCACTGTTTCACTCAGTTTTTTTCCCAAACTGAAATGGTATTTCATTATGTTTTTAATTTCACTATTTACTAGTTAGGTTGAACATCTTTTCACTCTCTTTTTTCAGCTTTGTCTATTTCCTGCTCTGTAAAGTGGCACTTTGTAGCCATTCCTTTTCAGTCTGTTCTACTGAACTGTCCGTGGCTTTCCCACAGATTTGTGAGAGTCCTTTAGGTATCAAGCACGTTAACCTCTTTGTTATTTTTTTGCAATGTTTTCCCTTACTGTCCTTGTAATTTTAAAGACACTTTAAATATAGTAAAATCTATGGACCTTTTCTGTTGATTTCTTCTGCTGCTTTTATGCACAGCAGTTCTTTGCACAGCCTTACATGGCTTGTTGTCAACATGGAGCATTTTCATCTGTCTGGCTGAGTCCTAACTCTGGTGATCTCAAGTGACAAGATCAGGGTTTTGACAGACTTTTTCTGAAAAGGGCCTGATTGTAAATATTTTAAGTTTTGAGAGCCATATGTCTCTGTGGCAATGACTTAACTCTGCTGTTGTAGCCAGAAAGCAACCACAGGCAACACCTAAATGAATGGGCATGTCGGTGTTCCAATCAGATATTATTATTTTACAAAAACAGGCAGCAGGCTGTAATTTGCCAACCCTTGGACTAGACACAGGCAAATCTCCTATTCAGCCAGATTATTTAGGCACACCAGCGTCCTTTATTTAGAGAGAAACAGTGAACACAGAGTGGAGTTGTTACAAAATCAAACGGACCACAATCAATGAATGACTCGCTTCAAAATAGTTTTTTGCATCCACAGACTCAACAGGTAACATGGTATGTGACTGTATATAAGCCGTGTTTCCTTCTAGTCATTTGGGTCTGAGATTCCTTCATTTGTCAAAAGACAAATGGATGACCACAGTGCAAGGGGCCTGATACATGCCTCTGAGGCTGGCTGTCTGAGATTCTATTTTGCAAAGAAAATGAAACATTGATATGGTTATTCTGCTGACTTGGGAAAACCGGTAGCTTCAGATAAAGAGGATTAGCTGTTGTTTTAGGAAATAAACATCTTAGTGACACAATTCATGTAAAGGCACTTATGGAGTTGATGAAATTTAACCACAAATGTTCCCTCTTCTTTTAAAACTTTTGATTTGCTCACTGAATGGTTACAAATGGACTAGACAGCATGCAGCACATCTCCTGCCAGTATCTATGTCAGACCCTGGCCCTTCCCAAATTCTTCTTGGCTTGTCAGGGAGCCCTGAAGAGCCAGTGGTGGTGAGGTTTGGGAGCCTCTAGGTTACGGGTCACCTGGAGTACTGGTAACACACAGATTACTGCTTCTGCAGATCCTGGTCCCTCCTTGGCTACAGGAGGGGTACCATGCGCTTTGTCAGATGAATAAGTTCCCGGTCCCACGTTAGTCTCCTGAATCAAACTCTCTGGGGAGTGGTTGCTGGGAACCAGCACTGAGACAAGAACCCTCTGTGATCCTTCTGAGGTACCCTTACCGTCTGAGAGCCCCGCAAGTGAGGTTTCATGTCCCACAATTAACTTGCAGTGACTCTAATCAACTGCAGGAGATATTCACTCAAATTACCCATTTTAATGTCCAGGGCAAAGAATGTTGGGGATATTTATGTCTCATTCTAGGAAATGACTCAGTGGAAAAACTGACTTTATGTTTTCAACTTAACTCCACCTTCCTGGCTTGGTTATTACAACCATATCAAAATTCTGTCTCTAACATGTTCTGATGGTTACTAAGACCAGGACTGTTCCTAAAATTAACTCTGATGGTCCATGTTTTCTTTATTTTGCTCCTAATCTCTCCTGGTAATATTAACTTCAAGTTGTTTTAGAAGAAACACGACGAAACAAACACAAAACAATCAAGCAAAAATAAACATTTTTTTGAAAACATTTTTTAATTGGCATTTCTTTTTAAAGAAAGAAAATTCTGCACCACTATCCATGATAGCACCAGACTTAGGAGGGGGAAAATGAATTATGTGTGACAGTTTTTTTCTCTTGCATGACTCTTTTGATCATATTTTCTTAGCAGTATTGCTTCAAAGGGAAATCATACCGCTTGCATGTTTAACGTCACCTCGCGTAAATTACATTGGCCTGGACTTGTTAAAGTATTTAGAGAGTCTGTTATAACACAACACGTTTTCTTAAATATTTGTGTTTTCATCTGTCTTCGTAATTGGGATCTCAGCTGCCAGAGGGCAGCTCATGTCTTATTTGTCTTTCTGGAGCCACGCCTGGCATGACATCTGCCCTTAACGTACATCCTCTGAAGGCTTGATGTTTGTGTGGAGGAAGGATCATCTTCATGGAAAATTCCAGCTGATCTGCACATTAGCTACCTTTGATTTAAAAGCGTGTTTCTCCCACTTAGAGATGAGATGAACACTTTGATTTGTTATCTAGTCTGCATCTTACAAAAATCCAGATGCTAGAGTCTGACTGTATATCTTTTATACAACCTGCGTCTCTGCGTCTCCGCAGTGCGGGAGGCACCTCCACATTACTTTGCCTACATCAAATTTGGGTGTTTGAATGCCAGCCCATTAGAGCTGATTTTGAACTCTTCTGCTTTAAAAACGTTTTTTTTTTTTTTTTTTTTGGTCTTGAGAGTGTTCACTTTCTGGTTCCCAATAGTTTGATTTCTCTTTCAATTCTGGTGGGCTAACAGCCTCAGAGATATTTTGTTTGTGCCACTATTTAGAGAAGGGGAAGAAACGACCGGATCTTATTTACAATCTCTGTCCGATAAAGATTGCTTTGCCATAAAAGAAGCAAACAATAAAAAACTAGAAGTACAAGACACTGGGTCTTAAAGTCATCACACTAAATAAAACCAAAACAAAACAGCTCACTTCTGGACTCTTGACTCAGGGCTCAGCCAGCTGCAGGTACCTCTGTCAAGGACAGAGGCAAGGAGTCGACTTCCTGGTGAATTTTTCAAGTGAGTATGTAAAATAATTTTCAAAAGTCAAGTTTAAAATTCCCTGTTTAACTTTCTATAAACCTTCTGGCTCATCTGTTGCACCAACACCATCAGATCTCTCTTCCAAACAATAATACCTCTATTCACCTGATAAAATCTTATTTCAAGTAAGTTGAAGGGACTACAGCTTTTTTTTTTTTTTTCCTGGAGTACTTTCTTTTTCTGCTTTACCCTTTTCTTGTGTGCTTATCGAGGTACAATTTACATGTAGTAAAATTCATTCTTTTTCAAGTGCGTAGTTCAGGAATCTTCAAAGTATATACAACCTGTGGGTCCAATCTGGCCCACTGCTTGTTTCTGTAAATAAGGTTTTATTGGAACATGGCCACTCCTACTCATTTATTACATATTGTCTATGGCTGCTTTCATGCCACAATGGTACACCTGAGTAGTTGCGGCAGTCTTGGTCTGCAAAAGAAAATATATATTTGTTCTCCAGACCTATACATAAAGTCTACAGTCTTGGCTACAGTTCTACGAATTTTGACCAGTTTTACCAGTCACGTTAACTACCACCACAAATAAGATTTAAAAAATTTCCATTGCCCTTAAAAATTGAGGAAGCTGCAATTTGAGGTAAGAAATGATTTTAGAGAAGTAAAATTTTATTCTATATTTAACGCAGACTTTAGGTTTTTAACATTTTAAATCCCTACATACACACAATATACAGGATGTTTGTGGTTTGACTTTCCAGCAGTGACTTCCCACTTCTCTACCTGATGGAACCCTGATTTCCTGTTGAGGAATTTAGCCCTCCACTGTTTCCATGTCGGACGTGTGGGTGGGCTGGATCCCAGCTGAAGCTCCTTCTATGCTTGCTGGTCCCAGTGATGCATCCAGGGGTTGGCATATGACAGAGTCAACAGGATGCAAGGGCTTCTGGGAAAGGAAAGCCTTACCTGCCCTTGGGTGCTGCCTGAAAAGATTCTTTGCTGTTGGACTTGAATGAGGAAGCATCCTGAATGCCTGGCACCCACCAGGGCCCACAACGGAGGCTTAGTGTGGAAGTGAAACTATGGCTGTCTGGGCAGAGCTGAGAACTGGAGAGAAAAACCAGACTGTGGTCCTGTTGATTTTTTGAGCCCAGATTCAAGTCTTGTCTCTCACTAGCTTTACTGCCGGACTGCTCCAGTAAGTTCCCTTGAGTGTGGAAGTTGGTTGGAGAAGGGATCTCTGTTATTTGTAACTGAATGAGCTCTTATTAATGCCCATTGTGTAACACTCAGGGAATTACGGAGAACACCTGATGCACACATCCATGCCATAAGTTGAGGATTTCATACTACTACTTAGCTTTCTGGGAACAGGACTTGCCTTGTAATCTCTAATCTTTTAATCAAATTCTCCTTCTTTCCTTTACCTACTGTTTATTGGGGAACTGCAGTGAGGCAGGAGACCTCATAGCGGACAAGCCGGACAGTCTTTATTTTGAGAAAGTGCACGTTCCAGTGGGTTTACAGCCCCAAACCCCAAAGGTGCACTGAGTGCTACGGAGAAAGGTGGAAGAGGGGATGGGAGGATTTCACAGAGATGGCAGAGGAGGTCTCCCTGAGAAGGCAACATTGGAGCAGAGCACTGAATAAAGGAAGGGAGCCTGCTCGCAGCTAGAGGGAGGGAGCCTGTTCCAGGCAGAGAGAACAGCAAGTGCAAAGCCCTGGATAGGAGTGCGCTGCCTTGGCTGACAAATAGGCAGGTGCAGACGGGTGGGTGGGCGCGGTGGGAGAAGAGCTGGAGACAAGGGTAGAGAGACACTCTTAGTGCTCGGCGCTAATGGCTCAACGTGGAACCACTGGCAGCAAAACAAGCATTTGGGAAATGAGTATGGAGGGAAAAAAATGTCTTAACCAAAGGGCAGTTGATGCCTTGTGGATTAATCTTAGGCACTGTGGCAAGAAGGGCATCTCGTTTGGGGAAGGGCCAGCTTTGGACACCTCTCAAGTTGGGTGGCAGAGACTTAAAGGTTGGGGCAACCTGGGGTGGGCTTCCCAGGTGTAAGGAGGCTTGGCCTGTGCAGATTGAGGCGGGGGGAGGGGTGCCTAGTGCAACTCCTCCTGTTCCCTGCGGCCACGCAGCTGATGACAGGGCGGCAGTTTCGCAGTGTCCGCGGCCCCCCTCCCCCCAAGCACCCGACACCTCAGCAGCCAGGTCTCTGGTCTGCATTCGAATTGCCAGTTGTTTGCTTTGGTATCTTCTGAAAATGCTGCCCGACAGACCTGCGGAGTCCCAGGGCCCGTTTCACCGGAAACACGGCAAAACGCGCTGACAATCAGGTCTCCAGCTTTGTGGGGTAAACTTGCAGGGCTGTTCTAAGCCTGATGAACAGGAGCTCCAAGGGAATGCCTGTGATTTAAGTCCAACAGGGAGACTTCACATTTTCCAGGCTCTAAGGGTTTGCACCAAGGTCGTAACATCCTTGCTATTCTTTGCTTGAAATGTAATGAACAAAGACTCCTAGTCCAAGCGTCCCGCTGTACCTGTGCTTTGTGAGTGCTTCCTCTGGCTGAGGACCCAAGAAGATGATGCCACCTCCACCCTCAAGGGGCTGGCGTCTAGTTGGGAGAGGCAGACAAAACAAGCCAAGAACTGCTGAGTCCCTGTTCGAAAGAGATGGCTCAAAGAGATGTGCAGAGGGCCCCTCACTCCCCAGTCCTGCATTTGGGAGAGTGGGGTGGGGTCGGGTAGGATGGGGGTGTGTGGGGGGAAATGGCAGCAGAGGAGCTGTCTGAAATGGAGGTTTAAAACAGTGAGAGAGATAATAAACCTACCAGAAAAGGCATCCCCAAATGCACACTTCAGCAGTACGCAGTTGGTACACAGTACACAGTTGGTCCTTGAACAGCACGGGTTTGAACTGCACAGGTCCACTTCGACACGGAAGCTTTTCAATAAACGAGCGCTCCAGTACTACCAGGTCCACGGTTGGTTGACTCCTCGGACGCTGAACCACATACACAGCGGGATGACCGTAAAGTCCCACAGGGTTTCAGACTGTGTGGAGGTCTGGCAGCCCTAACCCCTGTGCTGTTCAAGGGTCAGCTGTACGCACAACGTTGTACACCTATCAGCACTATCAGCCTTAGAACATTTCCATCGCCCTCCAAAACAAACCCCATCTCCACCAGCAGTCGCTTCCCGTTTCCCTCTGACCCCAGCCCCTGGCAACCCTAAGATGCTTTCTGTCTCGAGACGTGCCTCGTCTGACTATTTCATATAAATGGAATCCTACAGTATGTGGCTTTTGTGTCTGGTGTATTTCCCTGAGCGTAATGTTCTGAAGGTTCATCCATGCAGTCACATGAATCAGTACCTCATTACTTTTTTTTTTTCCATTACTTTTTAAGGCTGAATAATGTTCCATTGGACGGATATGCCACATTTCGTTTATCCAGCTATCAGTCGATGGACATTCGGGCTGCTATGAACATTCATTCGTGTGTGAGTTTTTGTGTGCACCCATGCTTTCAGTTTTCTTGGGTAAATACAAGAAGTGGAATTGCTGGGCTGAAAGGAGGTTTGAAACTGAGATTGGGCGTTTGTTTAAAAGGAAATATCTGGTGCAGAGAGAGAGAGACGGAGGAAGGGAGTGTCTGCGTGACTAATTTTTTGCTAAATTTTAGTTACTCCTTAGAACAGAGATGATAAATATGATTATTTCTGGGAAGTTCTTTAATCCAAGAGTAAAGAATTTTATAGCTGCTACCAAGTGAAAAGTCACAGGTCAGCCTGACGTAGAGCACCCCAAACAGCATTAGCTGGGCTGGTTCTTGGATTTCGTGGACTTGACTTTCCTATGGAGCCCCTCATTGCTCTGTGGATGTTTGAGAAGAGTGTTTTCGAGGAACACACATGCTCGATGTTCTGCTCTGCTTTCCCTCTGGACACGTGTAAATATGTCAGACTACGCCACGTCAAATGGCACCAAACTTCCCCATGGAGCTGTAGGAATGGGGAGATTATATCTGCAACTGTTTATTTAGAGCACAGGTGACAGTGCTAAGGAAATCCTCAGTCTCCTGTCTTTTTCTCACTTCTGCAAACCAGGGATTCCTTTCCCGTCTTTCTGCAGGGCTGATGAAACCAAGCAAACAGAAGAACACTTTGAGAGGGCAATGCTGTTTCTGGCAATCATTTGGCTGGAAGGAAAGGAGAAGTGAGGAACACGCCTGGAAGGAGTTCCTCACTGATGCATCTTAACTGACAGTGTTTGTCACTGAAACTCCTCCCTACTCTGTCTTTAGGTCACAGAGAGGACTCCTATAAGTGACTGCTATAGTTTAGGACTCGCCCATGGAGTCACCCTTTTCTCGTCCTCTGTCCTCAGAATTCATGAGTGAAAGAATAAGCACACTGATTAGTCAACCGTCATCTGGAAACTCGCAAACATAGGCTTTAGCATGAATCTTCAAATTCTGGATCTAGTACGTTGTAACGGTTTTCATGCTTATCACAGTTTAGGGGAGTCTTTTCCTTTCTCTCGATTATTTCTGACGCCTCTGCCCAGTACAGTGATGGGACTGCATGGGAATGAAATCATTTCTCTTGTGTGGGATCGTGGAGTGAGTGCCATTAAGAGAATGTTTCACCACAGATGCTGTGTAGCAACAGCTGCATGGATGGAAAATTCCAGAGTCTCTTTTGTTGCAATGTTTTCCATTTTTATACGTGCAAGGAAATGCGTGTTTAACTGAACTCAGCTGTTTGAAAATTCACAGAAAGTATGAGATAATACCTGTCTTTGCCATTTAAGCAATTTTAAGTAATGGCAGAAAAGATGTGCTTCGTTTAAAAGAGTTTATGAAATATGCATTTTGTGGCCACTACTGTGCGAAAACTGAGGGGGGTTTAAAAACTGGAGTGTTTAAATTCTGATGGATACAATGAGACGTGTGTGTCTGAAACAATACACAGTTTTTTTGCTTTTTTTTTTTTAAATGATGAGAAAATGAAAGATCACTGTAGAAGACTTTCACGGTTTATGGAAGTAGTAAGTTTTGAGCTGCACTTTTGAGGATGAATAGAGCTTTTAAAAAAACTACTGGAGAATACCTATAGAAAACTGTTTGTATGTGTGTATCTTCAGGGTGCAGCTTGCTGACTTTTTAAAACGGAGTACACCCATCTAATCAGCACATAGATCAAGAACAGAACATTACAGGCACGCTGCAACTCCCCCCGTCCCTGCCCCCTTCTGTCACTACCCACCCCCACTTCTTTGAACTGTATGGATTAATTGTGCTCATTTCTGTACTTTCTATACATTGAATGCTATCAGCAAAAGGCAGGAAGCATCTATCAGACAGCAAAGAGGAATGCTATCTTGTGTCTGGAGGCCGCATGATGTCAGATGTGCTGCTGTTGCTGCATGTGCTTTCAGACAGTTTGTTTTCATTCTGTGTAGTGTTCTGTGCTAATAAATACACCCCATTGATCCATTCGGTCGTTGCTGGGATTTGTGGTGCTTCCAGTTTTAGGGACCTTTCAACAAAGCTGCTTTAGATATTAAAGTGCACGTCTTTTGGTGAAACTATGTACCTGTTTCTGTTGGGTATGTATTTACCCTGGAGTAGGAGTGGTCGGTTTTCGTAGATACCTAGAGACCAGTTTCCCAAGGGGTCATGTCAGTTCACACTCCCACCAGCAGAGGGCGAGGTTCCAGCTGCTCCCCAGCCTTGACCTGGGCAGTCTGATGGGTGTGCAGCCAGGGAGGCCCGCAGAGAGCCAGGTAAGCCGGATTAGACAGGGGCTTCCGCACAGGAGCTGATGGTCACGTCTGCTGGGGCGCAGTGAGAAACGAGGTGGCTAGGTGATGGGAGGAGGACAGGTGGGCAGGCTTCCCTCACAGCCTGCACGGTTTGGAGTTGCTCCCAAAGCGGAAGGAGCCGGCGGTACACAGCCGGTCTGGTTACTGCGCGTCCCACTGAGGGCCTCTGAGGGCTCGCTGTGGTCCAGTCAGAACTCCCTGGTGAATTAAACCTGACTGCCACGCTGCAGAGCTTCACCTCACCCTGCGGCCCATTTCACCCCAAACGCAGCAGGCCCCTGTTGTGGAACGGAACCCTCCTTCTCTGACTGGACAGGAGCTCGGGTTGAAGGCCTGGGGCGGGCCTTCTTCGCTCCTTCTCGCCTCACTTCTCACATTAGGCGCTGATCATGAGAGACTCCGGAAAATACTACAACAGGAGAGTCCCCTAGCAGGTCTTAAAGGCAGCTTGAGATTTTTTAGTTTCTTGCTATCTCCCTTTGGCAAAATGTGATAATTTTCAGCCTGGCTGAACCTAAATTACTCCAGGAGCTTGAGAGTGCCCCCAGCTCAAGACCCTATGGGAAATGGCTCTGGAGCAATGCTGCCAACACCAGAGCTTCCAGCCACCTGTGGACATTTACATTTAAAATTACTAAATTTAATATAGTCATTAACAGTAAATCAATAATTAAAATGAAATTAAATGGAAAACTCAGTTCTCTGTCACACTCGCCACTTTTCCAGGGCTCGGTATCCACACCGGCGAGTGGTTACTGTGTTAGCACAGAACACCTCCATCACAGCTGAGAGTCCTGGTGGGCACTGGATGAGAGGATAAAATGCTGAAGGAAGGAGTGAGGACTGGGTTAAACATGTACACGTGCTATCACATCCCATTTTGGTGGCTGCTATAAAAATGTTTGGTCTTTGATCAAAGCTGCATTGCTGTAGCAACATTATTTGTTCCTGGGTTTTTAAAAATTTCAGTCTTGTCTCATATACGTTTCCTGCATTTTGTTCCTCTCACACGTTATTTATTTCTTCCCTGGCTGTGAAATAAAATCTGGGTGGTGAGGCATTTCCCACAAAGTCAAAAGCCATCATGAGTTAGTACTACACGTTGATGTATGGTTCATGTGCGAACAAATAACTTGCCCAGAAAAATGCTGTCGTCTGTCATCGAGGCCCCCCGGCACCCTCTGCAGCTGAGGTCAGCGGCAGGCTGGGCCACTCCTGTCTGAGGGCCTGCTGCCCAAAACCTCCAGTCGGTCCGGGAAGCAAAAGGATCAAACGAGACCCTTTTGATTAGGAAAACGTGATTTTTGCATGCCCTGGGGATTTTTGCATGTTGTTTAAAAACAGTAATATAGTCTACTTTTCCAGGTATTTTCTTTATCAGACTAAAACACACTTCTTCTGCGGAGCTTGAGTCAATAAAATTGTAACTCCAACAGAATCCCCTCCTCCTTCTTAGATACAGAATTTATTCCCTTTTGGTTCAGCATAAAAAATGAAAACAAAGTCCCAGTGACAGACGAGTTGTATCATATGTGTTTTGGCCATTCATTCATCCACAAATTTTTATCGAGTACTCATTACAGACCAAACACTAAATTTGGTGGATTTATTTAAATTTGGGGATGCAGTGGTCACTCAAACAGATCTATCCCCTGTTCTCATGGCCCTTATAAATACAGAAGGGGAAGCCAGAGTTTTCAGAATGTAAGAACTAAATAATCACTGAAAAATGTGACACAGTTGGCAAAGACTGAACTGATGGTTAGGGAAATGGAAGTCAAATGGGACAAAATATTTTGATTTTGCACAAAAAGTCACAGAAAAAGCAGTGTTGTGAAATAAAAGGGCACAGGCTTTGGGGGTCAAGACATCTGGATTTATTTCCTGGTGTATCATTTATCTACTGCCGCATAACAAATGACTCCCTAGCAGCTTAAAACAACAAATGTTTATTATCTCGTTGTTTCTGGAGGTAGGAGTTTAGGAGCAATTTAGCTGGGTGGTTCTGACACACGGCCGCTCATGAGATTGCACTTACAATGTCAACCTTGGCTGGAGGCATCCAAAGCCTTAATTGAGGCTGGAGGATCTGCTTTCAAGACGGCTCACTCACACAGCTTTTGGTAGGAGGCCTCTGTTCTCTGGCTTTTGGCTGAAAGCTTCATCCTCACCAAGTGGCCCTGTCCCATGGACTGCTTGAATGTCTTCACAACATGGCAGCTGACCTCCCCAGGGTGAGGGATCCGAGAGAGAGCAAGATGGAAGCCACAGTGTCTCCTGTGACTGAGTCTTGAAATTCATAAACCTTCACTTCACCCTTAATCTATTGGTTAAGTCACACACTCAAGGGAAGGGGAACTGGGCTCCACCTTTTGAAGGGAGAAGTACCAAAGAATTTGTTGACATGTTTTAAAACCATGGCACCTACCCTGGCTCTGTTTTTCTCTAGCTGTGGGATTGTGAGTTTTAGTTTTCTCACACAGAAGTAAGTTTAATGATACCCACACCACAAGGCTGCTCAGAGGATTAAGTGAGATACCGTACGTGAAGAAAGCTTTGCAAATTCTGAGGAGTTACGTAGAGGTTGGTCATTTAGGAAAGAGCAGAGAAACATGGAGCCTCACACTTAACAAAGTTCCCATTTATTTAGTTCAGGGTTTCTGTTGAGCAACGAAGGGTATCCAGGATGATTCAGGAATGATCTGGGCTACGGAACGTTTTCTTCACCGTTTCATTTCCATTCTCTTCTATTAGAACTCCAGTTTGATATGGGTTGGACTCCCTCGATATTCCTTTGTTCTTTGCATTCCTGTTCTGAGTAGATTCCTGATGCAATTTTCTAATTATAATTTCCTTTCTTTGCTTAGAGTAGCTTCGGTCTTTTCCCCCCCATCCCCATGCTGTCTAATTTATTTTTCCCAACTACCTGCTATTTTTCTTTACTCCCAACATTTGCTTCCATTCCTAGATGCTGCTGATCTCTGCACATTAGGGGCTTATAAACTAAAAGCGTTAAACCAACACAGACACGCAGAAAAAGGATGCTAAAGAAACAACTGTCTACCAATAATGAGTTCTGTTAATGAAGAGCAAATATTAATGCAACAACATTACACATATTCAATGCGTTATTGAATTGTTGCGAGGGCTATCTAGAAGGGCCTCATTTCTTTTTGTTTTCTTTGCGGTATGCGGGCCTCCCTCTGTTGTGGCCTCTCCCGTTGTGGAGCACGGGCTCCGGACGCGCAGGCTCAGCGGCCATGGCTCACGGGCCCAGCCGCTCCGCGGCATGTGGGATCCTCCCGGACCGGGGCACGAACCCATGTCCCCGTTGTGGAGCACGGGCTCCGGACGCGCAGGCTCAGCAGCCATGGCTCACGGGCCCAGCCGCTCCGCGGCACGTGGGGGGATCTTCCCGGACCGAGGCACGAACCCGTGTCCCCAGCATCGGCAGGCGGACTCTCAACCACTGCGCCACCAGGGAAGCCCCAAGGGCCTCATTTCTCATGGCATCTTCTTCTTTGTTTGCAGTATGGATACTGATAACGAGTAGTGATGCTCTGAATCCCAGCTGGAATGAGCAGGATGAACACACCAGTTGTTTTCTTTAGCATCTGCTTTCTGCATGTCTGCGTTGGTCTAGCTTTTCTGGTTTGTAAGCCCCTAACGTGCAGAGATCAGCAACATCTCTGATCAGGGCTTTGGTGTGGGCTTCCTCTTCTGGTAGCCTTGGACTTCTGATCTGTTGTTATCCGTAATTCCGCCAGTGTGGCTGTATTTTAGCAAGAGTGCTTACTGGCCTGTTTTTGGACAGCTCCGGATCTCTCCAAATACTGGCTATTTTTACCTTTCTTCTATTAGCCTCATTTCCCCCCTTTCTTCCCAAAGATCAGTGTCAAAAGGGATGAGAAAAGTGCCTGAGGAATGACACACAACTGCAACAGAAACCTTCTAATGCAACTTTCTTGGCTCATTCAAGCATTCTTTATGGAGCACGTGCCCTAGTCTTCATAATTGACTCTTCTATGCCAAGGGCTATCAGTTTGAAGAAAATGAGGCACATCTTTTATTTTTCCAGAACTCACTGTTAAGGATTTCTGAAATTATTGGACTTCCCCATATGCCTATCAGATTCCTTTAGGGTTCTGTAATGCCAGCTGTGGGGACAGAGCTTCGGCTATAGACACTGCTATCAAGTATTAAGACAGTCTCCACTGACAGACTGTTTACCCTAGTGGACACAGGTACTTTGATGTTTCTTCTGTATATCTTTGAGTAGAAGTCAGAAGATCTGGATCTAAAATTATTAAACTTTGCCATCGATGCAGGGTGTCCAGGGTCAGCATGACCACTGCACAGCATGATTGCTGGCTTACAATGCATTTGCCAAATAAACAAAGACAGGAAAAAAATAAAAGGAGGACCTCAGGTAATTCAGTCAACTTGTCTAACTTTCAGATTCATCATTTTAAAAATAAGATAACTGCATCAATGTTTTTTTTTAAAGATTCTAAATTAAATTTTCAGATACTGGATGGATATTTTAGGGAAAACAACAACAACAACCCAGAGAGGTCAATAAACAACTGCAGCGGGGCTTCCCTGGTGGCGCAGTGGTTGAGAGTCCGCCTGCCGCTGCAGGGGACACGGGTTCGTGCCCCGGTCCGGGAAGATCCCA
>NC_041220.1:152736989-152745962 GCF_002837175.3 Physeter macrocephalus | reverse complement strand
ATGGCCACTGAGCCTGCGCGTCCGGAGCCTGTGCTCCACAACAGGAGAGGCCACAACGGTGAGAGGCCCGCATACCGCAAAAAAAAAACCACAAAAAAAAAACAGTGAGAGGCCCGCGTACCACACACACACAAAAAAAACCAAAAAACAACTGCAGCACTATATGATAGTTAAATGTTATCCAGTGATGATTTCTCAGGAAGTAATTTTTTTCAAGGAATGTACATCAACTGAAGATGATATTTTTTATTAATATTATCACCGTTAGTATTGTTACTCTCCTAAGGTGCTTTGCTCTGGCAAGCAGTTGCAGAATTCACCTGTTCTATGCTTAGGTATTTCGATCTCACTCAGGCACCTCCATCTACACGACGTCTTGATAATCTGACAGCTCCTCAGCAACCCCTTGCCTTCACTCCTCACATTCATTCTAAGTCTGTTCTCTGTATGGTGAGTTTTTATAAATCTTCCTAGTAATGGATTGCTGAGTCCCTAGCACAAAGGAATTGAACTTATTGTCTACCCTTCCACACCTATGTGGGTTTCGGCAGACAGCTTGCCATTAGCAAGGTAAACTCACTTTCCAATGTGCAATTTGCTAAGTTTTCCCTAGTTACATACTTGCTATCAATTTCCATAGTTTAACTTGTTTTAGAAATTGATTCTGATTTTGAGTTGCCCACTGTGTATTTCTCACCTTAAAACTGCTCAGGAACATGTACAATGTTATACATAATGCTGGAATACACAGGACTAGAACAATTAACTCTGTCTTGATGCTGCTTGATTTGACTCCAATCCAAAAATCCTAATCCTTGGCTACCAGCATTCCCTTAAGAGGCACTCTGCTTTTAGATTCTCTTCTGTAAATGAATTAGACAAGTACTTGGGTTTTCAATTACAGTCTCATAAATCAGGAAAAACCCCTTTTGATGTTATTTTTTTGTACATTAATCACGTGTAGCAGTGCCACCACCACGTTTGTTACGTTTCTGAAATGTCTGAGGGACTGTGTATAAGGTATAAAACTCCTGTACAGGAGATTCCCCGGTTTCCTGGGAATTCTACTATGTTATGACCCATGTGATAGATGATAAAAATGGCTTGTTTTAAAGCCACTGAGAACAGATGCCTCTGGTGACTGAATTTAGTGATTAAAGTGACCAGGGATATAGTACAGGGTACAAGTGTCGACTATGGTGTTATGTTAGACTTCACAGGTTCAAATCCTTGTCCTTCCTTGGACTAGTCACATGAGCTGGGCAGAATTCCTTATTCTCTCGGAGCCTCGGGGTCCTCATTGTGAAAGAGGATAACCCACAATGGTTATTGGGGATTAAATGACTAACAGTAGTTGAATGCTTAGATCAGCTCTCTGTTCAGAGAAAGTGCTCACTGAATAAACATCAAACAAACAAAAAGGCCAATCTGCGCTATTTCTTTTCCCTGATATAAAGGATAAAAATAAAATCCCAAACCACAGGAAAGCAGGATAGTCACTGACTAAATGTTCTTCCTTATTTTTTTTTAATTTTATTTTTTGTGGTATGTGGGCCTCCCTCTGCTGCGGCCTCTCCCGTTGCGGAGCACAGGCTCCGGACGCGCAGGCCCAGCGGCCATGGCTCACGGGCCCAGCCGCTCCGCGGCATGTGGGATCCTCCCAGACCAGGGCGCGAACCCGGTTCCCCTGCATCGGCAGGCGGACGCGCAACCACTACGCCACCAGGGAAGCCCCTTCCTTATTTTTAATAGCCTATTTCCTTGTGAAATTCGAGAGTGGACTTTGGGATGAGAAGGTGGCATCTGTGGGTAGAAAAATGGCTGGCTGAAGAAAGGACTCTTAAGTATTTTATATGTGGGGTAATTACCCAGAATACAGAAGGCAGTTTTCTGTGGTTGGGAAACTCCCTGCTGCAGTGAGAGAACTTTCTTAATTTTTGTTCTAAATTTTATTGCGCGTGACAGGCTGTGTTCTCTTTAGCGGCCTTCTGAATACTGGATTTGCTCACATAGTTCATGAACTGAGTTATTCCACTTGTCTGTGAGCTCTCATACACTTGGTTCCATGAATATAATTTGATACATTTGGCTAAAAGAGACATTAGTAACGTGATAAGAATTTCATCTTGGCATAGATGTAGCGAGATTGGAAGTACGTAGCAAAATACAGCAAGTCTGGCTCACAGGACCCTCTTTGTGTACAGATAATTAATGTTTCTTAAAAATCCAGAGGGCTTGGCATATCCAGGATAGTTTTATTTGTAATGTAGCTTTTAAAATAGTCAGTCCTTTACATGCACAGAGTAAAGGAAAAACATGACTTTAACCCTTCTTCAATGCAAATATTTGACAGAGCATTTAAAATTTTATCTCAATATTTTCCCTCCAACTCAATTAAGGTATTAAACTTTCTTTCGTGGAAAAAATCTAAATCACACTCTACATAGTATCAATTTGATTAATATTTTTTGTCAGTTCAATTACATATCACATTTCAAAACTCACATGGATTGCTGGCAACTATATCTAGCCAGTTATGGAAAATTCTGGAGAGGTGTACAGACCATTTCTGCTCTCTTTACCAGAACATAATCAGAAAAAGGAACTCTGTAGGAGGAGGTACAGTGGTTCTAAGAAGAAAAAATTTAATTGATATGCTAAGTATCCCCATGTTTGATTTTTGATACTTTAAAGACCATCAGTAAAAAAAAATTATTTTATCTGCTTCACTAAATACTCTGCTGGAAGGGCTGACACTTTGGAAAAAACTTTTCCTGTTGGAGTTGAATCCTTTTTTGGGTAATCTGTGTTTGGTAATATATATATATGTGTGTGTTCCAACTACTATGGCTGTGTAACGGATCACCCTCAAAATGCAGTTGAATCCTTTTCTGGGTAATCTGTGTTTGGTAATATATATATGTGTGTGTTCCAACTACTATGGCTGTGTAACGGATCACCCTCAAAATGCAGTGGCTTAAAACAGTGGTAAGAATTCCTTCTCTCTCCAGGTTTCTAAGCATCAGGAATTTGAGAGTGACTGAGCTGGGTGATCATGGCTCTGGTTCTCTCATGAGCTTGCAGTCAGTTTTTGATCAGGGCTGCAATGATCTTGAAAGCCTGACTGGGGCTGGGGATCTGCTTCCAAGGTAGCTCCCTCCCTTGACTGGTAAGTCAGTCCCTGTCTATGTGGCCTCTCTGCATGCTGCCTGAGTACCCTCACAGCATGGCAGATGGCACTGTGCAGAGTGGGTGATCCAGAAGACCAAGGTGAGAGCTTCGACGCCTTTTGTGGCTTAGCCTTGGAAATCACACACCATCATTTCTGCTCTAGCCTGTGGGTCATGCAGGGCCAGTCCTGATTCAGTGTGGGAAGGGCGTGAATTCAGTTGGTGAGAATCACTGGGGGCCATCTTGGAGGCTGGCTACCATGCAGCATATGCTTCCATCACATGTTTTTATCAACATTTGAGAACATGCTTGGTAAAATACCTATTTTCCCATAAACTACTGGATATGATCTACTTAAAAAGAGTAAAATAATTTAAGGTTTTTAAAAAAAGAACTCAAACACAGCAAGTTCGGGAATCGTGAATGTGATGTGCTTTTGAACAAAAGAGTGGTTTTAAAGGCACTTCCTTCTTAAAGGGATAAAAGATTTAAAAGCTGTTATGGGGCTTCCCTGGTGGCGCAGCGGTTGGGAGTCCGCCTGCCGATGCCGGGGACACGGGTTCGTGCCCCGGTCCGGGAGGATCCCACGTGCCGCGGAGCGGCTGGGCCCGTGGGCCGTGGCCGCTGGGCCTGCGCGTCCGGAGCCTGTGCTCCGCAGCAGGAGAGGCCACAGCAGTGAGAGGCCCGCGTACCGCAAAAAAAAAAAAAAAAAGCTGTTACGTATGCAATCATTTTTTTTTAAGATGTATTTTTTTTATACATTTATTTATTTTATTTATTTATTTTTGGCTGCACTGGGTCTTTGGGCAAGCAGGGACTACTCTTCGTTGCAGTGCCCACAGGCTTCTCATTGCTGTGGCTTCTCTCATTGAGGAGCTCCGGCTCTAGAGCGCAGGCTCAGTAGTTGTGGCGCACAGGCTTAGCTGCTCCGCGGCATGTGGGATCTTCCCGGACCAGGGCTCGAACCCGTGTCCCCTGCATCGGCAGGGGGATTCTTAACCACTGCGCCACCAGGGAAGCCCTGCAATCATTCTTAAGCTTGGAATTATGCCTTTTGTCCTTTGCTTGGTTAGAAGTTATAAATGCCTGAGGAGTTTAGCAAATATAATGGTAATTCAAGGAAACAGGGCATTAGATACAGAAAACGTATGGATGTGCTATGGTTCAATAATGAACTTATTCACATGGAAGAGAATCTGGGAAATTTGGGATCTGCAATCTAAAAAACTCTTGATGTATGCCTCATTCCATAAAACCTCTCCACCACTGGAAGCCTTGGAAGGAGCATGTTGATATCGGTAAACATGGTAGAAAAACCCCAACTGCCTGCTCCAGAGCATCTGCGATGCACCTGATCTATCCTCATGAGAAGCAGCTTCAGAGTTTTGGGGGTGGCTCCACGACACGAAGCACGGCCTAACACCTCATTAAAGAGAACACAGGAACCCTATGTTCCCTGTGTAGTAGAACACAGGCACAGGCTGGAGAAAGAGGCAACTGCAGAAAAAGATTAATGTGGAGAAAGTGACACCCAGCTTCGGGAGTCCATAGTCTCTTTGACTGGGGCTGCTCGTGGCTGTCGTATATGACCAAATTTCAACGGTGGTGCTAACCCTCCAGCTCATCAGAATTGAGTGCAAATGTACCTTTGCAGGTTTTCTGTTTCATTGCCTGTTTGGCTTGGTTTTTCTTCTTTACTGAAACTGGCCTCACCAGCTAAATTTGAAAATGGAATGGTGGGTTTGCTCTCTACCTCTAGGAATTTGTCATGAAAAACACCTCTACCAGAAACAACACAAAGCAAACCGCCAACCCTCACCCCCTCACCCTCAATTTTACCTCTGTAATAAGAAACCACAAAGAGATAGGGAGCTATGAGGAACATGGGAGAATTCTTTGAGAAGACTTAATAGTAATTTGTCCGTAAGGTACCAAAAATAACATGTGCAAGTGAGATAATACATATTTTTAATTAGATTTTTTGGGGGATGGATTCCTCTCCAGGCTCCATTTGCTAGAGGCTTATTTTTATCTGGGTTCTTCCTTTTCTAAAACTGTTGGAGAGAATGATTTTCTCAGGACATCAAATTCTTGGCTCAAGTTGTAACTAGACAGGCTGAAGCATTTTTTTTTTTTAAGTATCTTTTTCCTTCTTGTTTCTCATCTTTTATTTCTCAAAATACATGTGTGCTTTTTATAGATATGGGAGCAATTTTCAGATCAAGCTCTCTGAAAATAGTCTGAATTAGAATATATTAGGGGAAAATCATAATTTACCCACAGAAGCACATCATGTTTTATTTTATTAAAAGCAGTACACAGAGGCTGCAGACAGGAAAAAAATGAGGTGGAGATTTTCCCCTCAGCTATTATTTAAACCAGAGTTTTGTTTATAGGAAATGTTTTTAATGTTATATGGACACATTAATTGAAAATAAATTTAAGCACAACTAGTTTCCTTTCTGCTTTGCTTTGCTTTTATTTCTCCTCAAATATCCTCTTGGGAGTTAAAGTCCATGGGTCATATTTTACAAGGGTATCCTTTTCCAGCTGTGGAATTAACTCTGTAAGCTTCCAAAGAACGCTGCCCCTTGGATCTGTTTCCCTTGTCCACTCCCATTGACTCTCTTCTGGTTCATGCCCTTCATCCTTTTACTTGTATTTATAGTGGTGGCTCAGACTCTCCCTGACCAGTTTAGTCTCCACACTGCATGAGATTATTACTTTTCATATAGCAATACTGTGATTGCATCCTATCTGCCCAAAAGTTTGTGAACACTTTCCATTGCTGTCAAGTAAAGTCCAAACCCCTCTAGGTCAGCACTGATGATATGTCAAAAACCTGGCACCGTGACACACGCAAATACTGTATAACCCAGCAATTGCCCTCTTGGGCTTTGGTCCCAGAGAAATGAAATTTATGTTCACACAAAGATCCATATAGGAATGTTCACAGCTGCTTTATCTGTAATTGCCCCAAACTTGAAACAGCTCCCAGTGTCCTCGACAGGTGAATGGTTAAACCAACTGTGGTACAACCATACTATGAAATACTACTAGGCAATGAAAAGGAATAGGCTATGGACCCATGCAACAACTTGGATGTATCTCCAGGAAAACATGCTGAGTGAAAAAAGCCAATCAGCCATTCGTTGAAGGCTGCTCCCAAGGCAGAGTAATTCCTCGGCACTTTTGGTTTGCTGCTCACAAGAGCACAGAGGAGTCTGTTGCCACAGCAAGTTCTCAAGCCAAGAGTTGCAGGTGTCAGCAACTGGAAGACAGCCTGGCAGACATGAAAACGTGTGTGCCAAGGGGAAATGGGTAAGTGCAGAAAGAGCTAACGACTAAGAGTGAGATTAAGGAAATCTACCAGAAAGAGCAAAAAGACAAGGAGAAAAAGGATAAAAAATCAAAGGAGCACCCCAGCGGTCCAACAGCTAAACAATAAGAGTTCCATAAAGAGAAATAAAAACAAAAAAACAGAAGGAATAAATCATACATAATTTTAAAATTAAGTCCAAGAAAAGTGATTTCTGCCTCTGACAGGCACACGGTGGCAGCTTAGTTCTGAATTGTCTCCTCCTAGAAAACATGCAAAGCTACAAGAAAAACAGCAGCAACCTGCAAGTCACATTTCCAGTGAATCTGGGAGTCAGAGAAAACTTGCAGACTCCAAATTACAAGCACAGCTCTCAAAGTCAGAACCAGAAGGAAGGCCCAGCAGTTTTATATCATCCTAGTACAGACACAGTGTTATAAAGTATCAGGGAAGATTAATCTGGGAGTCATCTGTGTAGAGGTGGTATTTGAAGGCCCTGGAATAACCACTATACCAAAGAGGGGAGAAAGGGCTTAGTCAGTAGTGTTTAAATGTGCTTACAGATTTATGCAGTAAGTTCTGACATGAGGTGGGACCTGCAGCTCTGCATTTCCAAACAGGCCCCTGGGTGACGCTGATCAGCTCTGGGCAACCAGATCCACGGGGCGGACTTTGAGTAACAAGGCTTTAGGGCAGGGCTCTCAGCCTTGGCTGCACCTCCCAACCACCCAGGGAGCTTTCAAAGTCCCACACTGCTCAGGCTTCACCCCAGAGCAGTCCATGCAATCTCTGGGGACCCAGGCATCCTTGGTCAGTTGCAGCTCTAAAGGCAGAATCTGGTGCTCAACATCGCCAATTATTAGAGAAATGCAAATCAGAACCACAATGAGGTATCACCTCACACCTGTCAAATGGTTATCGTCAAAAAGTCTACAAACAATAAATGCTGGAGAGGGTGTGGAGAAAGGGGAACCCTTGTACACCGTTGGTAGGAATGTCAATTCGTGTAGCCATTATGGAAAACAGTACGGAGGTTGCTCAAAAAGCTAAAAATAGAGTTGTCATATGATCCAGAAAGCCCACTTCTGGCTGTATATCTGGAAAAGATGAAAACTCTAAGTTGGAAAGATGCATGCACCCCAATGTTCACTGCAGCATTATTTACAATAGCCAAGACAGGGAACAACCCAAGTGCTCATCAATAGATGACTGGATTAAGAAGATGTGGCATATGCATACAATGGAATATTACTCAGCCATAAAAAGAATGAAATGCTGCCATTTGCAACAACGTGGATGGACCTAGAGAATATGATGCTTAAGTGAAATAAGTCAGACAGAGAATGACAAATGCCGTATGATATCACTTATATGAGGAATCTAAAAAATAACACAAATGAATGTATATGCAAAACAGAAACAGACTCACAAATATAGAAAACAAACTTGTGGTTACCAGTGGGGAGAGGGAAGGGGAGAGGAACAAATTAGGCGTATGAGATTAACAGATACAAACTACTACATATTAAACAGATAAGCAACAAGAATATACTGTATAGCACAGGAAATTATACCCATTATCTTGTAATAACCTGTAATGGAATATAATCTGCAAAATACTGAATCACTATGCTGTACACCTGAAACTGACACAATATTGTAAATCAAGTATACTTTAGTAAAAATAAAATGATGCTTTCCAGGAAGGCGGGGGAGCAGATAAAGGCAGGATCTGGGAATCAGGTTGTAAACTAGATGCCTCTGGGGCCATACAGGTGCCTTAAAGAGGGAGGCAAGCCAGCCGTAGTGGAGGAGAGCTGGCAGCCCCGCACACAGTGGCCACATGGAAATATGGGCCCAGTTGCTACCACATACTCAGTCTGTCAAGAGGGCCAGGCACTTGGACGGTTGATGGGAAAACAATGAATTTTTACATGTTGCCACCTAATCCAGATTTCCCTGAAACGCAAGAGTGGGGAAGCACGGGGCAGGTTGGAAAACCTGTTGGTGGGATTTAGTTTGGCCTGGTGGCAACCTCTGATCAAGACTGGCACTCAGAAGCGTGCAGGGAGGGGTTTCCTCATCCCCATGACTGAGGTTTGGTAGGTGCACTGGACGGAGTCCACGGACGCCAGACACCTGCAGTGCTGGCATAGCTCTGCACAGCGAAGACTTGTCCTGATAAAACGGCAAAGGTCCCACTAGAGAGGCGGCCACTTCAGGACTTGAGGAGGGACAGCTTGAGAAATTAGGTAATCCAGAGAGCTTCTCCGTCTTATTTCTGGGATACAATTATCTACAGACAGCTATCTATCTATCTGTCTGTCTATCTATCTATCCATCCATCCATCCATTCATCTGCTATCTATTTATCAATATACACACATAAAACTTTTTTTTCTGGTAAAGAACTATTGAGGCAATGGTAAAATGTGTACTGTCAACGGCCTTATTGATTTTTTTTTTTTTTTTTTTTTTGGGGT
>NC_041220.1:152724461-152736897 GCF_002837175.3 Physeter macrocephalus | reverse complement strand
GCGGGTGTCTCACTGTTGTGGCCCCTCCCGTTGCGGAGCACAGGCTCCAGACGCGCAGGCTCAGCGGCCATGGCTCACGGGCCCAGCCGCTCCGCGGCACGTGGGATCCTCCCGGACCGGGGCACGAGCCCGTGTCTCCTGCATCGACAGGAGGACTCTCAACCACTGCGCCACCAGGGAAGCCTTGATTTTTCTTCAGGAGGACATTTTATTACATATTTAAATTTATGTGCTCAGATTAACCCATGAAAAGCTCCATGAGCACCTCCACCTAGGCAGCTTGCTTCTCTACCTTCACGACAATATTCCTTTATCCATTCATTAACCCATACCACACACTCCTGAGTACACTCCCACGGAAGGTGCCAGCACAGTGGCCCTTAAATCATCGCAACTTTCTACTTTCATCTCTCATTCATATGATTTTCTAATCCTCTGTTAATGTTTTTAAAAATGCCCAGTGATATACAATGAAAAGAATTATTTTTCTAAACCTGCCTAGGTAACTTGACCATATGTTAGGTGAGGTTTTACAGACTTGTACTGTAAAGATATAAATTTATATTACACAGAAGGAATACAGGAGAAAAAATGCTGATTAAAAAGGCATCATACTGAATAGTGACAACGTGCACTGAGGAAGAAAAATGGAAGTAAGATTGAAGTGTAAGTATGAGGTTCTCGAATGGGAGATTCTGAATGCCAACTGGCCACTCATTTCCAGAATGGAATGCACAGTAGCACCGTACTTATTCAAGTCTGATTTAAGTCTCTACATGCTCGCTGTTTTGCGATGAGAACTGTAAAGAAGAATCCACAATGCGCTGTGTACAAGGCTGCCCCTGATCACTGTCTGAAGTCATCTTATTCACTTCTATCTCAGCCCTCCAGTACCTAAACTCTGTGAGGGCCAAAGACCTCATGGGTCTTGTCGAGCAATCAGAGCAGGAGCTGGCAGTTAGCAGGCTGTTTTAGTTTGCTGGGGCCACTGCACAGAATATCACTGACCGGGGGGGCTTAAACAACAGAAGTGCATGGTGTTGCAGTTCTGGAGACTGAAAGTCTGAGATCAAGGTGCCGGCAGGGCCAGGCTCCCTGTGCAGGTATTTGGGAAGGGTCCGTCCCAGGCCTCTCTCCTAGCACCTAGTAGTCCTCTGGCTTGTGGCAGCAGAACTCCAATCTTCGCAAGGAGTTCTCTCTACGTGTGTCTCCAAAGTTCCCTTTTTAGGAGGACATAGGACCCTTTTTAGGACTAATTCAGTCATACTGAATTAGTCCCCTCCCCTGCCCCCCACTACAGTATGGCCTCATCCTAACTTAACTAATTACTTCTGAAATAGACCTATTTCCAAATACGGTCACATTCTGAGGTCCTGGGGGTTCGGATTTCAACATATGAACTTTAGGGAGACACAATTCAACCCATAACGCAGGCACACATTACATACATAGTGAATAAATGAATAATGAAACAGGGAAAGAGCCTGCCTGGGCACCATTCTACTCCCAAGTGACCAGGTCACTGCACATGTCTGATGACATCTACTCCATGAGCTAGAATTCTGTAAAATATCTGAGTATAGTATTTTATCTTGATTCTTTATAAACACAGGATAGTGATTCCTTGAGTGACATGGATTGTGACACTGTATGAATTGCGTATAGTTTAATAACAGTTAAAGTAGAGGTGTACAAAGAATTTTAGGAAGGATACCCAGTTAAACCTACAGAGTGGCTTCTGGTGTGACCTGGTGGCCTGAGCTGAACCTGTAAGTTTGGACCCTGGGCACAGCGCAGCCCCAGGTCTGAAAACCCTCTACTCTACAGAGGAAGGCCGGGAAGCGGTCCCCTGCACCAGGTGTGCTCCTCAGCTTCAGATACGCAGACTTTCCTCTCATTTGGCTTCTGGCATCACCCTGGCTATCTGTTGTCTTCTGACCTGTTTTGTCTTCTTATTCATCCTATACTTGACCAACTCTGACTGGTCACTTACTTGTATCACAGGAGACAAACTCATTGCAGAATTCTTAGACATTTTACACGAAATTTCTCAAAGGTTACAACTTTAACAGAGAGGAACTTTCTGTCACGTACAGAAACGTCAACACCTGCATGTCTACAGTGCGAGCTGCTTTTGTTCCTAATTGCTATTGTACAGATCTGCACAGTGCTGGACCTTCTGGGGTTGCAGAAAAATAAGCATCACGAGGGGAAGAAGCCAGACCTGATTTTTTTCATTTGAAACTTGTATATTTCCAGTTTGTGAACAGGACCTGGCATATATTTGTTTTCTTACTGAGATTCCCCTCCTGCTGGGAACCGAAGTGCTAATTGCTTGGCCTTCAGCAGAATGACTGAAACTAACATGGCGCCCCTGTGGAAGGCATTTTATGTACTTCTGTACTTTAGGCTGCAGGGCTGCAAGCTGCTGGAAAGGTGTTCCCCCATTATTTAAAATACTTTTTCCTATATGTTGTTTTCTGTGTCCGTAAATAAACACCCTCACTTTTAAGACAACCACGTATCTACCGAGAGTCAGCTTCACATTTAGGTAGGACTTTCTTTAAACCATTTCAAATATGGGTTCCTCCCACGTGAAACTGATAACTAAAAAAGTAGTGGCCAGCCACTTGGCCAGGGAGTGGAAGAAACAGAACTCAAAGCAAGCTTTCTGACGCTAAGCTCAGTGTTCTTCCCCGGAAAATATCCAAATGACTCTCTTACTTAAGAGACAAAAAGGGAAAGAGGAACACACAGCTTTTATAATTCATAGATCTAACACTGGGAGCGACACGTTCCAGTCACCTCATTCTATAGGTGGGGAAACTGAGGCCCCAACATTCCCCCAAAGGGTCACAATATAGTAATGGAAAAAGAGTGTCTAGAACACAACATCTAATAGAAATATAATGCTAGAAATATAAGCCTCAGACGCCAGCCATATTTGTAACTGAAAATCTTCTCTCAGTGCCATTAGGAAAAGTAATAAGAAACAGATGAAATTAATTTTAATAATACATGTAACCGATCCAATACATCAAAAATATTATCATTTCAGCATGTAATTAATATATAAATTATTAATGGATATTTTACACTCTACTTCTCACAGCAAGTCTTCGAAATATTCTTACAGTGCATCTCAATTCAGGCTAGCCACATTTCAAGGGTTCAGTAGCTGCATGTGGCCCGGGGCAGCCCTCTTGGGACAGCACAGCTCCAGGGCAGCCCTTCAGCCCCAGTCTAATTTTCTTCTCCGCAACTGCACCCGTGGCTCCCAGACTTACACACTACCAGAACTTGTAAAATATTAATCGTAAAGAGCTGGTGCTTATTTTGAATTACCGTGCATGGAAGATACCAGGGGTAGCAAGCAGCGGGGAGGTATATTTCGTTCACGGAAAATGTTTTAAATTTTAACTCCTGTCCAAGAAATGCAAATCAGTAATAAAAACTCGATTATACATTTCAGAGTGCGACCTAACATTTAAAATATTTGTGTTCTGAAGATAAAGGTGACTAATACACGTGTGACGTAATGCTTCCAGTATTGGTGATTTTCATTCTTTGAGTTATTTTCAATTATGGTAACGTTCCATTCAAACTCACCCCTGACTCCCAGGCTCCTCCACCCCCTCCCGTCCCAAGGAGTAGCACACGGCCTCTCACACCGTCACGGTGGAGGAGCTGAAACACCCCTCCCCACCCCCCCGCCCCTTATTTAAACCCTTTCTAATGCTACTGGTCAGTCTTTCCTAAAATATGCTCGGCAGAACAACAATTTTGTGGGATGTGGTTAATAGATTCTACAAGGCAAAAAAGAGTTTCTGGGTCCATATAATTTGGGGCACTACTGGGCTAATCATATTAATTATGCTGGGGTTTCGCTGCCTGTGACCAAGCTGAAGTGACTCCATATTCTCACCAGCATCCCAGGCCGTTTCCCTCCCCTCTCTCGTCTTCCGCTGGTACCCTTAGTCCTCAGGCTCACTGCCTCGTATTTGCAAGATGGTTTCCCCAAATGTGTGCGTTCTAGGCTCCAATAAGAAAAGAGGGAGGGAGGGAGGGACGGAAGGAGGGAGGGAGGAAGGATGCTTCCAGCTGAAAGCTACAACGTTCCCCCAAATCTCTAGGAGTGTCCTACTCAGGCTCATCAACTAGAACGATATCCCACGGCTCGCTGCAGCTTCAACGGAAGCTGGGAAGGTGACTATTTTAACAAAGCACACTACGGTGGTAAACTCAGTCACCCTTGTCTACCTGAGAATGACGGAGGAAACGGAATCTGGGATGCTCAGGATCTGCCACACGGACGCAAAGCTTTCTTAGAGCCATTTGCTTAAGATTTTGCTTTCTGCGTGTCAAGTGGGGGACCATTAATCTCTTTTTCCCCCGCGTAAAATTCTCATTTTTTCATGGAGGAACCTGAAGAACTGCTGTCCGGTTAAGTATGCTTTGGGCGAAGCTGCAGCCATGTGTCATTCTGGGACAGCCACGCGTCCTAAAAGGGAGACGCACAGAGGGTCTGAGGAAGACCCCGTCTATCCTAACGTGAATCCTAATGTCTCTCCTGCCCCGGGCGTCCTGTGTCAGCTCCTACGTTCCTATAGCCTCTCTCGGAGCCTCAGCTGGTCTCACGACCTCTCTTCGGGCCACGAGGCATACGTGGAACTCGCTCCTCCAATCCAAGTTTCTGCTTTCCCCACGGAAGGGGCGGACACCGCACACAGCGACCCCGTCCCGCTGCCTCTGCCTGGGACACAGCCTGGAGTGACAGCGGCCAGGGGGTGAAAATGAGCGCAAGTCCCCCAGAGTTCCAGAAACACCCGCCAGTCACTCGACGCCAGCCGCTGCCCGTCTCCAGATTCTTGTTACGTGAGCAAACAATAAGGCTCTCTTACCGTACAATGACAGGCGCCCCGTCGATGGCAGCGTGTCACTCGCCTGTCCGCCCGCGACGCCTCCACTCCCGCAGCCTCAGGCCCCCGGCGTCCTTCGCCGCCGCGGGTTCCGCTCACCCGACCGCAGCTTCCGGTTCAAGATGGCGGCGGCGGCCCGACCGGAAAACCTTTCTCTGAGCAAACCCTAAAGCCCGCGGAGCGACTCTACTACAGAAGACCCACCGCGGCGGGGAGGGCAGGTGGGAAGGGCTGGGACACACCATCTCCCCTCAATGCGCCCGGCCGCCCACCCACCCAGTCGGGAGGGAACTTGAAATCCGGTGCTGCCCCTCCCCCGCCAGCCCGCCAGCCCCCCCCCCCACCCCGCGGAGGGAAGGGTTGGAACGCCACCTTTGAAGGTGTGCACCTGAGAGAGGAGCCCCCAAACAGGTAGCGCTGAAAACCAAGGAGTCGCGCCTCCATGAGACCCACGGCCTCAGCTCTTATAGGGCTCGCCTCTCAGACTCGCACCGTGGGGCCCAGCGCAGAAGAGGCCTCAGGAGGCGTGAGGGGAGCGGGGCTCGTTTGCCTGCCATGCAACGTGGTCCTGAGGGGCCGGCACCTGGTTTGACATGCGTCTGGGAGCCAGCTGGGGTTTTCTCCGGCGATGGAGGCTGGCAGATGCCATCTTTCTTCTTCTGTTTTTTTTTTAAACTCTAGCTTTACACAACAGGTGAGAAGCTTACATCCACCCGGGAATGCGCTCTGGAATGTGTGTTGGTGTTCCTTGCTTAGAGCCAGTGTTTGACGGAAGGGTCATGGGCACTTGTGGAGGGTTCAGCCCTCAACGTTAGCCTGCGACCTGGGTCTTGGTTCCTGATTAGCCCTGTCATTCACTTGACAGCCTGGAGACCTACCCTGATCCGCGGCCAAGTCCTTTCTCAGGGGGTGGGGTGGACTCACTTTTCCCCAGCTGCTGCCTGGACTCTTGCCCCAAAGCTGAGTGGACCATTTGGAAGGACAGTACTGCCATCTGTTTGACTCCAGTCAATTCTCTAGCTGCCTCAGCCATTCGCAGGATTGGATCGCCTTTGATGTTTGGTATTTTTGTTATCTCAGGAGCACCCTATAATTGCCATGCATCTTTGGATGTTGAAATGTGCACTGGTGGCCGCCCTGGTACAAGGTGAACCAGTCTCCAGCCCTAGGGAGGCTTGGTGCTGACCTTTCTTTCCCCACCAAGGTTCCAGCAGGTCTGTGGGCTTTGAAAATTCTCTCGTTTTCTGGGAAACAGCGTAGCTTAGCCAGCATCCAAGGTGGCACCCGGTGAGTCTTCCCTCTTGATAGTCCCATCCTTGTGCGGTTCCCTCCACATCAGTGAGGGCTGACCAGTACTATATGATAACGGATGGACTATTATGGACCTCTTTTGTTGTGACTTGGGCAGGTGGGTCATAAAAGCCATTGCCACTTGTTGCCTTGCTCTCTCTTGGATCACCTGCTCTGGGGGAAGCCAGTTGCCGTATCATGAAGACAGTCAAGCATCCCCATGGAGAGGTCTTTGGGATGAAGAACTGAGGCTTCCTGACCACTAGCCAGCACCAAATTGCCAGCTCTGTCTACACCCCATCTTGGAACTGGATCCTCCTCCAGTCCCAGTCAAGCCTTCAGATGACTGCGGCCCTGGCTGACACCTAGACTGCAACTTCACGGGAGACCCTGAGCCAGCACCACCCAGGTAAGCTGCTCCCGGATTCCTGACCCATTGAAACTAGAAGGTAATGGTCCTTATCGTTTTAGACTGCCAAGTTTCGGTGCAACTTGTTACACAGAAACAGGTAGCGTATATAATAGTTCAGCGGCCAGCCATGGCCACCAGAAGTTCTTGCAAAGTCCCCTGCCTTTTTGCTAGACTATTATAGAGTTTGTGCCACAAAACTGCCTATGTAGGATTTTCCATTTGGGACATGAATAAGTACTTTTTAAGTACTTAATCAATACTTTAAAAGTACCTTAGTGCTTAGCACTTCAGTACGTTTCAGTATTTATTAATTTGGAAAAATCAGAAGTGGTGGGAGAATGCAAAGAAAAAAGGTAAAATGATATTTAAAAATGTAATTGGTATAAGAAATGTAATTAAATTTTAAAAAATCGAGAATGTCAGCTCCGGGAGGCAAACATTTCCCCACTGAGTTTATCTGAGACCCTGGATGGATGCAATAGGCTGCTGGAATTGAGTATTACTTCTCCTTCATCCTACTGTTTAAGTTTTGAAGGTGAGTTTTTTTTCTTTACTCTTGCAAAGATACAATATGAGAGCCCTGCCCTGGAGCCAAAATGGAAACATACATGCATTAAATGAGAAATTGTATGTTTCGTCGGTAAACAATGAAGGATTTGCAGGTAATGTATGTGGAAGAGGCATGTTGAGTGAGTCAGCATCCAGCCGGGCTTCCTGGATCCTGGACAAGTCATTAATTTTCTGCATCTGTGTGCTCCTTTGTAAGCGGAGAGATAGAAGAAGGTTCTTGTGAGGGTTCGATGAGATAGTTCACTGGAGCCGCTTCCATTCTGTTCTGTTTTTGTTGTGATTATGATATGCAATTAAATTGCATTAAGTAACTGCATTATTAAACGCGAACATGGTTATAAGGGACAGGTCAAATAGCGCACGTTGCAATGCAAATAGAACCTGAGCCCGATGAACCACAGCTGATATTTAACCTAATGCAATCTCAATGAGGTGGCCGGCACATTCATTTAGTATGATTAAAACAAAAATGGGGTCATTTAATACACAAGTATTACTCTAAATTTTTACGTTGTACAATTAGCACAAAGTATCTTTTCATCGTGATTATCCATAGTTGTTAAAAACATCGTGAATTGTTCCTGCGGCAGGCAAAGCCAAAGTGAAATATAATCTTCCCTCTCAGCCCTGAGATGAAAAAGTAAAGAAACAGTGTGTCACTCGGAAGAAACTTACACAGTTTTGAAAATGCGGTGTCTTCATACATCGGCTTTCTTTTTCTTTCTGTTGATGACAGCGTAACAATTTAATATTAGCCCTTAATGAACATCTCTGATGTTCAGCTTTTTAATTTTTGAAGAGGTAGGACAAAAACAGTTAAAATTGACTGGAAACTCTTGATAGAATGATGGATGTTAGACATCAGGGCTTGATGGCTGTAACTCTCATGGCTGTCCCATTGGGTGAAACTCATACCAATAAACAGAAAGAAAATTTCCATTTTCAGCTTTGGACTCTGAAAATTAGGTTTCATTTACAAGCTGATTTGTCCTGATTATTTAGTATTATCCAACAGAGATCAGGAGCAGAAGCCCCTCTGAAGCCCCTGTTTAGCTGACCGTCCCCCCACCCCCACCCCAGGGACCCTGCCTCCCTGCTAATCGCCTTCTGTTTGGGTGTCATTTTATTGAAAACAAAGTGGCATTTTTTGGGGAATACATTTACATAAGAAGGGAAGGCTTAAAGGGAGAGAGAGAGAGAGAGAGGCAATTTGCTTGTGAGGGCTTTGATCCTGTCAGGCGTCCTGAAAACCTTTAATGATGAATTGTTCTTTGCTCACACCCAGTGGGGCTGAGTCTGGTCTGCAGACAGGGAATAGGGTATATAGCTCTTCTCGCCCTTCCCGCTGTCACCCACACCTGGGCCCTACGTGGGCACCTGCCTGCCTACCAGGAGGACCTAGTTCCTGGTGCAAAGAGCAGGTAGGTAGAGGGGGAGAGGAGGTCCCTGTCTACTGTTCTCTAAGCTGATCTAATTTTTTACAATCTAAATTTATTTGTTTATTTCATTTTAAAATTTTTGTCTGCATTGGGTCTTCGTTGCTGCGCGCCGGCTTTCTCTAGTTGTGGTGAGCAGGGGCTCCTCTTTGTTGCGGTGCTCGGGCTTCTCATTGCGGTGGCTTCTCTCGTCGCGGAGCACGGGCTCTAGGCGCGCGGGCTTCGGTAGTTGTGGCACGCAGGCTAAGTAGTTGTGGCGCACGGGCTTAGTTGCTCCGCGGCATGTGGGATCGTCCCGGACCGGGGCTCGAACCCGTATCCCCTGCATCGGCAGGCGGATTCTTAACCACTGCGCCACCAGGCAAGTCCCGTAAGCTGATCTAATTTTGTTTTACTGTTTTTCTGTGTTGTGCTTGCTTCACAGTTTTCTCGCTTCGGCTCAAGGGACCTTTTTTCCAGGAGCAAACCTGGGAATACAGGAGGTTGAGGTTTATCATGCTAAATTATAGTCAGCATGTTAGTGGAAGGTTATTACAGGAGATGCAGTGGCCACTGCTTCCCTCAAACTCGGGCACCAGGTATGGAAAGCTTCCTGTGCCTTACAGGAGCATGAGACCAGGTCTTGGTCGCTGGGATGAGAGAACACAGAACAGCCACGGCGAATTGGTGGCAGAGAGTACTTACTGGTGGCCCAGGTTCAAAGTCTCAGTCTTGAGAATGTTGTTGCCTCAGCTCACAGTTGAAAAATAACGACCTCTGCCTTGAAAGAGGCCCCTAACATCTGCCGCTCGTGTAATTTGTTCGTTGTTGAAAAGATAGTTTACTACTTTAACCTGTGTGGGTGTGTATGGACGTCATGAGTGTGTATGGGTATATATGTGTTTCTGTATGGTTGTGTGTGCTTAAAAGATAAACTAAGGCATGTTAACAATTTTAAGAGTTTGAGCAAAATTGATTTGAATCAGGCAGTGCCTAACCGGAAGTGGTTAGGAATGCTCCACCGACAGGAGCTGGGGTAGATTTGGATAGAGAAAAAGCGGAAGCAAAGTAAGGAAATGATTGGTTGGCTATAACTTCACGCCTAGATGGCTGTCTGGGATTGATTCTGGTTTCCTGACTAGGCTTCCACCGCGTAAGAGCCCCCTCAGTCCAATGGCCTCCTTGTTTCATTAGTTTAACAGTGCACGTGCGTTTAGGGGCACGTGTGTGCATGCATGTGTGTTCACAGGTCTGTGTGCCTTCATGTGTGTGCACGTGTATGCATGCGTGCAGACGTGTGTGTGGTGCACCTGTGTATGTGCACACATGTTTGTGCAGTGCGTGTGCATTTATGTTTGCATGTTTGTATTTGCTCGCTGTACACAACCTGTGGTAACCTCTCCTGTACTTCAGTCTTTTTTTCCCACCACTGCTGCTTGCTTTAATGTTTGTATGTAATCAGAAATGATTTTGAGGCCCCCGAATACTAGACTGCAGCTTCAAGGAATTAATGCGTCCGGAGGAGCAGACTGATTATGGCCGAGAGAGGTAATTTGAACATAACTCCCAACAATCAGGGACAGCAGGAAGGAGCAGGAGCCGCGGTCCTGGGAGCAGGTGCCTCCCTGCTCTAGACGGGAGGGTGCCCCGTTGCCTAGAGACCAGGGTGAAGGGCTCAGGTAACAAAAGGTGTTCCGGGGCTCCCGTGCAGGGCAGTAGCTTCCAGGGCCGAGGCAGCTGCTCATCCTTGCATGGCTCCATGCCGCGCCTGGCTTTCAGGCTGCTATGTAGACTGTGGGAGTAGCATCACATTGGTACATCAGACCAAAACACCTCTGTGCTAGACCACCACAGGCTGCCTGTTCAGTTAAATGAAGACCAACTGATGCTAGGAGACATTTCTTTTCCATTGTTTCTCTTCCTTTCTTTTCATCTCCTTTTTCCTTTCACTCTCCTCTCTCTTCTCCCCTTTCCATCTGTCTCTCTCCTTGCCTCCTTTAAAAAAAAATCAAATGGTTGTAAAATCACTTTTCTGCCTAGGCAACCCTCATAATCAGATGGAAAGTCTGGCACAGTATTTATCTCGATACATAACCATGTTTTTCCTGTAGACGTAACATTTACTCCTTAAGCTTTTCTTAAATTTATTCCCATATTTTTTCCCAATTTCCTACCAAGTCGCCTTCTTAAATGTAAAAGCGTAATATATCCTCTGTTTCCGCTTAGTATCATCTGTGCTGAGGACACTCTAAACTATGTATCTGGTCGGGATAGAGCCATGGAAACACAAGCAGAGGCGGCACTGGGGAGCTTTAAAGAACGACATCCCATGATGTTGATTTATTCGAGCCGGCCACACTGCGTGAGTCATATTACAGGCAGTCACGGTGAGGATAAAAGCCACCATGCTTCTTGGGTGCTTTGCACGCCAGGCAGTCTAAGTGCTCTGCTTTTGCCTTTTCACACATCACCCTTAGCCCTCAATGATGTCCTTACTCAGGTTCTCTCGGTTCACCGAAGGAAGGTATGAGCTTTTCTCCAGAGGGCGCAGTACCAGGAAGCTGTGATTCTAACCTGGGTCATCGGCCTCCCATCCAAATCTAACATGTGCAGCAGCCAGACAGCTATTAAAGGACGTGTGCAGCAACAAAACGTGAGTGAGCGCCAATCCAGAGGCGGCAGTGAAGGCTGAGCTTGCAGTGGGGACCTCAGGTCTCCCCGACGGCTTATTTAATTAAACTCGCGGTGGTTTTGCAAGGGTGGGTGAGGGGAAGCTGGTGAGTGATATGCGCTCTTGGGGCCCGCAGGGACCTGCTCAAACAGGTGGGGCCACCCTTGGTGTCTGAACGAGCCCAACTTTGGGGCTTGCTGGTTGTCATTGGTGCTCAAGCTGGGGACCCGTGGCTCCAGGGTGAGCTCTGCACCCGTTGCAGATCCTGAGGCCGGTTTCTCTCCCCCCACAATATGAACCCAAGCTGTGACCAAGGGGGTTGTGCGGGAGGGAGGACGCAGGTATGAATGGGAAAGGGGAGGGCATGTGACAGACTATTTAGGTTGCCACCCATGTGGCCATCAGTGCTTCAGCTGTCTGCCATCAGGCTAAAGGCTTGCAGTTGGGTTATAATTATTCCTGAGCAGCACCTTTCTTCTGAGAGAGTCACAGCTTAGAAGACGCTACAGTGAAGAAGCTGGTTTTTAAATTCTACTACAAACTCCAGATTCTTCCTACCCTGCCCAGTATGCATCACCTCCCCTGACTTGGCAAGCTCCTCACCCCTGGGAGGCTGATGTAATGAGAAGGAGATGCTAAACCAGGAGGCCAAGAGGCAGGGCTCCTGGGTTCTCGCCCACTCCAGGGCCTCTCACTTGCTTTCATTTCGGCAGTGCCTCAGGCAGGTTAGTACAGGGCCCTGTGAGATAACTGCACAGTGACCGAAAGCTGCTGGGTCATTCTTTTTTTAGGCTGTTCCACAGTCTAGTGGATTTCATGATTAGAAAGTAATTTCATTCCCTAAAGCATACTGAAGACCCAGGCTACGCTGGGAGAACATTGGTTCAGTTGCCGCTGTCTCCCAGCTGAGACTTAAGAAAACAAAAGAAATAATTTCTATGATAATATTAGCAAATATGCCTTCTGTAAGCCCTGTCTTCATGCCTTTTGAATTGCACTGTCTCCTCCCCATATTGTTGACTTACTTGTATAAAGGATTTTGCTGTGCAAAGTGGGGAAAATTATTTCATGCTTGCTATTTTTTTTTTTTTTTTTTTTTTTTTTTTTTTTTTTTGCGGTACGCGGGCCTCTCACTGTTGTGGCCTCTCTCCCGTTGCGG
>NC_041220.1:152717359-152724451 GCF_002837175.3 Physeter macrocephalus | reverse complement strand
GCATGTGGGATCTTCCCGGACCGGGGCGCGAACCCGCGTCCCCTGCATCGGCAGGCGGACTCTCAACCACTGCGCCACCAGGGAAGCCCTCACGCTTGCTTTGATCAGAAATCTGTTGAGGTGTCTAAACTGTTCAGTATATTCTAGTCTGGTTAGCTTTGCTAAGGGAAGGGAAGGACGATCAAATCATTAGCATAAATTAAGCGGCCTAAGTGCTGTCTTGAATATTTTTAGATGGATTTAAAGAGTATTGTAAATTTAAGAAGGTCAAAGGTGCTGGGAATCTAAGGCATGCACATTGTTCATTATTTTAGCAATATTCTAATACCATGTTTCTCATGTGTCATCTGACATCTAGATTATGTAAAGCCCAAATGAGGTCACCGTGACAACCATCTGTGCCATTAATTCATTGTTATGAGTTAATTTGGATTAGGATCTCGGCTAAATTATGAAATGTTTGGTCTTTGTTTTAGCTGAAGACCATTTGGTGGTGATTTGCATTACTTCCAGTTTCTGGATTCGGGCAGCTAATGCTGCCTTTTTCTCCCCTCCCATGAAAAGGAGTAATCCCTTCATAAAAGAATTTGTAACTTTACGTAAGAGGAATTGGCTTACAACTTTGTGGAGGGCGGGTGGTGGTGCTGGTGGTGTGTCTACTACTTAATGATAATAAAATATTTGTTTTTAAAATACCTCGAAGCTTCCAGGATTTTATTTACTGATTATATCAAGTAATTGCCCACGGATGTATGCCATTATGGAAACTTGCAAAAGTGAAAGATTAGTTGGTAGAGGCCACAAGTAGATTATGGCTGCAAGAGCAAAAGTGAGCTAAAATTAATGAAAAGTATGTGGCCTCATCCAGTAGTAGTCACTTACAAATGACAGCCAACGTTGCCCAGAACGTAGTTATGTAATTAGCTTGATGTGGGAAGCTGCGTTGCCAAGGAGTCCTGGGACCCTGTAGCTGAGCTGCAGGGGGCCACAGCGGGCCCGTAGGAGTAAGCCCTGGAACCTGGCCAACCTGGAAGGGTCTGCTGGGCAGTCTGTAGGTGACAGCCAGTAAGAAAAAAAGTCTCAGGATAAGTTATGAACCTTTATGCAGGTGTAGAAAGGTCTTAATTGTTTTTACTAGTTGCATTATTGCTCTATCTAATTATGTTAAGTATAGATAAGAGTAAATGAGAAACAAAGTTGAGTTTAGGAATTAAAGTTTGGACTTGGTGAAAACTGAAAAGTACACGTTTTGTTTCAGGCAGAGAAAAAGGATCCATAGATCAGAAAATGTAGGATGAAACCAGTGGATCTACCTGTGGTGGAGGGTAGATAGGAAATAGATTCATGGCTTTTTATCCTAGGGTGGAGAAAGTGCCGGAAAGATGGACTAGTGGGAATAATTTTCGGCTTTGAATTCAGAGAGACTTAGTAAATCCTGGCTTTGACTTTGTTAAGGCAGCCCTAGGAAGCTGGTGTATAAAATAGTGAAATCATAAATCACCAGCGAAGGAAGTGGTTTTGCATCCCAGCTGCCACAGCTGGGAGCCGTGGTGTTTATACATGAGACGTAGAAAATAGTCATGGAGGAAAGCACTTGGAAGAAACGGTGGAAACCTTCCAGATCATACAGAGGCCTGAGGATTCCTTTTTCTGCTTCAAACTTTTGAGGTTGAGCGAAACCTTCTCAGTTCATGCATAGAAAAACAGGGGCCTTCCCATCTTCTCAGGTCACCGTAGCTGCTGTATTTACTGAGATTCCGGTGCTGTATGAACTGACCAACAGGAACCGCAAAAGCAAGGGAAGTAGAGGAAGAATTGCCAACGTGTTACTTGGTTTAGCCAGAAACACGGAAGAGCTTGAACACCGAACATACTGCACCCTGAGGAGGGAAATGTGGCGTATTTGACAACAGGCAGGAACCAGTTTGGCTTAGACCAAGGGTTGGTCAACGTTTACTCTAAAGGGCTGGATAGTAAATATTTTCAGCTTTGTGAGCCTCACAGTCTGTTGTCAGGTTTCAACTCTGCTGCTGTGGTGTGGAAAGCAGCCACAGACAACATCTAAACAGATGAACATGGCTGTGTTGCTGTAAAGCTTGATGCATGGACCCTGGAATTTGACTTTCACGGAGTTTTCATGGGTCACGATGTAGTACGATTCTTTGATTTTGTTCAACCATTTGAAAATGTAAAAGCACTTCTTACCTTGAGGGCTATGCAAAAAGAGGTGGTGGGCCGGATGTGCCCTTGGGCTGTGGTTTGCCGTCCCCTGGCTTACTGACCCTTGGTTTAGAATAATGACAGTGCTGGAAGAACTGAGACGTTGAAAGGTAAAGTGGGTCTGGGTCAGAGACCAAGACAGAAATGCTTGCCTAGGCTACTCTGAAGTACAGTTTTCTCTTATATCTTTGTTATCCATAAGATTGGCGGCTCACGTTGCACCTATAGTGGAATGAATGAATTCTAATCCATAGGATGTTCCCTGGTGTGGGTTTAGCTGTTTTTAGTTTATCCCCCCCACCAACGGGATTATTGTTGTTGTTTATAGTTAAGCCCAGGGTTAAGAGAACAGTGGTAGTTCTAAAGACGTTCCTTAATTGGGTAGAACCGTATCTTAAAAACTCTTTCTTCCATGACTATTCTCTAGTCATCTCTGTGGTCCCTACCTGGTGCCCTGGGGCAGAGGCTCACTGCGCCTGTTGCCTTCTCCTCCTGTGGGCTCTAGCGCAGCTAGACCCCGTTTCCTAGTTTCCCTGGTACATAGGGCAGCCCTATGCCTGAGTTCTGTCTGGTGGAATGAGGCTGAAATGACACACACCACCACCTCCAGTCCTATCTAGCCCCAGACAGCCTCGTGTGCTGTGTTCCACACTCTCTCCTCCCCTTGTTGCGCCTGGAAGGCAAGTTCTTTTTTATCCTAGAATTTGGCGTATCCATAAGTTGGAAGGAGGAGAGGTGTACAGGAGCACTGTCAGAGCAGGAGGTTGTGTGTCGGAGCAAGCAGTAATGTTTATTCTGTTAAACCAGGAGAGCTGTTTGTTACAGCCATTATCCTACTCTGACTGGTACGCATTTGGTGTGTGAAGACAGAGTACCCCTAACGAAACGGTGCCTGCGGAGTAACGATTCCTACTTCAGTGACCATTCACTCACGTTTGGCCCTGTGTACAGAATCACTCATCTCACTCCAGACCTCTGGCTCGTCCCTCATGGTCACTTTCTAGGCCCAACCTGAGTGGGCACACCTCGTGGTCTGTGCCCCAGTCCTCATCTGCTAATTGATTGTCTCTCTCCTATGCTGGGGTCTATCTTCGAGAGCCATCTGTGGTGCTCAGGTGAATTCTCTGTTCAGTTTTCCTTGCATCTTTTTAAACCTTCAAGTCAATGGATGACCAATAGCACAGAAGATACATTTAAAGGGCACTGAAGTAGATGGTTGGTGCATGTTTTTGTGAGCCAAAGGGAAGCTGGGGGTAGGTGAGGAATGTGAGCCAGTTCAGGAATGAGGTCATAATGTCCACTGATGACAACCCCATGTTAGCCTGGGGCATCCAGAGGGGTGGGCAGCCTGCCATGGTCTAGTGTTACTTTGGGATGTTTATAAATATTATAGTTTGGTAGAGGCTGTTAGAGGCTGTTGTATATGCTGGTGAAAATATGTCGATGATCATGCATATTAATGTATATTACGTAACAGATGTTACACAGAATTATGGGATATGATATATAAAATATAAAAAATATATAATTGTATTCTATAAGCATATATAATATAAATATATATTATATAATTATTTATGTATGATTTTTGATATATACAAATATATTTTTTATATTACATATAGTTTTCATATATAATATTACATAATATAATATATAAAATAATATATCATAAAATATTACGTACACATACACATGGTTGTTGGCATCTGTTCCGCTGAAGTGGAAGCTGCGTTTTGGTTTGTTTTGTTTTTTCTCAAGATGTAGCACTTTGCTTTTCCAGATGCCAATTGATCTACCTCCTGAAATAAGGAATACAGTATGGGTTATCTTCTCGAGTGTCAAATGGTGTGATTGCAGAGGTTTAGTGTTTTGTCTCATGATAGGTGCCTGATACGCGGCACAGCGCATCCTAGAATCTCCATAGCGTCCCTGCCACCGAGAGCAGCCCCGAGGGTTCTTCAGTGCAGTAATCACTCGCCTTCTCCCACGTTTACAGGTTTGCACGTGCACTCGTAATAATGACAGATCCATTTGTCAATACACAGAGAGCCTGCTGTGAGAAAGGGCTCCTGGGGCAGTTTCCTCGAGTGGAAACCCTTGTAGGGCAGTGGGCATACCTCATCCGAGCGTTGTTTAGTGTTGTGAGTGTTCGCCTCCTGTCTTCCCTTTCCTTTCCCACTGCCTTTTCCATCTCAGCAATGGAAACTGCATCCTTCTGCTAGCTCAGGCCAAAAACCTTTGAGTTGTTCTGGTGTGTATCTTTCTCTCCAGTCCACACCAGTTCAACAGGAAGTCCTTTTGGCTCCACCTTCAATGTGGGTCCAGATCTGACCGTTTTTCTCCTAACCTCTCCTGCTCCGAGCCACCGCCATCTTTCTTCTGCAGCCCTCCGAGCATTACTTTTATACATAGCAACTTCAGTTAGAGGTGATTTTTTTGTGGGCAATAAAAGAGAGACAAAGGATCTGCAGATGAATAAGAATTGTGAGAAAGAGAGGACCTGAAGTAGAACCAACTGGTCTATTTATCAGTGATGGAAGACAGGAAAAGGAGAGGAGTACTTCTGAGGGAGGAGGTCACGTCTTGGTTAGTTGATAAAACTTAGGTGAGAAAGTTCTGCGTGGGTTTCTAGGTTGTAAAGCACTGCTTGACAGTCTTGCCCCTTGTAGGGGTCTGGTGCGTGAGCCGGGTGGGGAGGCAGCATAGAACATTCTTAGGTGACGTGGAGGAGGGGGAGAAGCAGGTTTGTGCAGATGCCTTTTGAAGGCCTTGTAGAGGCACTTTGTTGAAGGCAAAATAACATACCTTCAGGGTGAGGGCCAGTCAGCCTATTCTGGAGCGATAAGGAATGATGCCTGGGGCTCTGCTGAAATACCGATTCTGATCCTGTAGTTCTGGATTGGGCTGAGATCCTGCATTTCATTTCTTTTCTTTCTCTCTCTTCTCCCTTCCTTCCTCCCTCCCTCCCTCCCTCCCTTCTTCCTTCCTTCCTTCCTTCCATTGATTTACAATCGTGTGCTAGTTTCAGACATGCAACACGGTGATTCAGTATTTTCGCAGATTATAATCCATTATAGGTTATTAAAAGATATTGGGTATAATTCCCTGTGCTATAGTGTAAGTCCTTGTTGCTTATCTATTTTTTGTGTTTTGTGTATGTAGTTTGTACCTGTTAATCCATTACCCCTACCTGCATTTCTAAGTCTAAGAAGCTCTTAGAAGGTGCCCATGTTGCTGTTCTCTACAGGAAGCCTGGGGCTGTACTCTCATATGGTAAAACTTCAAATCCCTTTGCATTAATCTACCTACAATTGCCCAGCTATGCTTCTTAATCTCTGTTTCCTTCATTTGATTTGGGGTAGATAACCTACAGCTACTTTTGTCTTTTAGTTATGGCATCCGTACAGTAAGGTCCCCCTCCCCCCTCCCCCTCCCTCCTCTTAGGACCACTTATTCTTAAAGTTCACTAAGGGACATTAAAAAAAAGTGACACAAATGTAAGATTTTATAGGTTTCTTGAACAGTCTCATAAAAAAGAAAACATAAACTCTTTCGGAACAAAGACCTTACAGATCAGGTAGCAAAAATGTTTTTCAGACCTTTTAAAAAATTCAGGTGAGGGCTTCCCTGGTGGCGCAGTGGTTGGGAGTCCGCCTGCCGATGCAGGGAGCGCGGGTTCGTGCCCCGGTCCGGGAGGATCCCGCGTGCCGCGGAGCGGCTGGGCCCGTGAACCATGGCCGCTGAGCCTGTGCGTCCGGAGCCTGTGCTCCGCGGCGGGAGGGGCCACAGCAGAGAGAGGCCCGCGTACCACAAAAAAAAAAAAAAAAAAGGTGAAATTTGCATTAAATAAAGCTGATTATTTGAGAGTGAACAATTCATTGGCATTTAGTACATTCACAGCATTGTGCAACCACCACCTCTATGTAGTTCCAAAACATTTTCATCACCCCCAGATTAAACCCTGTACCCATTAGGCGGTCACTCCCCTTTCCCCTTCCCTCAGCTTCTGGCAACCGCCAATCTGCTTTCTGTCTCTATGGATTTGCCCTTTCTGGATATTTCATCTAAATGGAAGCATACGATATTTGTCTTTTTATGTCTGGCTTCTTTCACTTAGCATAATGTTTTCATGGTTCATCTACGTTGTAGCCTGTGTCAGTATTTTATTCATTTTTATGGCTGGATAATATTCTACTGTAGGTACACTCCACAATTTGTATATCCATTCATCCTTTAATGGACATTTGGGTCGTTTCTACCTTTTGACTCTTGTGACCAGTGCTGCTGTAAACATGTGTGTAAATCATGCATTTTTCTTTGTGTAGTTTAGGGAGTGATTCTTTCTGAAAGATACAAGTTGATTTTGACATAAGCAGAGGAGATTCATCAAAGGTTTGACACTCTACGATTCAAATTCAAAAATGAAAAAAATGACTTTCTAAAGGAGACCTCAAGGTATTCTAAATTGTTATAAGCGATGAACACTCTCCTTTGAAAAAAAAACTCTTCAATTGTTTATTCAGGAATCCTGGGGTTTTAGGCACAAAAGGAATGTGAATACAGCCGTGTGTAGTGTCACAGGAGGTCAAGAGAGATTTCTTCTCAGAATTCTTTCAAAGATCCGCAGGACTTCAGCGATGCCGCCTCTATGCCCCACAGTGGAGCTGCCTGCCTGCCTGCCTGCGAAGGGTACGGTTTGAAAAGTCTCTTACCTTCTAGCTGTTAGAACTCAGAAGCATGTGGAAGGTCAGTCACAGTGAAATGGAACATAAACTTGCACCTGTCATCTCAGGGACCCAGAAGGGCTTCTGTGCTTTTCTGGGAGTTAGGTGGAAAGAGGGTGTGTGTGTGTGTGTGTGTGTGTGTGTG
>NC_041220.1:152697601-152717187 GCF_002837175.3 Physeter macrocephalus | reverse complement strand
TGTGTGTGTGTGTGGGTGGGCGCGCGTCCGTGTCTTGCAGTCATTACTGTTTTTTTTTTTTTTCCAAGTGAGATATCAAGCCTCATAAGCTGAAGTCTGAAAGGGTGGCCGTGCTGGGTGCTGATCACTCCAGACTGAGGCCCGTGATTAAGATTTATCCTTGAGCAGCTGCAGAGCCTCTGCTCCCGTCTGCCCTGGAATTGGCCCCATATGGCAGGCCTTGTCGGGCGGGGCTGGAGGGAGAGTGTGTGCTCCTGAGCTGTGGTTGTGGACAGTGTCGGGGCAGATACTGAGCTCCTGTCCAGGATGTGATGAGACTGGTCCTAAATAGCTTGTCCAGCACATGACACAGAAAAGGGATCTTAGGGGGCTTCCCTGCCAGTCCAGTGGTTAAGACTCTGTGCTTCCAGGGCAGGGGGCCTGGGTTCGACCTCCCGTCGGGGTGCTAAGATCTTATATGCCACGTGGCGCAGCCAAAAAATAAAAAAATAATTTAAAAAAAAAAAAAAAAAAGAAGGGGATCTTGGGTGATGGAATGGGGAGTGCAGTTGAGTCAGAACCAGGGAACTTGGGGCCAGGGGTACAGGAAGCTGAGCTTGGATGTGGAGCTTCTGCACCGGAGATGGCTCTTGTACATTGCTCCTGCAGCTTCCTGGGAGGCCCTTTGATAGGAGCAAGGCTGTGGTGTGGGAAATGCTAGGTCTTCTCACAGCACAGAAGCCCTAAGGTGAGGATTGGTGAATAGGGACGGTTGACTGTGCACGTGGAGATATTTTGATGTCATATTTAGCATTTCATGGAAGCATTGCATGTCTCCACTCTAGAGAGACCTGGAGAAGCCATTTAAAGCCAGATGCACTTGGGGGGAAGCATTCTAGAGTTTATAACTTGGGTTTACCATACTTTCTTTTTTTTTTTTTTTTTTGGCGATACGCGGGCCTCTCCCGCTGCGGAGCACAGGCTCCGGACGCGCAGGCTCAGCGGCCATGGCTCACGGGCCCAGCTGCTCTGCGGCACGTGGGATCTTCCCGGACCGGGGCACGAACCTGCGTCCCCTGCATCGGCAGGCGGACTCTTAACCACTGCACCACCAGGGAAGCCCTACCATGCTTTCTTACTGGAGAGCATTTAAGTCAGGGGTGATGGGTACCATAAAACATCAGAGGTCGTTTGAGTCCTCAGTGATGCTGGCAGGGGTTAGGTTTGTATCTGGAAAGGGTAGATGATTGCCTCTCAATGGTAAGGTTGCCTGCCTAAACATAGTTTCCTCTTGGTCACACTCGGCCCCTCCCTTCGGAGGACTTCATGTCTTGGCCTCTGAACATATGTATAGCATCTTTTACGTTGCTTTGGGGTGTTCCCTATTCTTTTCTTTCTTTGTTTTTTGGCCACGCCTCGTGGCATGCAGGATCCCGTGCCCCCTGCAGTGGAAGCGCAGAGTCCTAACCTCTGGACCGCCAGGGAATTCCCCACACTGTTTTTCTTAACTTTACCTTGTCACACCTACTAGACACTGGGGGCTTATTGGTGTGGATCTGAAACTGTCACCGTTAGCATTTTTCATTTATCTCATGGCTCAGGCACTCAATATGGGGATGTCCCTTCTGGAAGGCCGTGAGTCCATGCAACCAGGGCGGATTAACCCGGACCGGTTCCTCGCTCTCTGTAAGGGGGCATTGGATCTAATGGAGCAGGAGGCCAGAGACAGCTCCAAACGTTAACAAAACAAAACAAAGTGAAAACTCTTTATAGACTGCAGGGGTGAGAGGCTCAACTCTAGAAAGCCTGACTGGAATTTCTAACAGGACCCCTGGTTCTGAATTTATAGTTTAGGTGGGGAATGAGGCCAGTGTCCAAAGTCTAATAATCCAAACAATAAAATTAATCCAAAATAAACAAGCAGAGCAACAAAAGTATATGTGTTTGTAATTTACTTTGTGTATAACACATATATATATATACACGTATTTATGTATATAATCTTCACATTTGATTGTAGTAGCTATCACAACCAATTTTTCAGTACATTGTACTAGAGTAGAATGTTTGTCATCCCCCATTCTTCCAAATAATTTACTGAAAATATTACACTTGCAATTAACTTTTCTTGACTATGTTTCAAAAAAAGTGTAAATTTTCTCAGCCCAGCTTATGTAGTAGTAATTACATGTCAGAAATTAAAATAGGATTTCAAAGGAACTTTGTCCTTGGAAAGCTTTGCTTTGCCTTTAGTGGCAAATTTCAGCCTGCACATTTCATGGTGTTTATGATGGTGGGTTTTTTTGTTTGTTTGTTTGTTTTGCTTTGTTTTGTTTTGTTTGTCTTGTTTTGTTTTGTTTGTCTTCCGTGCTATTGACCTGGACTAGCTAGGTCTGCTAGGCGGCAGAGAAATGGCTCTGCTGTCTCAGATTTATGGTTTAATTTACCCAGCAGTTCTTTAAGCATATGAGGGGCAGATATTCTTTAACCTATGTTGAAAACTTTGGGCTTCTACTTTTTACTTTCAGCTGAAGTTGGAAACACTTCAGAGGGAGAAAAGATACAAAGATGTATGACAAAGAAGACACATGATAACAGTCTCTGTCTTTAAGGAACTTGCAATCAAGTCGAGGCGTTTAAAACAGAAATATGTGAAAAAGATAACTAAGAATTAAAAGCAGAGAATTAGGGGAGTAGCCCTTAAGCATTAGACAATAGTTTGGGGCAGGGCAGGTGAACTCTGGCTGGAAGGCTTAGGAAAGGAGCTGCAATCTGAGTAATTTATTTATTTATTTATTTATTTATTGAAGTATAGCTGATTGACAATGTTGTGGTAATTTCTGCTGTACAACAAAGTGAGTCAGTTACACACGCGCGCACACGCACACACACACACACACACACACACACACACACACACACATTCTTTTTTATATTCTTTTCCGTTATGGTTTAACCCAAGACACTGAATATAAGTTCTCTGTGCTATACAGTGGGACCTTGTTGTCCATCCATTCTACGTGTAATAGTTTGCATCTACCAACACCAAACTCCCAGTCCATGCCTCCCCCACCCAGGAGCTGCAGTTTGAAACACTGCAGATTTTGCAAGATGGAGAAGAGTAGGTAGGATATTATAGGCAGAGCGGAACAGGAAAAGTGTGGGATCAGTGTCTTCCCCATCCAGCATTTCAAAGATTGGTGATATTTATACATTTCAAGAACTTGCTATTAGTGTAAAAGAATTCTAGGTGTGTCCTGTTACTTTTGACATTCCTCCTCCATCTATACTTTCCCCCTAAATTGCAATGAGCTAATTTTGAGAAAAGTCAGACTTTATAAAGGCCAGACTTCATTTGGGCCATCTCTTTCCTTTTAAACACAGTTTTAAAGTATACCAAGTTTTCGTCACTAATTATTTCTCTGAAAAAGAGAGAACTGTTAAATGAAAAACAGAGGGGAAAAAAGGTGTAGGGAAAATGATCTAAGGAACAGAAATGTGTGTTTGTTTTGTTTCTTGTTGGTTATTTTGGACCCCTTGGGATGGCAGGTACTGCGTCTTAAGAAGGACCACGTATGTTGATTTTCTGCTGTAGCCAGGACTTCCTGCAAAGTACGGTATGGCCGTCCTCCAACAGTGCAGCTGCATGGCCATTTTGCTTGTAATCTTCAGCGGCTCCAAGTTTGCATGTCTGAGGACGGAACCCGGCAGGCGACGACGTGGTTGGGCTGCTTCCATGGCCCCCACCCCTGCAATCCACCCGGCTCCTGGTGGGACCTGGGGCGGTGCTGGCGAGGACGCACTTTGTTCTCTTCTGCCCTGGCTAGCACACAGACCTCTCTGATCGCCTCCTGCCTGAACACCAACAGGGGATCCGTCTCTGCCTTGTTTCCCCAGTTACAGGTAATTAGCTCTGTGCTTTTGAATGCTAGTGCTTGAAATTGCGTGCTCTGCATCTGCCTTATTACGAAGCCGCTCGGCTGCCTCTAGACAAAACATCATCTAAATGAGATTTGCTCTCAAGTATCTGGTATGTGGGAGGAGGCAGCAAAGGAAACAGCGGATATTTCAGATCTATGGAAAAATATACAGCATGGCTGAATAATGGCATCCAGCACACTCACGAATTAAACACATCTTGATCTAATAGCCAGTGGTAAGGAGTAAGCATTTCTATTTTGAACTCTCATTTCAGAGGTGGGGTGAGCCATATAAATTTTCATAGCAGTGATTTGTTTATTTTATGATTTCCCGTCCTGACCCTTTTCTCTTTCCAGCTCTCCAAGAGGCAGGCTATTTGGCTTATCACTGGCTTATTTAAACTTGTGCAATTCAAGTATGATTTTTTTTCAAAAAACAATTTGTCAGGCATCCAGAGTCTCATTTTGACAAGGGCCTTTGGTGTATAGAACTGTACTAAGATTCCAAATACTAAGGTCTGAAAAGGAGTATCTGTCTACAGGCCGTAAAGATTTTATCTCACATCTTTCCAGAATCCGGCTTTATTAGTACATTGGCGCCAATATCTGATGTAGGTTTTAATTCAGGCAGAGGTGGAGGGCGGGGGGCCGGGGTGTCCATCCTAGTGTGCCCCAGCCTTCCCTCATCTTCACTTTCCCTCCGTGAGGGGCTTCACCTTACTTTCCTCAGGCCACAGATGTCTCCCATCCACCCCTCCACCTGCCAGATTAAAAAAAAGTTGTGTACATTCATAAATGATGGAAAAGACCTTTATATACATGTACAAACATGCACATGAATTTCATCTTATGAAAGCTCTTCCTTGACATCTTATCTTCCTCCAGCCACCACCTGTTTCTCTTATCCTGTGCGAAAAGGGTGGCTAAATGGTCTCCAAAATTCACTTCCCCTTCCGTAGTGTGGAGATGTTGCTGGGAGTGGGTGTCCAGCTCAAGTCTGTTTTGTAGCCCTCTTGCCTTGAGGAGGGGTGTGGTGACTAATTTGCTGGTGAGATATGCGTGTCCCTTTGGGAATAGGTGGGGGAAGAGTGGAGCCACAAAGCAGGCGGAGCCTGGGTGTCCAGAGCGTCCTTGGAGGAAACCTTTCTGACAGCTAGGAAGGCTGGACTGTGTTGGATTGTTACAAGAGTAAGAGTAAACTTGTATCCTAAAAGCCATTGAGACATGTGGGCTTATTTGTTGTGGCAGCTCATGTTACTCTAATTCAGGGTTCAGCAGCCTACAGCCTGTGAGCCAGATTAGCCTGTTGCCTGTTCCTGTAAATAAAGTTTTGTTGGCTCTCAGCCACGCTCATTCAGTCACATATTCCTGTGGCTGCTTTCCCACTACAACGGCAGACTGGAGTAGTTGTAACTGAGACCCTATGGCTGTTAAAGCTGTTTACTGCCTGACCCTTTGCAGAAAAAGTTTGCAACCAGTGCTCTAATATTTGAGCCTCAGATGTCTGCTGAGAATGTAACACCAGGTGCATGAGAAATACCTCCTGGTACTGCTGAGGGCAGAGGACAACCCCCCATGGACCTGGCCCTTCATTGACTGACATGAGGTCCCCAAAGCCCCTGACCTTCCCCCACCCCCTACACACAGACACACACACACAGACACAGACACACAGTCTTAGGGGCGAGAAAACCCAAGGGAAGGACACGCTAACACACCTTTGTTTACCTAAAGGGATTGTCTATCTAATCGGTGGTTCTGCAACTTGAATGTGCATCAGAACCATCTGGAGGGCTTGCTAAACACAGATTGCAGGGCACCACCCCCGGGGTTTCTGATTTGACCAGTCTGGGGCGGGGCCTGAGACTCTGCCTTTCCCACACGCTCCCAGGTGGTACCAGGAGCCTCACCTTGGGGGCCCGCTCACCTGCGTTATTCTATAGGACTGTGCTTTGCACTGTAGTGGACCTAAAGTAAATTTTTTTTTTCTTGCTCATGATTGGGTCAGAGGGGAGAGTTTGTTTTAGGAGTAAGGTATAATACTTTATGGAGAACTACAGAGCACCTTTTCTGCTCGTCCAAGTAGGGGTGTGAGTGTTGTGACTCTGCTACTCTAAAACTTTTTAATTAAAATTTTTTTTTCAGTACTGGTGATTTTTCTAAAGCAATGATTACTTGAGAATAACCAAAACCATACAGTAGCATGGTCATCCGCAGTTTGCTGAAAGCTAACCTAACCACAGACCAGTAAGCACGTGAACAAGAGCAAACAGCCAGCAGGGTAGCAGCAGGCCGCCCGGCCCGTGTGGGGTGCGACCTTGGGTGTTGAGGCACCTGGAAGGTACCACACATGTGTCTGTGGGCCTGTCTCAGCCCCAGTGTCGCCAGGACCTTCTTCTTGGGACCCTCCCCTCTTTTCTCCTTCTAAGGTAGACCCTGTATGTTTTGTGTTGGCCACGTTTCTTCTCAGAGAGTGACTTGGTGCAGGCCCTGGAGGTGGGGCTCAGATCGGAAGTCTTCTCATTTCTGCCAAAACGGTTACCGAGTCCAGGCTCGTTCCGCTCACTGCACGACAGGCCAGCAAATCGGGAGACGAGGTGTTGAGGCAAGGAATAATGATTCTAGTTGGAAAGCCAGGGCTCCGGAAGACGGCGGACTAGTGCCTAGAAAACCGTCTTACCCACGTCAGAATGCAGGCTGCTTTTAGTGTACTAAAAGGGGAGGGGCTGTGGTTGGTTCTTGCAAACTTCTTGCTCTCGGAATCCTTTGTTCTTGCAGCTGTCCACGTAGGTTGGGTCACAATGTTCCTGTAATCCTCCAACAAGACAAATGTTATTCTCTGTTCTGAATCTTTTAATCGCCATATGAATGGAAAAGTGTTATACCGTTAAAGGTCATAGCCTTGAGAATGGGCTATCCCGTATATTTCACGGTATGGGCAACATTCTTAACTGGAAGCAAAGACGATAGAATACAAAGGTTAAAGTGAAAGAAACAAATCTAATATAGAGTCACATTTGTTCTTCCCTATTACAAAACCACTGGTGGCATCTCAGCAGAGGTCTTGCAATGGAGGAAATGCAGGTGGTAGACTTTACAATCACATGTTGGGCAAAGGCGCAGGGAGGGGAAAAGAAGAGGGACGTGGAGGGATGGCGAGAGAGAGGGAGGGACAGAAGGGGAGAGATTTGGGGCAGGGAGAATATTCTTCACTTGGTACATCAAGCCTCATGCATGTGGCTATACCCTGAGTCCCCCCATCTACCACCCCCATAGCAGCAGTGGTGGTTTCAGTTAAAAGCTTCCCACCTGCTGTTTCACTGGCGGTTTCTATTTAACTATTTCACGTGTGGCTTAAATAACCAGAACTTGGTATTAAAAAAATTGTGTCTGGGCTTCCCTGGTGGCGCAGAGGTTAAGAATCCGCCTGCAGATGCAGGGGACATGGGTTCGAGCCCTGGTCCCCGAAGATCCCACATGCCGCGGGGCAACTAAGCCCGTGCGCCGTGACTACTGAGTCTGCGCTCTAGAGCCCACGAGCCACAACTACTGAAGCCCGCGCGCCTAGAGCCCAAGGTCTGCAACAAGGGAAGCCACCGCAATGAGAAGTCCACGCACCGCAACGAAGAGTAGCCCCCGCTCGCCGCAACTAGAGAAAGCCCACGTGCAGCAACAAAGAACCAATGCCACCAAAAATAATAAATAAATAAATAAATAAATAAATAAATAAATAAAAATTGTGTCCTTCTGATGCATTAATGAATTATATAGGGGGTGCCATGTTAAGTTCACGCTCATTACATCTTCTCTGCCTGTAAATTTCATAACACGCACCGCAACGAAGAGTAGCCCCCGCTCGCCGCAACTAGAGAAAGCCCACGTGCAGCAACAAAGAACCAATGCCACCAAAAATAATAAATAAATAAATAAATAAATAAATAAATAAATAAAAATTGTGTCCTTCTGATGCATTAATGAATTATATAGGGGGTGCCATGTTAAGTTCACGCTCATTACATCTTCTCTGCCTGTAAATTTCATAACGACAGACACTGTGTTTCTTTGGCAGGGTCCGTAGGGTGGAAAATGGTGCTGGACCTTGCGGGGTTTAACTTGAATGAGGTCTAGAAATTTGCCTGATGATTTCCGTTACCTAATGGGCCAAGCAGATCTCTTATCAAAAAAAGACTGTCTACTTTGTCGTTACGATAATTTCCTGCTGTGGTTTTAGCACTAGGTGTCTAGCGCCCCCTTTGCCATCGCAGTAAAGGTTGAGATCAGGGGTTGGTAAACATTTTTCTGTGAAGGGCCACGTACATATTTGCACCTTCTCAATTCTGCCATGCTAGTGTGAAAGCAAGCAAAGAGAAGTTAACGTCTCTGGCTGTGTTTCCGTAAAACTTTATTTACAGAAACAGACAGCACCGGATTTGGCCTGCACATCCGTAGTCTGCCTTCCCCTGGTTTAGTCAGTGCATGCAGGTCACCTAGGGAACTTGTTGAAATGAAGTTTATGGTTCAGTAGATCAGAGGTGGCGGAGAGAGATTCTGTGTTTCTAACTAGCTCCCAGGAGATGCTGTTGCTGCTGCCTCGTAAACCACACTTTGAGTATGGAGGCTTTAGGTAACATCTGCTTTTTGTAAATAGCTTTGGCAGTTGCAAGCAACCAGGAGAGGCTGGTGATGATTCCAATGAGCTGCACGATTTTACAGAATTTCAGAGGGAGAGAGAGCCTCAAAAGCTGTATCTAAACTCGGAAGAAGACTGTGGGAATGATGCTTTATTTAGAAGTGTCTTCTAACCAAACCAAACCTGTGAACACTGGGTATTGCTTCTCAGGTTTCCTGGAACCCATTTACTTTAGAAACCTTTCCAGAAGAATTGAGGTAATGAAAAGGGAGCCTAGTTTTCTGTGTGACCTTGGATCTATCACTTGACCTTCCAGCACCTGGGGGCAATGCAAATGTACTTATCGAATTGTGTCAAGACAGGATCTTGCTGGAAAACAGATGTTGGGTCAGAATTTCCCACATGTGGGAGAGCTGAAATCCTGCAGGTAGCTCCTGGTCGACCTATTCCTAATGATGCCTTTTCCAAATACCACAGCTTGAATACAAAGGACTAATTGCTTTCAGATTTGGGAAAGGTTAAAACAAAAACAAAAACAAAACCAAAAAACCTTGCCAGAGCAAGAACAACTGTAAAAACTGTAACAAACGTATGAAACCATCTTTAAAAGGATAAGCTTTCCTAAAAGTCTTCCTCTAAGCGCTTACAGTGACCTGTGCTCGGACCACGCTGCATACTTGATAGTGCGGTATGGTTCCGCTCATTGGAATCATCCCCGGCCTGCCCCACCCCTCCTCCCCTGCCCTTCCATCTCTACCAGTTCCAGTAATTCTTTCCATGTGGAAATGAGGCGTTGCCAGATTTGAGAGACCCCTTTCTCTGGTGGATGGTTGGAATCAATTCCATGTGTATAACTTATCTGGCAGTTTTTATGACGTGTGGCCAAGGGGTCTGGGATTATTTTAAGTTTCAGGTTTTAAAAATAACAGGCAATTTTGACCCTCTTGGAGGATTTGCTACTACTGGGTGCTCTCCTGGGACATTCAGGTAGGGATCAGGTTTCCTCCTGTCATTTCAAAGCCCTCTCCCAAGGAGGAAGACTTTATGTTGGCGACTGTTTGTATAAGGCATTTGTTTTGGTTGACCTTTCATCTTCTGTGTTAATGGTGTGGAAGGGGCTGCCTGGGTAAGAACGTTCTAGCTGTGGCTGCTTCTAGGTTTGGGTCCCCTCAGAGGAAGCGTGGCCTCAGGGTTAGACCCAGAAAGTGTCTCAACAGATAGTCTTATGGCCTCCCTCTGTCTCTGATCTGCCTGCCCTTCGTGTAGCCATTTTCACGTTTTGTAGAACATATGTAAAGTGTTGTATCTTACAAGGGAGTGTTGGTGATAAAAGCGTGGTTGTTTATTGTAGCATGACAACCCCAGCAATGCCTGGCTTTGGGAGGCCCCATAGAAGTTGACAGGTTGCCTTCAACTTGTACTTCTGAGAGCAAAGGGGCGCAAAGCAGGTAAGCAGAATTCTCCCAGAAGAGAGAGGAGTGCTGCGAGACTCCCTGCGAAAGAGCAGAGATAGATAGCTATTTTGTTTTGACTTCCTGTGGAAAGTTCACTCCATAGACTAGAGTCAAAGACATTTTCTTCTAGGTACCACAGAAGGTGAAAAGGTTGCTTGTGCTTTCGGTGCTGCCTGAGTATTTTGGCTGTGGACACTGGCCAGTGTCCGTTTAGGGGAAGTCTTTATAAAATAGCTTGTGTATGAAAATTTTATACTCTTGAAATGAATCCCTTATTATTTGTTTAATCTTGGCTCCACCACCAACATCTGAGTCTTAGTTTCACATTAAAAGATAATCTACCTTGAGCGCTTCTTTTGAGAAAGAATGTACAGATAGAAACATCTGTCATGCAGCTAGGTTCAAATAAACAGTAACCATTGGCTATAAGTCATTTTGAATTTATCATATATGCAATTCAGAAGATTTCTCCTGGTTAAGAGGAGAAAAAATAGCGTGAGGGTGTATGTTTCCTTTCAACTCTTGCCGTTTATAGTGATGGCATTTCTTGAATGGATTGTCTCCGTGGTAGGCTGTCTGGGCTAGAACATTCTGGGTTTGGCCACTCCTTGTCCTGGGTAAATATGGGAAATGCAGGAGTTATATGCAAATGTGCCAATACATTTAATCATGAGTTTTGAGAACTTCTGAAGAACTGGAGGAATGTGGGGTGAGATGCTTTTGGAGGCTCAGGTGGAGGACCCAGCTACTAGGAGATCCGAGGAGGAGCAGAGTTCTTGGATCTGGTGGGTGGATGTCAGCATGTGTGTATATCCCACAAGAGGAAGGACAGAATCATAGGTCCCACTGGCGAACAGGCTTTTGTTCAGACTTTCTCCAGGTGGCCCTAGAGGACAGGACTGGCCACGTTTTATCAATTCTGAAATGTACATTTTTGTAGGATTTCACATTCTGAAATCAGACTGCTTCTTAAAATCAGCCACATCTCATAATTATTGGCATCTTTTTCTTCTCACGTAAAATAAAGGTGTGTCTTGTAGTCAAAACCCTTTTCTGTTTGGTGAAAGGCGGTAGATTTGGGCTCCTTAAGTAGGAATGAGAAGGCAGTAAAATGAATGACTTCCGGAAGTCTTCTGGAATCAGAGGGCCAGAGAGAAAGACGATGAAACGTTTGTGCGTTCCCCAAGGCAGAGAGGAAGGGGCGGCGTTCCTTTATCTAGAGCTGTGGTTCTAAGGGGGGTTCCCCAGCAGCATCAGCGTCACCTGGGACCTCGTGACTCAGAAACTCTGGGGGCGGCCCCGCAGGCTGGGTTTGAGCAAGCCCTCCGGGTGATCCTGACGCACGCACAGTCCATTTGAGAACCACTGGACCGGGGCTCCCACAGCTGTTTTCCTGGAGGGCTGTTGTCAGAAGCATCCGGTGTGGGATCATTAATGTTCCTCCCCTAACTTTACCTTCAGTCTGGATGAAGCCGTTCCCTCCTTTGTAATTATCTGTCCTTCCTGCGTCACATGGCAGTACGCTCTCTTTTCTCATCCCACCTCTTCCGTGCCTTGTTTTGCAGGCTCCTCCTTCCGTCCAGCCCTTAAATGGCGTTCTTCTGCAGGCCTGGTCTGTATCACCTTCTTTTTTCACTCTGCACTCTCTCACTGGCCAGTCCTCTTGACGCCAGCGGTTTCAACCCACTTCGCTGTCAGTGGCTCTGGCATTTCTCTCTCTAGTCTGGGTCTTTGGTGCCCCTACCCACAGGCCCATGAACATTCACATGTACCTCACACACAACCCATGAAAACGGTACTCCTTGGCTTCCTCCTCAGACCAACTTTTTTCTTCCTGATTTCTTTCTTAGTGAGTAGTTCCAGCATCTCACTTATTGCTTAAGGTGAAAACTTGGGTATTTTTGTACGTCTCCCTCTATCTCAGGACTAACATGCATTACCCACCATCACATTGTTCCTACCTCTTAATATCTCTCCAAGGCATTCTGTCCTCTCCGTGTCCACTGCCTGTGACCCTAACTGGGTCTCTTATTATCCTTCTTTGGAATACTGTGTGGGTCTCCCTCTGTTTTTTCCTGCCTCTGGGCTTACTCCAATCCCATTTAATCTCTCCATGTTGGTCAGATTAGAGTGACATTTCTCATGTGCAAAACTGGTGATGAGATTCCTTTATTAAACAGTCTTTAACGTCTTCTCATTCGCCCAGCGATATTTCCCAGTCCAGATCCCTTCCGGAGCTCTGCTCTTACCAGATTGTCACCTCAGTTTGGGAATTGCCGCTTAAAGTTTTTCCCTTTGGAAACTCATAATCACCTTTGGCATTTTAAATGTTTTGGAAAGTCCTGTAGTCAAGAGACTCATTTAGGTTTGACCGGGCATTTCTCATGGTCTTGGTTGACCCTGCACCTCCCACACGTCAACCTTTTAACACCCCGTGGCATTTGTGTTCTCAGTGCATTCTGGGAGAGGCTGTACTTTCCATGAGGCTAGTCATGAGCTGACCCCAGCTTGCTCTTTAGCCTCATTTCCCATAGCTCCCCTGATCCCATTTTTACTGGTAGTGATTTCGAAGTTTAAAAATGTCATTTAAAAATGTCATGTTACCTCATGCTCTTGGACTAAATTTTTAGCCTTTGCTTTGACCTCTGAATGCAGTGCCCTCCATCCTCCTTGCCCCCTGGAGAATTTCTTCTTGTCTTTCAGGTCTCAGCTCAACTACCTTCTCCCTCAGGAAGCCTTCCCTGACTCCTGTAGACACAGTTGGCACCCCTGTCTGGCACCTTTGTAACTTGTTTACACTTTTATCATCATCTCCTTACAGGCTGTACCCTTCTTTTTTTTTTTTTTTTTTTTTGCGGTACGCGGGCCTCTCACTGCTGTGGCCTCTCCCGTTGAGGAGCACGGGCTCCGGACGCACAGGCCCAGCCGCTCCGCGGCATGTGGGGTCTTCCCGGACCAGGGCATTTTTTTTTTTTTTTTTTGCTGTACGCGGGCCTCTCACTGTTGTGGCCTCTCCCGTTGAGGAGCACGGGCTCCGGACGCACAGGCCCAGCCGCTCCGCGGCATGTGGGATCTTCCCGGACCAGGGCATGAACCCGCGTCCCCTGCATCGGCAGGCGGACCCTCAACCACTGCGCCACCAGGGAAGCCCCAGGCTGTACCCTTCTTGAACACAGTGACATTGGTTCAGCAGAGTGTCTACATAGCACAGACGTTCAGTAAAGACTATTTGATGTGAAATGAGAACGTGAGTAAGTGACTGAGTAATGGTACTTTCTGGCTATAAGGATGTTAAGAGCTGCTCCTTATAAAACACTTGCTGCGCAGGAGTGCTGTTTCAGACGCACCGTCTCTGTTAACTCATGTAACCGTCCTGCTGCCCCTGTGTGGTGGGCACTAGCTTTATTATCCCCATTGTTCAGATGGGCTGGACGTGGAGGATGTTTGCTATGGCCAGCCTGCTTCCTGCCGGTGGAAGGTGAAGGGGAGCGCTCGGCTCTGTGAGGACATTGTGGGGGAGGGAACAGATACCTTTAGGAGGCACTTCTCTAGAGAAGCAGAATAAATACCTGGAATGATCTTTTTTTTTCTTATTGAAAAGGAAGAATTTCTTAGTCTCCCCTAAGAAAATGAGTACTTCCATTTTGCTAAGTAATCGGCTGCTGGATGTTACTTGCAACTTGCTGGCAAATTTAATATATAGTTTCCTGAGCTGTTAGTGCTGAGGGTCTTCTTTTAAATGGAACGGGTCGTTTGATAGCAGTGGTTTTCAACTGGGGGCCATCATGCCCCCGAGGAGACACTGGGTAACGTCTGGAGACGTCTTCTGTTGTCACAACTTGGGAGGGAGGGCGCTCCTGGCATCTAGTGGGTGGAGGCCAGGGATGCTGCTCAGCTTCCTACAGTGCCCAGGGCGGCCCCCCCGCCCCCGTGGCGCCGTCACCACAGTAAAGAGTGCTTTGGCCCAAATGTCCACAGTGATGAGTTGAGAAAACCTGTTTCATGGTTATAGGTTCAAGCTTACGGTGAAAGCGAAATTAAACAGAAAACTTGAAGGTCTAAGCAAAGCAATGGGAAGCGGCAAATGAGGCCTCGTCAGAAGTGGGCTGTGCGGGAGTCCCTAAGTTTTAATGAGCACAGCACAATAAAAGTCATAAAACTAAAGGAAGGTGACCACCCTAGCACTCCATTCAGTATTGGCAAAGGAAAGCAAAAAAGCCCCCAGCCTTGAAAGGTAGGATTAAGGAAGTTAGTTACCTGCAAGAGACCTTTAGACTATTTACACTTGTTTCTGGAAATCCACAAAAAACATACACTGAAGAATTTTCTCTAAATGTCATTCTTAAGGAAGTGTCCTAGAAATGTCATTCTTGAAGAAATGTCCCAGAATGATACTAGCAGGAAAAAATATTGCTTTCAGTAAATGGGAAGAGGGGAGTCAGATGTATGACCAACGTGTGTCAGATCTGATGGGTCCAAGATGTATAAGACTTGGCAAAGAAGTGGAAACTGTAAAATATCTTTAAGTATATTAGGGAAAGGAGGCCAACCAGAATAGACATCTCCACCGTGGGCAAACGTAAAAGGAGGTGTTTGTGACAGTCTGTTGCATGGGGGAAGAAAATACTAGAGCATTTTGAAAGAATAAACAATACCTGTCAATGTCAGAAAGTCTTCAGCTTTGTCAACATGCATACAGATCATTCCTGGTGCTTACACCCGAGCCGTGCGGTAGACGTCCCACGTCCGAAGCGGGCGGAGACGTAATCCGAGGGCAGCGCGCCCAAAACACGGGCATGTGTCTGGCCTCGCTCACGTGTGGGCAGGCTGATAGAGAGATTACGTCGTTAAGTTTACGGAGAGCCCACCTCCACAGGACATCTGAATAGCTTAAAAAGAAGTCTGAAGACACACAACCTGTTAAAACCAAGCGGAATCCTCCAGGCACAGCGAACCACAAGAAAATGTCTGACTTGTATTTGTTGTTTGCTGTATTGTGAGGTCAAAACGTTGTCCCTGTCAGATCTGGCAAAAAGTTGACCACCCCTCCCTGCCCCCGAAAAAATAAATAAAAACGATCAAGAAGACTATATGGTTTTATGTCCAAGTTTGATAATGATAGATGTTTTCCTATGTACGTATTTTGGTGCTGTAATATGTTCCTGAGTGGCAGTGGTAAGTCCTTTGGAAATACATAAATAAGCATACTGCAAATGCACACTCCAGCTTGACCATTCAGGGGCCTTGTGGTCTGTGACGAGGTACTTGTGTTTCTTTCCGTTGACTGATTGTTTTTTACTCTAAGCTTTGTTGATGTGTAATTTACATCCAGTCAAACACATCCACTTTAAGTGTATGGTTTGAGATTTGACAAACGCTTGTAACCATGTCATCACCGTCACAATCATGCTACAGAGTTGTTCTGTCACCCTCCTGAAGTTCTCTCCTGTCCCTTGGTGGTCACGCTCTCCCCCTCCTAGCTTCTGGCAGCCACCCATCTCATCTCTGTCCACGGTTCTGCCGCTTCCAAAATCTCATGGAAAGTAACTCATACAGAATGAGGCTTTGGTGTCTGGCTTCTTTCCCTTGGCATAACACCTTTGAGGGTCATCCAACTCGTTGAGAGCATCAATGGTCTTTTCTTTTTACTGTTGCCTAGTCTTCCCTTGTATGGATGTACTTACTGCAGTTTGTCTATCCGCCGGTCTGTTGAGGACACTGGGTTGTTTCCAGGTTTGAGTGACTATGAATAAAGTCACCGCGTACATGTACACCTGTGTCTTGGCGGGAACACGTGAATTCATTTCACTTGTGTACGTCCCCAGGAGTGTGATTGCTGCATCGTGCGTTAAATGTGTGTTCAGCTGTGTAAGAAGCCCACCAGACTGTTTTCCAAAGCCGCTGTGCTGTTTTACTTTCCTGCCAGCGGTGCGTGAGAGTCACAGTTGCTCTACATCCTTGCCAGTCTGGGTACGGTCGGTTTAAAAAAATTATCCATTTAGTAGTGGTATTTTATTGTGATTTTAATTTGCAGTTCCCTAGTGGCTAAAGATGCTGAATCTTTTCTCCTGTGTTTATATGCCATCTTTATCTGTTCTTGGGGGAAGTGCACTTATACTTATTGAGCGTTTATATATATACATGACATTATACATATACAATGACATTCGTGTTGATAGGATTTTTTTTTTTTAGTATTAAAGTGAATTAATGCAAATGAATTTGTTTCCTTTTTTTTTTTTTTTTTTAAACCCCATGCCTGGTACATAGCCTTTCCTTAACTAGAACCTGTTTGTTTGTTTTAAAATAAATGGATGGTTATTGGACGAAGAGTGACTTAGGGGTTATGAAAATTTGACAGACTGAATGCTGCTTTTTTCTCAGTTTTTCATGAGGGTGGATCGGGAGCCCCAGGTTTAAAGATCTGTGGAGAAAGGGAGGTGGAAAGGGGGCGATGAAAACTTGGATATGGAGATGGATAGCTGGAGAATGTTCCAAAGAGCTGAGCAAGTTTGCTACGCAAAGAAGTCAGCCTTTAGCACATGGGCAACCAGGAATCATTGAGGATGTGAAGATGAGAATGTCTTCGTTAAATCTGAGTTTCAGAAATGCAAATGGGACAGTCCTCTACCGTTGAACCTCATTTCCCTGCATGCTCTTGAGTGTGTCAATACGAGCAGCACCCTGTTAAAGTCAAGACAGTTATCATTTCAAAACCTAGAAAGTGTGGGGGGGTCAACTCTGTAGACTTCTACCAAAATGATCATTGTGCCGGGCATGGTTACCTCTGTGGGGTTGATAAAGCTCCATGGATCCACGTTATCTTCTGCATAAACGCAGCCCGAGACCTCAAGACGCCACCCTTTGTCCTTGACGTCTGACCTTAATCATTTTCACTTGGTTGCCTGTTGTTCTATTACATGGATGCAGGATAACATATTGTCTCAGTCTTTTTGGCAGGATCTTTATTTCTCCTGTTTCCTTTTTGCAGTCATAACTGTTGTAATTCCCCATGGGGGCATAAATATATTTTGATTATAAGCAATACTGCTAAAAAGTATGTGCACTAAAAATGGGAAGTCTCAACACATTCAGCACCTCTTGATTCAGCACATATTGTTGGAGCACCTGTTGCCAGGAATTCCCATGCACTGCACTTAACATTTGGGATAAATATATCCATGTATAAAACATGCAGAGGTGCCCAAGGAACCTGGATCTGCTTGCTGGCGGAGGGAGAGAGGCAACACATGACAGTAACAAATAACAGAATTATATGCTCTGTTAGAAGATTGTAAGTGCTCTGTGGAAGAGCTCTTTAAAATGCTTCTGTGTGGCTTGGGTAGAGTTGTGGCGCTTGTGCTCTTCCACGGCCAGGGCCGTTTACACCACAACTGGGATTCGGTCCTTATGGGACAGGACAGAGAGCTGTGAAGCTGTGATAGCGAGAAAGGGTCATGGGCGTGAAGAGGTAGGGAGCTTGGGAGCCTGTCTGTACAGGGTGTTGGAGGTGGACATGCCATCCACAATGGAAAAAGAAGCCTCCTGCTCCTTTTATGGAAAGGCTATTTGTTGGAAAAGCTATTGTGCTCCCCTGATTGCAGGATAATTTCACACTGAAGTTTCTCAGGGGCTGGGTGTGGGGAAGTTGAAATAGAATTTTCAGACATAAATACTGGCTGTAATGAAGTCTGATTGCTGTGTCTGTAAGTGCAGATCGAGACCTTCTGTAACAGAAGACCTGAAACGGCCCCTGATGAAGCTCCAGCATAATTTGATCTTTTTGTTGTGTTGTTTTAAATCCCACCTACAAATAAGAGTTTCTTGACACGTTACTTTTGGATATTTCACAACTTAATTTGGTTGCACAGAATAGTCTTTTGCTTTCCCTCTCTTTCTTGGTAATAAAACATGCCTGGCTGTTCCTTCAGGGACAGGACTGCCTCTCTCCTGTTGCTACTTGTGCTTTGAATATTCTTGAAGAGAGAGGGTTCACTTGGCAGGCATACATTATGACCTGGTTTGAAAAAGAACTCCTCCCCACAAACGCGTTAATTTCTAGAACGTAGGCAGGCTCTGTTGGGTGATGCAGTTTTCATCTGACACATAAAACATGCCAACAGATTTTTTTTTTCTCTTACGAGCAGAATAGAATCTTGTAATGCCATAAGCCATCAGATACTTCTGCTTTCAAAGTTTGAATTACTCCTTTTCCCCTTGAAGCTAATGATTTTATTAGGATGAAGGTTTTCTGCGTATAATAGATTTCTTTGCTCCTTTGCAGAGTTTGAGTGGTGTGTAATTGAGCCTTTAGGTAATTAGCTGTTGCCGATAGGCTAGGTGCTGGGGAGATCAGATGCAATTCCACCCCCTCTCATTATAGTGTGTGCACTGGCCCATGGGTAGGAGTTTGCCAACCCTTGGTGAAGATGATGAGAAACAATATAAAATGTCAGTTGAAAGCCAGAACTTAAGAATCAAATACACCTGGGTTTGTATTCCCATTTTTTTTTTTTTTTTTTTTTTTTCCATTACTTGCTGTGTGATCTTGGGCAGGGAATTAACCTTTCTATGTTTCAGTTTGGGTTTGCTCATCTTTTTAAAGAAGACAGGGACAAGTTGTAAGCCAGAACTTAAGAATCAAATACACCTGGGTTTGTATTCCCATTTTTTTTTTTTTTTTTTTTTCCATTACTTGCTGTGTGATCTTGGGCAGGGAATTAACCTTTCTATGTTTCAGTTTGGGTTTGCTCATCTTTTTAAAGAAGACAGGGACAATACTGACTTTGCCAGGTTTTATAAGGATTAATAATAACATATGCAAAGCATTTATCCTGCTTCCTGGCATATTATAAATGATGTCATTGGCAGAAAATAATTACGTTAAATTATTTAGAGCTTTACATTTTAAATATGAAATATTAAGGTCTACTTATGTTCCAGTGTCTTATTGTTCTTAGACTTTGTCTCTGGATCCTCAGGACACGAGGGCAAGTGATGAATATGGGAAGTCAGTTTGCTTGTGGCAGAAAGAGTTGTCATAAAACTTGAATTCAGCACCACTTAAGAAGTCCTTGTTTATCAGGAAAAAAGCCTGAAAAAGTTCTCAAAGTCCTTTGCCCATTCTTCTGTTTTACTGTGTGCCTGTGTAGCCGAAGGTACAGGTGGACCTAGTCTCCCCGGTGATTTGATGCCGTCTAGTAACATAGCTGAGGGATGAAATGCAATATGAGTCTCTAAAGTGTTTCTTTTGTTTTTAAGGTTCAGAACCAAATAAAACATGATGCCTTTGACGATTATTAAAGACCAAAGCTGAGTCTGTGTTGTGGGCATAAGATCTTTGCTTTCAAAGAACAGAGCTTTGCAAAGTTTTCTCATGTCTACTGGAAAAATGTATTTTGGTGTTATTTACAAATAAAATTATTTTCTCCTAGGTCCTATTTTAGTCCTAATTTTTGCAGAAAAGACATACTCAGAAGCTTCAACCTTTTCCCCAGACTGTTGCTCATTGCCATGCATCTGTTTCACTTGTATTTAAGAAAGGCAGTTAATTTCAAGATGTAGGTAACAGAGAAGAGCATTTATCTTTTTTTTTTTTTTTTT
>NC_041220.1:152692020-152697520 GCF_002837175.3 Physeter macrocephalus | reverse complement strand
CTTCATCGCGGTGCGCGGGCCTCTCACTGTTGTGGCCTCTCCCGTTGCGGAGCACAGGCTCCGGACGCGCAGGCTCAGCGGCCGTGGCTCACGGGCCCAGCCGCTCCGCGGCATGTGGGATCTTCCCGGACCGGGGCACGAACCCGCGTCCCCTGCATCGGCAGGCGGGCTCTCAACCACTGCGCCACCAGGGAAGCCCCGAGCGTGTATCTTTGATGATGGCGTCAAACTTTTTTTTTTTTAACCACCATCCACCCAGTGTCCCCTCCACTTGTATGTGCATTTAGAGTTGGCTGCACCTTGTTGGTCACTGCTGTAGAAGTCCAGAGAACATTTTCTTCCCCTCTTTCCCCTTGGGTTGCGGTTGCCATCACATTCAAAGAGGCATTGCTGCATGTGTAAAAATAAGCTCTGTTCCTACTCATCCTTCAGTATCAAACTCAGGGGTCTCTGCCTCCAGAAAGCCTTCCTGAGCGTTCCATCCACCTGGTTTTGTTCGGAGGCTCTTGTGGGTCCCCCACCACAAGCTGTGCTTGCTTCTCCTATGGGATCACTATGGTACGAATATTACCTGTGAGTCCTTTGCATTCAGGTTCTGTGCTTTCCATGTCTGGAATGAAGTAGGAACTTAATGCATTTCTAAATGCATCGGCAGAGCACTTGAGAGTTTTGTGCTCGATTCAATCATTATTATTTTAAATGAGATAATTCATGTATAGCAGTCACATAGTGTCAGGCACCTAATAAGTACTTGGCTAGTTTTTATATTAGTTGGGATCATTCAGCTGAAGGTACTGGAAAACCCAATAAACAGAGGTTTTAACAGAGAGGGACGTTCTTGCCTTGCCCATCATGAAGACTGGGCGTAGGACACCATGCTGGGCGTGGTGGGGCCGTGGCTCCGTGACACAGGCAGGCACTTCCCATTCTTTGTTCTCCACCTAGCAGAGGAGGGTGCCTTTGTCCTCATGCCTACATGGCTACTGAGTGGCTCCTGCATCTCCTGGCTCAGGTCTCTGTATGGGCAGGAAGAAGGAGAAAGGAACAGTGGGACCAAGAGTGTAACTTTCCCAGAAGCCTCACTTACCCTGTGGCTTTCACTTACTTCTCACTGGCCAGGACTAAGTCAGTTACTTAACCAGGGCTGTGGAAGGGGCGGGTTCAGCCAGCTCAGAAGGTCTGTTAGAGTTGTTTTACTTCTGCACTGCTGGCTTGCAGAGGGGGTCAGGGGTGTACATGTTGATGGTCCGCTCAGTGGGCCAAGGCGGTGACAGGTTCACACACCGCCCCCCTGCCTCACTCTACGTTGCTCTCCTGCCTTTCCCCTCCACGTTTCCTTCCTCTCCTGTTTTCCTCCCTCCAGTCTCTCACTGTGGCTCAGTATGGTCCGTGGTCCATCATCGGCATCCCCTGGGAGCGTGTTAGAGCTGTAGGGTTTCAGTTTTCACCCCAGACCTGCAGAATCAGACACTCTGACAGTGGGACCCAGCAGTCCGTATTCATGACATGCCCCGCAGGGGCTTCTGATGCGAGCATGCGTTTGTCAGCTCCTTTTTCCTGTCTCTTGCTCTGGGTGTTCTTCCAGGTAACTGGTCACCTAGTGGAATCAAAGCATTCCAAAAATATTTGTGTGCTTGACCATTTCATATTGTGTTGTTTAAGAAGCAGGTGAGTTTATATTTATAATCCAGTTTTTAAAAATACTAGCTGACTTGAGTGGTTCTTGGACTGGATGAGTTTTTCATTGTGTGTGGCCCTTGACTGGGGGTAAAAAATGGAATTTCTAGTTCTTGCTCAACATGCAGCAAACAAGTTTATTATTTTTTTCTTTATGGAAATATTTGACTGTGTATTTGAATAGACCTAATGGGCAGTTAGTTTTCATGTTATAAAGACTGTATGTACACACACACACACACACACACACACACACACACACACATCTCAAAAGAATATTGGAAGAAAATATTTCTAATTTTTCACTATAACTTTAGTTAAAGCAACAGCCTTAAAAAATAGCAATCATCAGGAAGAAACTGTTTATGGAGTCAGATGCAGACAACTTACTTTTAGAACAAACACCTTGCACTTTCAATAGGAAAAAAATAAATGATTGTATGTGTTTGAGGTGTGAGATAAAATTAACAAGAGGAGGAGAGGAACAATGCAGGTTGTGTGGGTAGGAATTTATTTTCCTTTCGGGTTCCAAGAGTCAGCGCTATTATCAAACTAAAAATTGGCCCTCTTCAAGGAAGACAGAGTTTTGTGCCAGCTTTGTTTTATTATTATTCTTTATGCTATTATTTTGGGCTTGCAGACAGCAGTTTTCTGCAGCAAGGATTCACAAATGGTTCTTCATGTTTGATGTAAATGTAAAGTCTGTCAATTCCTGAGCCTGCATATTTTGCAAAAATATCATGCACCAGCATCTTCATTCTTGTTTGGAATGGATTCAGGAAAATGTCCTTGGCTCCAAAATAGCTTTAAATAAGGTTTGGCTGCTCTAGGAGGCTGGGCTTGGCTCTAGCCTCCTTTCCTTTTGCCACCTCCAGTAAGGATGGAGATCTGTGGGCCTCGCTGCCTGAAGAGACTTGGGCCTATAAATAAACAGAAAGCTACATTTTTCCATGCTACCTGGCTCTGAACCTTTTGCATAATTAGAGATGCGTTGTCTGAAAGTAAAATAATTATAAGTCACATGTGAAAGGCAAGAAAAACAGAGCGAGGAAAAAACGTCTGTCTCACTTAGAGAGTCTTGCTCACCTCACCAAGGTTTACTAGCCCTGTGCACGCCTGTTTCAGGCTGCCTTGGCTTTCAGGAACCGGTGGACTCCAGAGATAAAACAGGAGCTGGCTTCCCATGGGTTTTTGCAAGTTCCCGTGTAATCTTGAAGAATTTTACCTGAGTCTTCCAGTGACGATATGCACGCATACCCCCAACGATGACATATATGGCGTCCCTTGGCCTTACCCGACCCTGAGCAATGGGGCCGCTGACTCCCTCTCATCTACTGTTCTCTCCTCTCTCGATGTGCAAGCAGCATGTTGTTCTCTGTGTTCCTCAGTCCAGTCCTTGGGCATTTGCACGTGCAGCGTTCTTGATTTGGAGCCCTTTCCCCCAGATACGCACATGGCTCTTTATTCACCCAAGAGGCCTTTTCTGACCATTCATGCTCAGATAGCCCCTCTGAAATCTCTTGCCCCTTACTATGCCTTATGTTTCTTCATAGCATTTGTCTCGACTTGCCATAATATATTTTTAACTTTATTTCTGTCTTCTCCATTAGAAAGTAATCTTGATGGCACAGGAAATTTGTTTTGTTCCTTGCTTTCACCTCAATGTCTAGAAGGTGGTACTCACTGAGTGAATAAATAATATGTTATGTAAATAAATTAATACACAAGTGTGTTCCTAAATATTAATTTTGGTTCGGGTGATGTATCATACTTCTGTTAGTTGGATATCACTTTACTCAAGAATTTTCTCTGACTCTTCCAGTGATGATATGAATGCATAAATACAAAGATTATCTAACTATCAATCTATCATCTGTTTATCCATCTCCACCCTCTACCTACTCACTGATGTTTCATCTATCTATCCATCCATCCATCCATCTATTCTCTTATTTTTTTGAATTTTTGAATTGCATTTATTTTTTTATACAGCAGGTTCTTATTAGTTGAGATTGACATATATACATTTATTCTCTTATCCATATATATCTGTCTGTCTGTCTGTCTATCTATCTATCTCTCTGTAATTAGGTTCCAGTTATGAAGCACTAACCTGGGTAGGGTGACCCTGGCTTCCATGGAGAGTATTAGGTAAGAGGTTAGACTTGAGGCGGCTTCTAGAGGGAAATGGATTTGTCACCATCATTATCAGTTACCATGATTGATTAGCAATGAGGAGACAGTGATTAAATATCATGTAGAATTCAATTTTTACATTAGCAGTTACTTTGTTAGCTATATTAGTGTGAATTTGAATTTTTTGAAACTCCCAGTATAAAAAGAGTGAAAAAAGGATGTAGTTCCTACATTATTTTTTTGTTCAGTGGCTTATTCATCATACTGAAAAGTAGCTTTTATTATCATTTAAGGGGTAGTTCTTTTGCCTCCCACTTTCCTCTCCCTAGCCCCTGCCTCCTCCTTCTAGCTCCTTTTTTCTTTTCTTTCCCACTCACTGCATCCCTGCCTTCTCCCTTTGATTCTTCGTTGGATGCGGAAGTTCTTAATAAAAATAATTGAAATAGGTGATTTTGCTTGCATAATGACATTCCCTTATGTCTAATAATAATAGTAATAATAATGACATGTATCAGGTCATAAGCACTTTATGTACACTGCCTCAACTGACTTATCTGTAAAATGGGGACCATGGTGAGTACCACACAGCTAGAGGACTAAATCAGGGTTAGTGGGTAGAGGTAACTACCTTGAAGTCACGTGGCTAGATAAATATCAGATCCAGAATTTGACTTGGGAGTGTCTTTCTGAGAGTCACCTACTTCTCCAAAAGCTGTTGACCGGGTGCATAAAGGAAAAATTATTATTAGCTTCTCATTCTGCAGAAATGTGAGACTTACAAAAAATGTTGCAAAACTAGTATGCAATCTTCCCATATCCCTTTCCCCCAGCTTTAAAAAATGTTAACATCTTACATAGCCATAGTACAATGATCAGAATGAAGAAACAATAACATTGATATAATACTGTTAACTGGCCTGCAGATTTTATTCACATTTCAACAGTTTCCCCATTAATGTCTTTTTCTTAGTCCAGGGTCCCACATTGTATTCTGTTGTCGTATATTCTTAGTTTCCTTCAATCTGGGCAGTTTTGGAATCTTTCTTTCCCTTTCATGAGTTTTACATTTGTGAAGAGTTATTGGCCACTTGTTAAGTGAATGGGTTTTCCTGGTGTTTCCTCAAGATTAAATTTAGGTTATGCATTTTTGGCAAGAATACTACGGAATCGATACTGTCTTCTTCTCAGTGCATCATATAAGGGGACGCTTGATGTCAGCATGTTTCATTACTGGTGAGATTAACCTTGATCGTTTGGTTACAGTTGTGTCTGCCAGGATTCTCCATTGTAAAGTTACTATTTCTCCTTTGAAATGAAATAATATCTTGTGAGGAGATACTTTGACAGTATGCACATATCCTGTTTCTTATCATACTTTTTTCTTTTTTTTTTTCATCGTGTTTATAACTCTGACATTACTACTCTGTACACAATCCTTAAAAGAGAAAACTACCAGTCATTGTATTTACTTGTTTACTGGAACAAATGTTTGACTTACACTGTTGGTAAACACTAAAAAATTGGAGGGGCATATTATATGGGAGCACTGTGGGAAAAGAATTTTTTAAAAAAATTTTTAATTGTATTTTTTTGAATTTTATTTTACTTATTTTTTTATACAGCAGGTTCTTATTAGTTATCCATTTTATACATATTAGTGTATATATGTCAATCCCAATCTCCAAAT
>NC_041220.1:152690321-152691570 GCF_002837175.3 Physeter macrocephalus | reverse complement strand
TTCCTTTTTATGGCTGAGTAATATTCCATTGTATATATGTACCACATCTTCTTTATCCATTCATCTGTCGATGGGCATTTAGCTTGCTTCCATGACCTGGCTATTGTAAATAGTGCTGCTGTGAACATTGGGGTGCATGTGTCTTTTTGAATTATGGTTTTCTCTGGGTATATGCCCAGTAGTGGGATTGCTGGATCATATGGTAACTCTGTTTTTAGTTTTTTAAGGAACCTCCATAATGTTCTCCATAGTGGCTGTATCAATTTACCTTCCCACCAACAGTGCAAGAGGGATCCCTTTTCTCCACATCCTCTCCAGCGTTTGTTGTGTGTAGATTTTCTGATGATGCCCATTCTAACTGGTGTGAGGTAATACCTCATTGTAGTTTTGATTTGCATTTCTCTAATAATTAGTGATGTTGAGCAGCTTTTCATGTGCTTCTTGGCCATCTGTTTGTCTTCTTTAGAGAAATGTCTATTGAGGTCTTCTGCCCATTTTTGGACTGGATTGTTTGTTTTTTAATATCAAGTTGCATGAGCTGTTTATATATTTTGGAGATTAATCCTTTGTCCGTTGATTCGTTTGCAAATATTTTCTCGCATTCTGAGGGTTGTCTTTTTGTCTTGTTTGTAGTTTCCTTTACTTTGCAAAAGCTTTTAAGATTCATTAGGTCCCATTTGTTTATTTTTGTTTTTATTTCCATTACTCTAGGAGGTGGATCAAAAAAGATCTTGTGGGCTTCCCTGGTGGCGCCGTGGTTGGGAGTCCGCCTGCCGATGCAGGGGACACAGGTTCGTGCCCTGGTCCGGGAGGTACATGTAGCTGTCCAGTTTTCCCAGCACCACTTATTGAAGAGGCTGTCTTTTCTTGATTGTATATCCTGCTTCCTTTGTCATAGATTAGTGGACCATAGGTGCGTGGGTTTATCTCTGGGCTTTCTGTCCTGTTCCCTTGATCTATATTTCTATTCTTGTGTCAGTACCATATTGTCTTGATTACTGTAGCTTTGTAGTATAGTCTGAAGTCAGGGAGTCTGCTTCCTCCAGCTCCGTTTTTTTCCCCTCAAGACTGCTTTGGCTATTAGGGGTCTTTTGTGTCTCCATACAGATTTTAAGATTTTTTGTTCTAGTTCTGTAAAAAATGCCATTGGTAATCTGATAGGGATTGCATTGAATCTGTAGATTGCTTTGGGTAGTATAGTCATTTTCACAATATTGATTCTTCCAATCCAAGAACATGGTATATCTCT
>NC_041220.1:152615506-152689438 GCF_002837175.3 Physeter macrocephalus | reverse complement strand
TTTTCCAATTTGTATTCCTTTTATTTCTTTTTCTTCTCTGATTGCCATGGCTAGGACTTCCAAAACTGTGTTGAATAATAGTGGTGAGAGTGGACATCCTTGTCTTGTTCCTGATCTTAGACGAAATGCTTTCAGTTTTTCACCATTGAGAGCAATGTTTGCTGTGGATATGTCATACATGGCCTCTGTTATGTTGAAGTAGGTTCCCACTGTGCCCACTTTCTGGAGAGTTTTTATCATACATGGGTGTTCAGTTTTTTCAAAAGCTTTTTCTGTATCTATTGAGATGATCATATGGTTTTTATTCTTCAGTTTGTTAATATGGTGTATCACATTGATTGATTTGTGTATATTGAAGAATCCTTGCATCCCTGGGATAAATCCCAGCTGATCATGGTGTATGATTCTTTCAGTGTGTTGTTGGATTCTGTTTGCTAGTATTTTGTTGAGGATTTTTGCATCTATATTCATGAGTGATATTGGCCTCTAATTTTCTTTTTTTGTAGTATCTTTGTCTGCTTTTGGTATCAGGGTGATGGTGGCCTCATAGAATGAGTTTGGGAGTGTTCCTTCCTCTGCAGTTTTTTGGAAGAGTTTGAGAGGATGGGTCTTAGCTCTTCTCTAAATGTTTGATAGAATTCACCTGTGAAGCCATCTGGTCCTGGTCTTTTGTTTGTTGGAAGATTTTAAATCACAGTTTCAATTTCATTACTTGTGATTGGTCTGTTCATGTGTTCTGTTTCTTCATGGTTCATTCTTGGAAGTTCATACTTTTCTAAGAATTTGTCAGTTTCTTCCAGGTTGTCCCTTTTATTGGAATAGAGTTGCTTGTAGTAGTCTCTTAGGATGCTTTGTATTTCTGTGGTGTCTGTTGTTAACTTCTCCTTTTTCATTTCTAATTTTATTGACTTGCGTCCTCTCCCTCTTTTTCTTGATGAGTCTGGCTAATGTTTTATCAATTTTATTTATCTTCTCAAAGAACCAGCTTTTAGTTTTATTGATCTTTGCTCTAGTGTTCTTTGTTTCTATTTCATTTATTTCTGCTCTGATCTTTATGATTTCTTTCCTTCTGCTAAATTTGGGTTTTGTTTGTTCTCTATCTAGTTCCTTTAGGTGAGGTTAGATTGTTTGAGATTTTTCTTGTTTCTTGAGGTAGGCTTGTATAGCTATAAACGTCCCTCTTAGAACTGCTTTGCTGCATCCCATAGTTTTTGGATTGTCGTATTGTCATTGTCATTTGTCTCTAGGTATGTTTTGATTTCCTCTTTAATTTCTTCAGTGATCTCTTGGTTATTTAGTAACATAGTGTTTCACCTCCATGTGTTTGTGTTTTTTTCCCTGTAATTCGTTTCTAATCTCATAGCGTTGTGGTCAGAAAAGATGCTTGATATGATTTCAATTTTCTTAAATTTACTGAGGCTTGATTTGTGACCCAAGATGTGATCAGTCCTGGAGAATGTTCCATGTGCACTTGAGAAGAAAGTGTAATCTGCCGTTTTTGGATGGAATGGCCTATAAATATCAATTAAATCTATCTGGTCTATTGTGTCATTTAAAGCTTGTGTTTCCTTATTAATTTTCTGTTTGGATGATCTGTCCATTGGTGTAAGTGAGGTGTTAAAGTCCCCCACTATTAATTGTGTTACTGTCAATTTCCTCCTTTATAGCTGTTAGCAGAGTTGCCTTATGTATAGAGGTGCTCCTGTGTTGGGTGCGTATATATTTATAATTGTTATATCTTCTTCTTGGATTGATCCCTTGATCATTATGTAGTGTCCTTCCTTGTCTCTTGTAACATTCTTTATTTTAAAGTCTATTTTATCTGATACGAGTATTCCTACTCCAACTTTCTTTTGATTTCCATTGGCATGGAATATCTTTTTCCATCCTCTCACTTTCAGTCTGTATGTGTCCCTAGGTCTGAAGTGGGTCTCTTGTAGACAGCATGTAGATGGGTCTTGTTTTTGTGTCCATTCAGCGAGCCTGTGTCTTTTGGTTGGAGCATTTAATCCATTCACGTTTAAGGTAATGATCGATGTGTATGTTCCTATTACCATTTTCTTAATTGTTTCGGGTTTGTTTTTGTAGGTCCTTTTCTTCTCTTGTGTTTCCCACTTAGAGAAGTTCCTTTAGCATTTGTTGTAGAGCTGGTTTGGTGGTGCTGAATTCTCTTAGCCTTTGCTTGTCTGTAAAGCTTTTGATTTCTCCATCGAATCGGAATGAGATTCTTGCCATGTAGAGTAATCTTGGTTGTAGGGTCTTCCCTTTCATCACTTTAAATACGTCATGACACCCCCCTTCTGGCTTGTACAGTTTCTGCCGAGAAATCAGCTGTTCACCTTATGGGAGTTTCCTTGTATGTTATTTGTCGTTTTTCCCTTGCTGCTTTCAATAATTTTTCTTTGTCTTTAATTTTTGCCAGTTTGATTACTATGTGTCTCGGCGTGTTTCTCCTTGGGTTTATCCTGTATGGGACTGTCTGTGCTTCCTGGACTTGGGTGGCTATTTCCTTTCCCATGTTAGGGAAGTGTTCGACCATAATCTCTTCAAATATTTTCTTGGGTCCTTTCTCTCTCTCTTCTCCTTCTGGGACCCCTACAATGCGAATGTTGTTGTGTTTAATGTTGCCCCAGAGGTCTCTCAGGCTGTCTTCATTTCTTTTTTTTTTTTTTTTTTTCTCGGTACGTGGGCCTCTCACTGTCGTGGCTTCTCCCGTTGCGGGGCACAGGCTCCGGACGCGCAGGCTCAGCGGCCATGGATCACGGGCCCAGCCGCTCCGCGGCATGTGGGATCTTCCCAGACCGGGGCACGAACCTGTGTCCTCTGCATCGGCAGGCGGACTCTCAACCACTGCGCCACCAGGGAAGTCCCTGTCTTCATTTCTTTTCATTCTTTTTTCTTTATCCTGTTTCGCAGCAGTAAATTCCACCATTCTGTTTTCCAGGTCACTTATCCGTTCTTCTGCCTCAGGTATTCTGCTATTGATTCCTTCTAGTGTATTTTTCATTTCAGTTATTCTGTTGTTCATCTCTGTTTGTTTGTTCTTTAATTCTTCTAGGTCTCTGTGAAACATTTCTTGCATCATCTCCATCTTTGCCTCCATTCTTTTTCCGAGGTCCTGGATCATCTTCACTATCATTTTTCTGAATTCTTGCTCTGGAAGGTTGCCTACCTCCACTTCATTTAGTTGTTTTTCTGGGGTTTTATCTTGTTCCTTCATCTGGTACATAGCCCTCTGCCTTTTCATCTTGTCTGTCTTTCTGTGAATGGGTCTTATCTTACTTTTTTTAAACCCACTAATTTTTAGCATTTATTAATGATTCCTTCTGGAACACTTATTACTGTGGTTTAGGCAAATGGTGATTTTCTATTTCCTACAATGCTCTGCCTTTATTAATTGGAACTCAGATAAGGAAGAGCTCTACCTTCTCCCCCTTTCATTTGTTAGTAATGAATTCATGGATATTCATTTTATTCTACGGGTTATAATTCAATAGTCTCTATATTTTTTGGTTGTTGCAATTGTTCAGATAGTCACAGATTGGTCTTTGGGAGATCATTTAACTGGGCTCTTTTTGACATGCTCCCATCACTTTTTGAGCACTTCCTTAATTTTTGGCACCACACAATATACACAGAACATCTTATGTTTTCACTGCCTCAGTCCCCGTATAAGCTGTGTCTCCAAGGAGCTCTGGTTCCTTTTACTGGAGAATGAATTTAGAAACCAAGATGTGAGTGCTGGGTGTACTCATTGTTGCTGGGGTGTCATTGCTTCTTAGCCCTCTGAAAGAACAGAGCTATTTCCTAGAACATATATGAAGCACACACAGATACACCTACACTTGTTCATATCAATATCTATCTGTTTATGTACTAACGACCATAAGTTTGTACTGACATATCTGATTGAAGTCCAATACCACAATGTTCATTCTCGCCTTTCCCCTGTAACTTCTTTCTCCATCAGTGGAAAACCTGCCTCTTGTTATCCACGATATTTTTATAAATTGTTAGTCCTGGTGGGTGTGTGTTTGAATATACGTATACACGTATATTCAAAATTACTACCTCGTACGTCTTGAATAGTTGAAACTGTCCTAACTAGAATGCAGTTTATGGGCACCTTTTTTTTTTTGTCTTTTAAGCCTTATAGCATATAGTCACAATACTTTTTTCCAAAGTTACTCAGTTCAGTTCTTTTCTTCCTTCAGTGTGGCTATGCTATTCATTTGTGATAGAGTTAAGCTCACGTGTTACTGCTTGAGTTCCATTTTGGGTCCCTGCCCCACTGCTACCACCACTGGCCTGGTTAATTTTAGTTATTTATTTACTTTTTTTTTGAGAAAGTGGAACATTAACCTAGTTCTAAAAGTTAAAACTACACAAATAGATATACACATAGAGGTGTCGCTCCCCCCCCATGCCTTCTACCCCATTTCCACTCTCCCACACTTCCTGAATGCCCACCCATCCCCTGTAGGTAGTTTCTGATTCATCTAACATGTGTTTCTTTTATGTACGAGCACAGATACATCATATATCTTCTTATAATCCCTTCCTTTGTACATGAAGGGTAATGTACTATAGGAATTACTTTGCACTTTGCTTTTTCGCTGAACGGTTTATCCTGGAAATATCATTTCATGGGGAATGTCTCCATTCCATGGTCTTCATTTTTCCCACTCAGGTGTAACTTACATACAATAAAGTGCACAGATCTTAAGTGTACAGGCTGATGGTTTTTCCATGTGTCTACACCTGGGTAAACATTCCCCAGATGACGATATTTCCAGCACCCTGGAACATTCCCTCATGCCTTTCCCAGTCATCTCTTTAAAACCAGGGTAACTGTTCTGATTTCTGTCAGCATTGGTTATTGTTGCCTGTTATTGAACCACATAAACAGAATCATTACAGCACATACTCTCTTTTGTTTGTTCAACATTATGTTTAATCCACATTCATATGACCTGATACAGGCCCGGCAAGGTAAGTCTTGGATCTGAAAGCTTCATCACCTTCTGTTATCCTGCAGCAAGATTGACGTAGGAGGACAGCTCGCAGGTGTTACAGCATTCTGCTTCTGGCTTTGTAGGAGATTACATCTTGTTAAAAAAAAGTAGGTATTCTGTAAGAGATTTTAAAAAGGGGATCTAACGCCAGCAGTCTCAGGGTCTTTACACTGAAACCAACTTGAAAGAGAACTCTGCCAAACAACTTGAAAACAAGTCACTGCCAATTGGTTTAAAATAAATATTCATACACTTGCTCTCTGTTTCTATACATAACTTGGAGTAGAACCTCTAAAATTCTACTGAAATGTATGGTCCACGAGTCAGGGATGTTGCCTACTTGCTTCATCACCATATAATCACCTAGTACATGGTTGGTGAGCAACTGAATAATTCCACAACAACTCTGAATTGACTGACAATTCAGGGGGCTTCAGAGTCCGACACAGGTGATGGCGGGGGCTGAGCAAACACAGGCAGAGGCTTATTTAGTTTCTCCAAATGGGCCGAAGCTGTCTTACTGTTCCTTCTGTCCTAACTGGCTTTGTCAAGGAGGAGAAGTGTTGCTTTACCCTGAGAAGCAGAAAGAAGACCTGGTAGATAGTCCTAGATTGAATGTTATCTGAGCAACAGGCCGAGGGGCACGTTTTGGGAGTGAACACACTGCCATTTCTTCCTTGGTTGGCATCTCAGCATCATCTGTAACTCCACACACAGGAAAAGGAACCCTGCATTCTCAGCCTGAGCTGTTCTGGCAAGATAGAGGACAGTGGTATGATGAGAAAGACGTTTCCACTGGTATCTTGTCCAGGTTCCTCTGGTGAATGCTTGCTCTGAACACAATGAGTACAGGGTGAATATCTGTATGTAATCTTAGACAGTTTTATATTTTTGATTCTACACCCCACTGAACAGAAGCAAACCAAAAGCCAGGCTCTGCTTTCTATTTTAAACTCGCTCTGGTATCTGGAATTACCTGCTGAAGAAAATTCCATAGCTCAGTGGCAATAATCTCCTAGAGGCAGTTTAAACTAATTAGGGGAGAAAGGTCCTAATTTACAAGGGAAAAGACAGTTGTCTTGAGAATAATTAATTTCTGCCATGAAAAATGCATATATTAGAATGGTTACCTTCAAGAATTAATTACCTTGTCTTTGACTATTTGTCTTTTCCGGAATGCTGCTTACTTCCAAATGTAATTAAAATCTTTAACACATAAGAAGTTAAAAATCATTGCTCTGCTGTTTCAAAGCCAGCATGCAAGAGAGGAGATACTGGTTTGTAAACAAACTGCGTTTTGTTATTTTAATTTCTTTGGACAAGGACATTGGACATATATCATGGGATAATATCTGCTTTCATGCTAGATTTTCTAGTGAATTTGAGATTGAACTGCCTTGTACCATTGCTGTGGGTGGATAGAGAATCAATAAGTGATTTTTTTCCCCTCATGTGGCTGCTTTACTCTCATGATCTGTGGGTACTGAGGGAGTGTAGGATGACGTTTCTGTCTCTTTTGATGGACCCGCAATCATCTCCAAGCACTTGTGTCTTGGAGACGCACTAGGGTGTCAGAGACAGCCACCCTATGAGTTGACAAGGTAGAAACCGTGGGTTCTGGCACCATTTCTGGTGCCATATGCTCTTCTAGAAACTGGCTGTTCCGTATCAGGAGGCAGAGTCTATTTTCTCTCCCCTTGAACCTGCGTGGGGCTTTATGACCACCTGAAAAAAATAGTATGCGGTAGAAGTGTGACTTCCTAGGCTAGGTCATAAAATTCAATATGATTCTAGCTGTTTCCCTGAGCATATCACTCTTGGAATCACACCATGTTGTGAGGAAGACCACGCCACCTGAAGAGGCCTCGTGTGAGTTGCTTAACCAACAGCTCCTGCTGGGATCTTAGCCAGCAGCCAGCATCGGCCTCCAAACATACGGGTGAGTTGACTGTTCAGGTGACTCACTCCAGCCCCCAGCCGTTAAGCTGCCCCTGTGAAGACTACGAGGGGCAGAAATGAGCTGCCTCCACCAACCTCAGGCCAGACTGCAGACTGTGAGCAAACTTGGGATAATTTGTTGTGCGACTGTAGTAACTAGAACACAAGATAAGACTTAATGAAAAGGATGCTTTTTGAGGAAAATTTATTTGTAGCATTCAGTTAATGTCTGTGGAAGAAAATTTTTTGTGGAATAAGGATCAGGTAGTCCATAGCACATAGCAGAAGAAGTTTAAACGGCTGCCCGCCACCACCGTGCACGCACATGTTTGCAGACACGCGCATCCTCATTTACCTCCACCTTACCGTCTGCCTCCTGCTATGATGCAGTGCCGTTTAACCTTCTTAGATTATTCAGGGCTCTGCTCTAGACCAACTGGAACATAGGGAAATCTTTATCTCTCTTATTTCTCGCAAACATTTTCCCTCAAAGGCATAAAGAATATTTATAATTTTTCCCCTTGCCTTGGTTTCAAGGTCTGCTGGTGCCGGTCTTCAGAGGCTGACAGGTCTACTCACCCTTCTTCTGCGGACTATAAAATGCTATCTGTGTGACTTGAATTCTCATGAATCCAAAGAATGAGGAGAGAAGCCTCGAAGGGAAATGTTTTCAGTTATAGCTCCTCTTCTTCCATCACTGGAGACGGCACTATAGCAACTCTGTGATTTCACAAGTAAAACACATGTCAACCCTTTACACCCTCACATTCTTTAGAAATCTGTAAAACAAGGAAAATAACCTTCCACCCACCTACCTCACAGTCGGATGGGGTGGAATTATGAGTTGGTGATTGTAAAAGGTGCTTTGTGATGCGGAGGGGCAAGTCTGCGCAGAGTGGTTTGCTAACAACCTCAGATAATCTGGAAATGCAATCAGAATGTGTCACCAGAGTTGCTGTATCAACCTCAGCATCAATTCAAGAAAGTTCCCATGGGACTTCCCTGGCAGTCTAGTGGTTAAGACTTCGCCTTCCAATGCAGGGAGTGCAGGTTTGATCCCTGGTCAAGGAGCTAAGATCCCACATGCCTCGAGACCAAAAAATCAAAACATAAAACAGAAGCAGTATTGTAACAAATTCAATAAAGACTTAAAAAAAAAAAAAAAAAAGAGAAAAGAGAGTTCCCGTGATGAAAAATCCCTCCTCCCCTCAAGCACAAAGAATCGTCTTTGGAATTATGTTTGTGCGGTTGGCAATGCAGTTTTCCTTCCTGACGGCTTCCATCATTGGCGCTATCGGAAACTCATTTCTACCATCGTCAGTGGCTCTCCTCACTGACGGGAATGTATGCTACTCTGGGGATCCCCCGTGGCTTTTAGCAGGAAGTTTGTTCTGACGATTTGAATACAAACCCTTCCATTTCTTTGTCAGGTATAGCCAAGGCCCATTTCATGGCAATAATGATTGGTTTTTCCCACGTATTGATTGTTCTTTGGAGTTGACAGCACGGTTTCTTTTTATTTCACAAGCCCACACCCACTGCAGGAATTCTGTAGCTCTTGGGGCTGGTGGTCATCTTGTGTATGACACTACTTTCAGAAAAAGGAGCCAGATGCTCGACGGTGTGTGAAGAAGCCATCTGGCCACGGGGCACAGTTTTAGAAACCAGCAACATTTATTAAGATTCCCTGGTAAAGGAGACTACCTTTTCCCTGTCGGCATACCAACACCAGGCCTTCCTGCATGGGGGCCAACACAACATCCACACAGAAAACAGAAAATTCAGTTGCTTCTCAGAACATTTGGACTCATGCAGGAAGATGTCAGGCTGAGCTGTTCACGTGCCCCAGGTGCCTTGGTACCTATGGCTGTCGTTCAACCTATTGACTGGAACAAAGAATGAAGGGGAGTGAGCGTGGATCTGGTACCAGCTTCTTCCTTATGTTCACCCTTGCCTCTTTAGTTTCTGTTTTTGTTTTCAGTGATTTCTGAGCGCAGGGGACCAACATGCTTGTGCAAGTTTTGAAAACTCAAAAAACTGTCTTCTGGGGTCAGGCAGTCATGTTAATATTTGAAATAGGTCTGGGTGTAAAAAATTGGGAATGCTGGGGCCTGTTGGGAATGTGTAAGGGAGTGAACTATCTATGTTTGCTCTTGTTTTTAAAAACACTCCATTGACCAAAGCAAGCAGGACCAGCTGCATAACTTGTGGGGTTCAGTGAACAATGAAAATGTAGAGTCCTGTTTTCAAAAATCATTAAGCATTTAAAGATGGCAACAGCAGAGCGTTAAACCCAGGGTGGAGTCCTTCTGTGCATACTTTGGGCTTTTCTAAAATGTCATGTAAACAGAAGGATATAGGATAAGGCTTTCGCGTCTGGCTCCTTTCACTTAGCATAATGCTTTTGAGGTTCATCCACATTGTTGCATGTGTCAGTGGGTCTCCCCTTTTTATCCCTGAAGAACACTCAGTTTTATGGATGTGTCACCATTTGTTTATCTACCTGTTGAATGATGTTTGGCCTGTTTCTAGTTGTTGGTGATTGTGAATAAAGCCACTGTAATCATTCCCATTCAGGTCTTTGTGTGGACATATGTTTTCACTTCCCTTAAGGAGATGCCTAGGAGGGGAATGGTTGGGCCATATGGTAAGTGCGTGTTTAACTTTGTAGGAACCATTCTGCATTCCCACAAGTAATGTGCGAGAGAGTCCCACTTGTTCTGCATTTTTATCAGTACTTGTTATTGTCATTCTCTTTAACTTGAGCAATGCCAGTAGGTGTGCAGGAATTTTTAATTTGGATTTACCTGATGACTAATGATTTTGAGCAACTTTTCGTATGCATATTGGCTGTTTATATCTTCTCTTTTGAGGTGTCCATTCAAAATTTTTGCCCATTAAAAAAAATGAGTTGTCTCCTCATTATTGATTATAAGAGTTACCTGTATATTCTTGATACGAGCCCTCTGTCAGATGCGTTTCGCAAAAATTTCCCAGTTTGTGGATTTCCTTTGCATTTTCTTCACTATGACGTTAATTTTTATAAAATAAAAAAACAACTGTGCCTTTTGTGTCCTGACTGAGAAATCCGTGTAGACACGGAATGTGTCACTATCCCTAAAATCTTCTGCTGGACTGACTGTGATGTTCTGTGGGGTGACCCCAGCTCAGAGCTGGTATGCACTAGATTCTGATGACAACCTGGGATCTCTGTTTGTCTTTTTCAGCGATGCCTTCCTTGTTGCTCATGGAGTTTCCTTGGAAGGAAAGGACCTCAGGGCACAGTCATCTCTTATTTAGCCCTCTGTGTCTATGGATAAACAACCCCAAGAATTCTTTAGTTACCAGCCTTCTGATTTGATAAATGGAGACAGTTTTTGGGTTGTTTGTAGTGGACACAGTAATGTACCCCCATCTGCCCAAGGTGTCTATGCCCTAAATCCCAAGACCCATGAATATGGAACTTTGCAGATGTGATTAAGTTAAGGATTTTGAGATGGGGAGGATTATCGTGGAGTATCTGGCTGGGCCTAATGTAATTACAAGGCAGGGGCAGGGGGTCAGAGTTAGTGAAGGAGATGTGACAGAGGAAGCAGAGATCAGGTTCTCCAGTGCTGGGCTTGAAGGCGGTGGTAGGGGCCCTGAGACAAGTCATGCAGATGGTCTAAAGAAGCCAGACAAGACACGGGAATGGATTCTCAGGGCCTCCAGAAGGAACCAGCCTAGCTGACACCTTGATTGTAGGACTTCTAACCTCCAGAACTGTAAGATAAGGGATTTGTGTTGCTTTAGGCTACCCCACTTGTGGTAATTTGCTACAGAAGTAATAGGAAGCTCATACAGTACCATCTGGGATTTGTACTGTTATTTCAAAGTATTTGAAGAATTGTTAGTTTTCCACCTAGCCTCTATCTACAGCTACTGAAACAGGGGAAAGAAACAGATAGTAACTCTTAATGTCCCAGGATAAGCCATCATGGGGGCTGACAGCATTGTAGATGAAGATTAACAAAGAAATTGTAGGTCAAGTTATAACCACAGTTCCAATGGGCTATCTAAGGTGTTCATGAGGAATGATGCTGCAGAATCTTGGCCTCTAATAGAAAATTCCATCTTCTTCTCTGTCGACTAAAATAAATGCACAACCTAAAAGTTGAGAGTAGTGTTTTATTCGGCAGACATTCTTCGGACGTCAAGCCTGGGAGACAGCATCTCAGATAACGCTGAGAAAACTGTTCCAAAGAGGCAAGCGGGGGTCGGGGGGAAGCCAGGCTATATAGGGAGTATTTTTCAACAAAAGACCAGGTAGTCAAAACATCAAAAGATTACTGTTAATAAAAGAAACAAGATATCTCAAGTGAAGGAATTTAGTGCTTTTCTATGTATGGGAAGATACAGGAGTCTAGGCTCACTGAAATCATTCCTTCGATATTCACGTTGGCTCTCTAGGGCCAGTTCCCTGTGTTCTCTCATCCTGAACCCCCTCGAGGTACACTGTCGGGGGTGGCTGCAGCGCTGACTGCTAGATGGGCTTTGCAGTGGGCAGTCCACTTGTCTCCATTCTGAGTTCCCACAGGGCTCACCGTCTGGAGGCTGTAATGTAACGGCTTGATGGCGGCAACATCCTTTGTTTACTGATATGGCAGGCAATATTTTAGTTCTCATCTCATTGGAAATGAAGAGCAGGTAATAACAAGAATAATGTAGGTTCATTGTGGATTTGCTGTTGTTGTTGCCATTTTCTTTGAGGTAAGTGAAAAACTACAACCCCTGTCGTCTAAAGTTAGGGGTATTAGGAATCTGCCACCTCAGCCCAGCCTACTTCCTTCTTTTTTTCACAGGAGCTAGCATTCCTAAAATATATATTTTAAAATTTTTAATTTAATTTTTATTTTATATTGGAGTATAGTTGATTTACAATGTTGTATTACTTTCAGGTGTACAGCAAAGTGATTCAGTTATACCTATACGTATATCCATTCTTTTTCAGATTCTTTTCCCATATAGGTTGCTACAGAATACTGAGTAGAGTTCCCTGTGTTATACAGCAGGTCCTTGTTGTTTATCTATTTTATGTATAGTAGTGTGTATATGTTAATCCCAAACTCCTAATTTGTCCCTCCCCGCAACCTTTCCCCTCTGGCAGCCGTAAGTGTGTTTTCGAAGTCTGTGAAGTCTGTGTTTCTGTTTTATAAATAAGTTCGTTTGTATCATATTTTTAGATTCCACATATAAGTGATATCATATGATATTTGTCTTTCTCTGTCTGACTTCCTTCACTTAGTATGATCATCTCTAGGTCCATCCATGTTGCTGTGAATGGCATTATTTCATTCTTTTTTATGGTTCAGTAATATTCTATTGTGTATATGTACCACATCTTCTTTATCCATTCCTCTGTCGATGGATATTTAGGTTGTTTCCATGTCTTGGCTATTGTAAATAGTGCTGCACTGAACGTTGGGGTGCATGTACCTTTCCAAATTATGGTTTTCTTCAGGTATATGCCCAGGAGTGAGATTGCAGGATCATGTGGTAGCTCTATTTTTAGTTTTTTAAGGAACCGCCACACATTCTCCAAAATGGTTATACCAATTTACATTCCCACCAACAGTGTAGGAGGGTACGCTTCTCTCCACACACACTCTGGCATTTATTGTTTGTAGACTTTTTGATGATGGCCATTCTGACTCATGTGAGGTGATAGCTCACTGTGGTTTTGATTTGCATTTCTCTAATATTAGCGATGTTGAACATCTTCACATGTGCTTTTTGGCCATCTGTATATCTTCTTTGGAGAAATATCTATTTAGACATGCCCGTTTTCTGATTGGGTTGTTTATTTTTATGATATTGAGCTGCATGAGCTGTTTGTATGTTTTGGAGATTAATCCCTTCTTGATCACTTTGTTTGCAAATATTTTCTCCCATTCTGTGGGTTGTCTTTTCATTCTGTTTGTAGTTTCCTCTGCTGTGAAAAAGCTTTTAGATTTAATTAGATCCCATTTGTTTTGTTATTTTTGTTTTTATTTTCATTACTGTAGGAGGTGGATCCAAAAAGATATTGCTGCGATTTATGTCAGAGTGTTCTGCCTATGTTTTCCTCTAAGAGTTTTATAGTATCCGGTCTTACATTTAGGTCTTAATCCATTTTGGGTTTATTTTTGTATATGGTGTTAGAGAATGTTCTAACTTCATTCTTTTACAAGTAGTTGTCCAGTTTTCCCAGCACCATTTATTGAAGAGACTGTCTTTTCTCCACTATATATTCTTATCTCCTTTGTTGTAGATTAATTGACCAGAGGTTCATGGGTTTATTTCTGGACTTTCTATCCTGTTCCATTAATCTATATTTCTGTTTTTGTGCCAATACCATACTGTTTTGACGACGGTAGCTTTGTAGTGCAGTCTGAAGTCAGGGAGCCTGATTCCTCTAGCTCCATTTTTCTTTTCTCAGGGTCCTAAAATATTTTTGAGTATTTTCTTTTCTTTTCCTTTTTCAACAAATTTAATTAATTAATTAATTAATTTTTTGGCTGCGTTGCGTCTTCGTTGCTGTGCGTGGGCTTTCTCTAGCTGTGGCGAGCGGCGCTACTCTTTGTTGCGGTGCACAGGCTTCTCATTGCGGTGGCTTCTCTTTGTTGTGGAGCGTGGGCTCTAGGCACACGAGCTTCAGTAGTTGTGGCTCGTGAGCTCTAGAGCGCAGGCTCAGTAGTTGTGGCACACAGGCTTAGTTGCTCTGTGGCGTGTGGGATCTTCCTGGACCAGGGATCGAACCCGTGTCCCCTGCATTGGCAGGCGGATTCTTAACCACTGCACCACCAGGGAAGTCCTTTTGAGTATTTTCTATTTGGGAAGAAAACAATTCAGTCATGCAACCAAAACATGGCAAATGGGTTCTGGTACCAATTCTAATGTGTGTATGGGGTGACCCACACGAACACCAAGCAATTCTGGGACACCAGCTGGGTGTCCTCCAATTCAACTCAATTCTGACACTATCTACCCGGAGACAGCATCAGATTCCGCACGTTAAGGGTTCAGTCCTACAAGACTGCCTTCCCTCCCCTGTCCCTTCAGATGCTGAATTGCAAGTCCAAGTACTCCTGACTGACTGGCTATAAATTAAAGGTTCCCACAACCTCCTTCTTGGGTCCAATTAATTTGCTAGAGTGGCTCACAGAACTCAGAGAAACATTTTGCTTACCGGATTACTGGTTTGATAGAAAAGGATATGAATCAGGAACAGCTAGGTGGAAGAGATGCATAGGGCAGGGTATGGACACGGAGCATCCATGTCCTCTCTAGCCAGCCGCACTATCCCCAGTCGTGATGTGTTCACCAACGCAGACACTCTCTGAACCCTGTCCTTCTTGGTTTTAATGGGCGTTTCGTTACACAAGTGTGATTGATTAAATCATTGACCATAGGTGATTGATTCAACCAACCTCCAGCCCTTCTCCCGTCCCTGGAGCTCTGGGGTGAGGACTGGAAGTTCCAGCTCTCTCTCTAATCACTCCAGGCAACCAGCCCCCATCCTTAAGTGAGTTCCAAAAGTCATGTCATTAACATAACAACAGGCACCTTTTGGGCTCTCAGCTCTTAGGAAATTCCAAGGGTTTCGGGAGCTGTGAGCCAGGAAATGCGGACAGAGACCATATATATGAGAAAGATGACCAAAATATATTTCTTATAAATCACAATATCACACATGATCATTTTTCTTTCTTTCCTTTTTTTTTAAAATCATGTGGAATTATTCTTGCAAACCTATATGAAGGAGAAATCATTTGCGTTAGAGGGACCTCATGTTTGTTATGGGGACAACCCTTGCTCCTGTGTTTCCTTACCTTTCCTGGCTAGAAAATGCTTTGCAAACACTGTTCCCATCTGATGAAGATCAGTCACTTTTCAGCAAGTGATAAATCATTTCCAATGAATGTAATCACCTGTTGAGGCTTTTTTTTTCACACCATTTCACATTTTTTATTGGATTTTGTACATCACTATAGAAATACAAGAATGAAATCTTCCCAATTTTCTCCTAACACCAAACGTGCAGATAAGCAGAGTCCTGTGCCCACAGCATCAGCACCTGTTACCGAGCAGGGCTATTTCTAACGGGGGAGAATCAAGCTGTATAAAACTGCTGTCTTAACAGAGAAGGACAAAATTCCCCAGGGCCTTCCCTCTACTTGTCCGTTGGTGATATGTGTACCTGAACTCTCAGAGAAATTCAATTAAATTCCCTGGATTTGGGGATATAATACATCTCAAAGTGAGCCTCATAAGACTGCATGGAAATAAATAATATCAAGGATCATCATTAAACATTTACTGAGTGACCGTGGGCTGTGCGTGCTATCCTGCTGAGTTTATGATGTCTCATCTTCTCCAGGGCAGAATGTCCACTTATTTCACCTCCTGGAAGACAGTATTATACTTTCATAGCAGTCAGCACAGACTTCTCCTTGGTGTAGGAGGCCCAGTGCCTAGGGCCTGTGAAAATGTTTTACTTTTAAAATCAGGAGAAAAGGAATGATGATAATCCAGCACAGATTAGATTCATCTTTATACAAGGGATTGTAAAAACATATGAAAATCATTATATTTAAATTAACATAAGTATATACATTTATATAGAATTACACATAATTGTGTAATAATTTATGTGTAATTTATATATACATTTATATAGAATGATGCATAATAATTTATACATTAAAATATGAATAAATGCAAAATTTAGATATAAATTTATGTATTTTATTTATATATTTACAATCATATACTATATTACTTATATTAATACTTGTAAATATTATGTATTTAGAATTATATACAATATATACTAGATATGATATTTACATATACATAATATATGTGATATATGATATATATAATGTGATTTATATAAATATACACAATTTTTTAACATTTATTTATCTATTTATTTATTTTATTTTTGGCTGCGTCGAGTCTTAGTTGTGGCATGCAGGATCTTTGTTGTGGCATGTGGGATCTTTTGTTGTGGCATGCAGGCTTCTCTCTAGTTGTGGCATGTGGGCTCCAGAGTGCATGGGCTCTGTAATTGCAGCACATGGGCTCTCTAGTTGTGGCTTGCATGCTCAGTAGTTGCAGCACGTGGGCTTAGTTGTCCCGTTGCACGTGGGGTCTTAGTTCCCTGATCAGGGATTGAACCCACATCCAATTGGAAGGCAGATTCTCAACCACTGGACCACCAGGGAAGTCCCCTAAATATATATAATTTTTAAAATATAATAATTATATAATCACCTAAAACAAACATACTTATATAAAGAATGATCTAAAATAAAAATAATTAATTATATAAAGGATGATCTAAAATCCACCATATACTGACTCAAAATAAATATCAACACATTTTTTTTTTAAGTATCAACACATTTTAAGAGGTTAAAATCTCACAGAGATATTCCTTGATAACAGAGGAAGTATGTTAGATGTTAGTAACATAAAGATTACTGGAAAATGCTCAAATGTTTAGAAATAGAGTATTTCTAAACAGTCTATAACTAAAAGAAAAATTACAGTAGAAATTAGAAAATATTTGGAGCTGAATGGCAGTGAAAACATGGCATATCAAAATTTATGGGATCCAGTTAAAATTATGAATAGAAAAAGTGTTTACAGATAAGTGTACATGTGAGAAAAGATGAAATGCCAAAAGTCAAGGATCTAAACATCATCTCCAGGAGTTAAGAACATCAAATTAAATCAAAGTGGAAAAAAATAATAAGAGTAGAAATTAATAAAGTGTAAAATAGATGTAGACCAGAGAAAAATCAAGAAAACCAAGATTCAAAAACAAAGCTCGGGGCTTCCCTGGTGGCGCAGTGGGTAAGAATCTGCCTACCAATGCAGGAGACACGGGTTCGAGCCCTGGTCCGGGAAGATCCCACATGCCGCGGAGCACCTAAGCCCATGCGCCACAACTACTGAGCCTGCGCTCTAGACCCCGCGAGCCACAACTACTGAGCCCACGTGCCACAACTACTGAAGCCTGCGCGCCTAGAGACCGTGCTCCACAACAAGAGAAGCCACTGCAGTGAGAAGCCTGCGCGCCGCAACGAAGAGTAGCCCCCGCTTGCCGCAACTAGAGAAAGCCCACATGCAGCAACGAAGACCCAACACAGCCAAAAATAAATAAATAAAATAGTAAGGGCTTCCCTGGTGGCGCAGTGGTTGCGAGTCCGCCTGCCGACTCAGGGGACGTGGGTTCCTGCCCCGGTTCCGGGAGGATCCCACATGCCGCGGAGCGGCTGGGCCCGTGAGCCATGGCCGCTGAGCCTGCGTGTCCGGAGCCTGTGCTCCGCAACGGGAGAGGCCGCAACAGTGAGAGGCCCGCGTACCACAAAAAAAATAAAAATAAAAAAAATAATAATAAATTTATTTTAAAAAACCCAACAACAAAGCTTGCTCTTTGAAAGTACCAAGAAAAATTTAAAATCCCTGGGAAAACTACTCATGAAAAAGAAAAGGAGACACAAGAAACGAGTATCAGGAATGGAAGAAAGGATGTAATTCCACATCTTCCAGGCATTAAGAAGAAAATAAGCAGAAATAATAACATGCTTTTTGCCAATATATTTAAATATTCAGATGAAGAGAATGAATTTGAAAGAAAACACAGAAAGAAATACGAAATTGGAATTGTACTATGTGTTTTAAAGAAATTAAATCCATAACTAAAAACCTTTCCTCAAAGAAAACTCTGGGCCCAGATAGCTGCTCTGGTGGATTCTCCTGAACATTCAGAGAAGTGATGCCAGTCCTACCTAAGCTCGAGAAGGTTGCCTTTTGTGCGGTGAATGACTTCACAAACATGTATCTCTTTGGTAGTGGTTGAATACTGACCCCCACCCCCCAAATTCATGTCCACCTGGAACCTCAGAATGTGACCGTATTTGCAAACAGAGTCTTTGCAGATGTAATTAAGGTACTAAGGTCAGGATTGAGGTGAGATCTTATAGGATGCGGGTGGGCCCTACAGCCGATGAAAGTGTCCTTGTAAGAGACAGCAAAGGACAGGCAGATCCAGAAGAGAAGGCCATGTGAAGACAGATGTGGATGAGTGAGTAGACAGGCTTGTCTAAGGATTGAGAGGAAAGGCCTGGTCCTTGGGTTCTAAATTCATCAATTCTCCTTTCATCCAGGTCCCTTCATAAGAGGATCAGGGACCAGCACTGAGGAAATCCTAGGGCAAACTGAGTCAGGGGATAAAAACCTTCTTCTCTCTTCCTGTTTTCTTTCCCTTAGCGTGGCTCCAAATGGACCTCTGCCTGTCCTCAGGAGCCCCAGTGACAGGGACAGCCACACCCATAGTGACCTCCCATAGGAGTTCTCTGACCTGTTGAATCTCACTCACGGTTGTAGAAGCCACTGCCCCTTAACAGTTTAACGTGTGAGAGAATGAACAGAGGCTGCTTTTTACTTTTTCCAGACAAGAATCATCACCCATCTTTCACAGAATGGTCTGCAAAAGAAATAACCCCACAATTGGAAGTTTTCCCCCTGAATGCACTTTCTAATGTACAGTAATTCCTGTGAGAAGCCTCTTGATGGAAGAAAGCTGGGAAGCTCTACACGTGCAAGGTGGAATTTCGGTATCACCGCTTCCCCCTCCACACACAGGCCGTGGGCTGGGTTCACGGACGGCCTCTTGGCATTGATGTAGGACTGTGCTCCTAACTGCTCCGTCGGTGTTCCTCCCACGAGAAGGAGCCCGCCAGCGAACAGATCAGCATGCCGGGATGTGCCCGTCGCAAGCCTGAGAAGGTGGGGCGTTCAGCAGGGTCTCTCCCGCAGGACGGGCTGTGAAGATGGCAGAGGGCAGCGTCGTCCCTTGTTGTACTCTCTGCAGATGGCCAGACTGAGGGCCTCTCCCCTTCTCTTTGTCCCTCTCTCCCTCCCTCTCGTTCTTCTCTTACGCAGCAGTCAGCAAATCTGAAAGTGCTTGTTGCATATCTCGAAGAGAAGCTATGCTAGTGGCAGGTGCTCGTATGGATGCTCCAAATGACCCTGTAACCTCAGGCAGGCTCTCTCTAAAGCCCCACAGGCAGCTTCTGCTTGCTTGGAAACTCCTGAGGTGCATTTTGTGACACCTGGGCCCTATGGGTTGTTGATCTCATCTCCAGCAGTTTAAACCTGTAGTTCTGCCTGTTTAGCGCAAGGATCCCCAAGGGAACTTGTTAAACACGCATAGTCTCTGGTCCCAGCCCAACATCTGGATTCAGCAGGTCTGGGATGGCATCCAGGAATCCACGGGCATAACAAGCTCCCTGAGTGATCCTGTGGCAGGTGTTCCCTCCTCCTTAGGCCATTGAGACCCATAGTCCTAAACAGTTTTGATTATTGGCCAGCTTGTCCAGGCGACCTGGGATTGCCCTCTTTAGGTGGAAAGAAGGCAGTCCATTTCCATCAGTAAAAATGAAGAAAACTGAATTGTTAGGCAAAGAAAAGCAGTAGCGTGATATTATAAAGCTATGTGTTCATTTGTGTGGGACTCCCAGGTTCATTTTGTACCAGGTAGGTAGAGCCACCCTGGGTGGTCCAATTCCAGATAACTTAGAGTCCGGGAAGGAATTAAAGATGAGGACCTGTCCCAAATTTGTTATTTCCTGAATGTTGCATATTTTGTCCTTGGGCTACCCAAACCCTATTTTTTTAAACACCCAAACTTGGCATCTACCGCTCTGAAGTCTGCCCCAACATGTCCTGCAGCCTTCCTCAAAATAAGTAAGGAGACAAACAGCATCCAAGTGGCTGTACCGTGTAACGAGGCACTTGTTCATAGCTCTCATGGGTTGCTTTGGGGGCATGGGTCGGAGTCTCGGAAATGTGTTGAGAGCCGTAAGCGCATCTCTTCCTTTTTTGTTCCTTGAGGCCCTGGGGTAGGGTCAGTGGTTATGGTCTGTGTGCCAGAGCCTGGGCCAGTTTTCTGCTTCACTGCTTATTTAAGAAAACTTAACACTGCTTGGTAATGAAACTACATAGTCTTTCAGAACCTAGTTTCAAAGTTGTGCTGTTAGGTGAGCGTCTTAGGGGATTCACAGAGAGCAAAAAGTGTCTGGTGGCAGGGAATGCGAAGGAAATTGAGGGGAAAAAGAATGATGCCATTTGGAAAGGTGGGTACGTGGTGACAGCACTTAAGTGCTGGAAAGCGCGTGTGCTGGAGCACCAAGGCAGTGGCTCCTGCTTTAGCTGGCTCAGGGGACAGTCCCCCCAGCTTTGAGAGTTAGGGGGGGCAGCAAATGAACCAGCTAAGCAAGCAGAGCCAGAGTGCAAGCTAGGGCGTCCTGACCCAGTTATCTTAACCGGCGTGCACCTCTCTCCTCCTCTCTGTGGTGGAGAGACATGGTGAGTGTTTCAGGGAATTTTTACACCAAACCTGTCAACAGTTTTACAGCTAGAACCACCTAGGGTGCTCCAATTCCAGATAATTCAGGGTGAGGTGGAAGAAAGCCTTGCAGTCGTTTTTAGTGTTTGATTAAGCTGTGATCCACACACCAAAGAGGGGTGAGACAAGGCTCCATCTGAATGCTTTCTCACTTCAGAAGATGGCACATTAAATGCAATTATGGGACATTATCGAGTCATTAATACGAGGTTTGCCAAGTTTCTAATAATATGGAGCAGTACTCTTGATAGTAAGTCAGAGAGAAAGGATACAGCATTTTCTATGACAAGCAGCACAAACCTGTCCATGGGGCAAAGGTCTAGAATAAAATATTTAAAAAGGTCAGTAGCAATTAAGTTTAGGTGATTGAGGTCTGGTGTCATTTTCTTTTGTGTTTCCCCCAGAGTTTCTTTAATAAATAAACACTTTGAAAATTTTGTGTTTTTTGTGGAAATTATTTTGATACTTTTTTCACACTTTCCAAATACTTTAAACGCTCATAAAATTGACTGTATTTCATCCTGAATTTAAAGCGAGGTGCCTACCTCCCTCTAGATAATGAACTAACATACTATCCGCATCCCCTCAAAAAGATAGAAAAAATATCAGTCACAGTAGGAAAGCGATTGGGCACCTCTGTTTTCAAATAATTTTTTTTTGTAATATATTCACTGCAAATGGATCAGCAACCTAACATATGTATGCTTAAAAAAAAAAAGTACCAGTTTATGGTGCCACTTTATCAAGAAGTGAAATTCAGATTCTCATTGCTCTATCCACAGACTTACCTCCCTCCAGTGACCCCACTACTCCAGGAGTGGTCTGAGGGGGCAGCCCTGGGCGCTCACTGGCAGTGCGGACACTCAGGCCCTGCCCAGATCTGCAGATCCAGAGTCTGCATGTTAGGGGTGCGCTGAGGGGACCGGTGTGTCTGTTAAAATGCAGCACGGTTCCAGTGAGCTGTCGGCATGGTAGAACATGCTTGCAGAACAAAAGTGGTGGTAATGTAGTTGGGGCCACGTGAACTTGGTGTTTATGTTTGGGAAATGACTGCTGGTCACGTGTCCAGAATGCACTGGGTTATTCTGTGTTATCTGGAATAGTCGCGTACCTGCCATCCTTTATACTTAGATGTTTGCTTTTCACCTTGGCCTTTGGGAAGGGTCAGTCCAGTTTTCTTATATCAGTGGTTCTTAATCAGGTGAAAGGCCTGAGTGAGGGACGCAGATGTGTGCCCAGTCTCCCTCCTCCCCCTTCTTTCCCACCCCAGGGGACATTGGGCAGTGTCTGGAGGCGTTTTTGGTTGTCATACCTGGGGGGTGCTCTTGGCATCCAGGGGGTGGAGGCCGGGGATGCTGTTCAGAACCCTACCGTGCACAGGATAGTCCCCTCCTCACCCCAGCAACAATAAGAGGATTATTTGGCTTTTCCAGAAGTTTTCAATAAATACCCCATATAATCTTTTAAATTCTATTTCTCTGCACTGTCTCCAGTCAAAAGGTAGATGTTGGCTCCACCACTGTCCAGATGATCAGATTCCTTTGTTCACTTACTAACCACTTGAAGCCGAGTGTTCTGCCTGTATTTCCCCCTCCTAACTTTGTATCCCAGAGGTGCAGTGCCCTTTCCACTGCATTCTTTTAGGGCCCGTGAGGTACACAGGAGTGGATCATTAGACGCTGACCTCCGTCACTTGTTTAGGGTAGTGCTTGCCAGGCAGTCTCCACCGTAGTTACTCTTTGCTTTTGCTTTCCATACTCTGCTCTTTGGACTCGAGCCCCAGTGTGACCATTCATTTTTTTTTTTTTTTTTTTTTTTTTTTTTTTTTGCTACGCGGGCCTCTCAGTGTTGTGGCCTCTCCCGTTGCGGAGCACAGGCTCCGGATGCGCAGGCTCAGCGGCCATGGCTCACGGGCCCAGCCGCTCCGCGGCATGTGGGATCTTCCCGGACCGGGGCACGAACCCATGTCCCCTGCATCGGCAGGCGGACTCTCAACCACTGCGCCACCAGGGAAGCCTCCACCATTCATTTTAAATGCTTCTTTGGGCTGCAAATGCAGCCCTGATGTAGCATCTATAAATTATAATTCTGGTTCAGTGTCCTTGGGGCTCATAGGCACCACTTTAACGATGAAATAGAGTTCATAGAAGAAAAGAGGCATTTAAAATAGCAAAAGAGCATTTTCTTTAGTAGTTACATTGTCGAGATTTGATTTGAGCTGGAATGAAATTCTTACATGTGTTCAGTTAGGTATGACTCAGTAGGGGAAAATGTGGGTAAGTTTTTGTCTCTGTGTAACATTAAGGCAGCTCTCCATAATATAGCGTTTAATACGTACTATAAGGCATTGCTCCCATTTTGCAGATAAGGAAACTGAGGCTTGCAGAAGTTAAGTAATTTGTATCACACAGATGCTGAGCCACAGAAGTGGGCTTTATAAATAGGCTGCTCAGCTCCAAGCCTTCATTCCTTCCATTATATCTTGCACCCTTCATGGAAGAAAGGAGGGTAAAGAGAATAGGATGCTTTAAAATAATCCTTCATTAACCTCAAACACATTTAACGTCTCAGCTAATAATTGACATTCCAGGCAAACCAACCTCCATGTGGCTTCTCCATTCCTGCCCTCCAGCCTTTCCACTTGCTGGTTCCCCTGAGTTTGGAATGTGCTTTCATTTCTTTGCAAACCCAGGTTCTTTCTCATTATACTGTACACCTGTAACTTACATAATACGTACATCAACTATACTTCAATTAAAGAAAACACAGGTTCTTTCTCTCCTGCAAGACAGAGCTTAAGACACCTACTTTGATCTTAGGTAAGCCCCACATGATCCCAGACCTAGTCCAGTCTCTCCCACAAATGCTGAAGCTTAATGCCGGGTCTGTGGGGCTAGGTGCCCATCACACACACAAGCACGTGCCCACATCTGCAGGTTGTGTGTGTGTGTGTATATGCAACAAATGGGTCCTTTTCGGGGGTTGCTTTGCGCAAAGCCGTCTGTTAAGCTCTGTGGAGAATGTAGAGTTGAATAAGGCACAGTCTTCGCCCTCGAGGAAAACCTGCATACAAGCAATAGATTACTGATACTAAAACGGACGTAAAAGAGTGCAAAGGCAGGGAGGCTCGCAGCTGGCTTCTTGAAAAGAGAGGAGTCTGAGGTCACTGTGAAAGCTGAGAAGGATTTGCCAGCTTGGAGAGGGCCAAGGGCAATATGGCAAGGCCAGCCTAGAGACAGCGTGGTGGCAGGCACGGGGGAGAATGAAGGCGTGGCCATTGGAAGACAAATAATGATCGGAGGTCTTGGAGACCAAGGGGTGTGTGTATGTCAGGAGAGGCTTCCAGAACAAAAATGCTGGTAATGTAGCTGGGGCCACGTGAAGAAAGGCTTAGAATTCCACGTAAACGAATGCAGTTTTATTCTGTAGGCAATGGGGGTCCACTGCTGATTCCTGAGAAGGAGTTTGAAGTCCATTTTCGAAGATCTCCCTGGCAGTGATGCGACGGATGCAGTGGATGGGGGAGGGGTGGATGTTTGTGGTGTGTGTTCTTATGTCACTCATTTGCCCTTTTCCTCCGTTTGTGATGAGGCTACTGGGGGCTGGCATTGTGATTCCTGTGTCTTTCCTGCCCCTTCTGTCACCCACAGGGCATTTCCCATTGCCCTGCAGAGAACGGATGCTCTGCGCCTGCTGTAAGCCTGACAGTTGTCCGAGGTGAGAACCACAATGCTTCACGCGTTGTGCAGGCAACTTAAAAGCATTCCGTGAAAGGGATCAACCCCTCAGAGTGTTACAGTTCAGGTTTACCAGGTAGCTTCTCGGCTTGTATGCTGAGAACTACATCATGATGATGGCCCCGCCCGCTCTCCAAAATGCTTATCTTCTAGCAAGGGGCCGACAGTGCTGATTTCTGGAGTAGAATGCCTTCATGCACGCCACACCTTGTTCCACCCAAGGTGCACCTGGAACAGCTTTTGAAACTTCAGTTATTGTATCTATGAAAAGGCTTCATCTCAGCCCGACCTTCTAGCACCTACCTGACAGAGAGCGAGGGAGAAATCACCCCCCTCTACGGACCTGGCTCACTGCATCTCTGCACCACAGAAACCGATATTTAAGAGGTAGAAGCTCAGTCACTTAGAAGCAGAGCGAGAGTACCGTTAGCTTTTGTGTAGAAGTTACTGCAGCAATGGGAGTCAGAGTTCTTCCCCCACTTTCCAGCTTCTCCTAAAACCTGCTCGAACACATTGTCCTAGAAGAATACTGAGCTGGGAAATGGTACCTTTTGCTTGCTAAGAATGTCATTATCTTTGATCAGTGTGAGTGCAGCCCCAAAATGAGATGCAGAGAGCATTGCTTTTAAGAAATAATATTGCGGAAAGAGTAACAATGATCAAAATGGAGTTCTCATCCAGCGAAACCCTAAATAACTCTTCCCTGCTCCCCTTGCTTATGTGGGAAGAAATGAAACTGACTGATCCTGGGAATGCATTTCTTGGAGGCCCTGGTGCCCAAGCCAGGTGTGGTTGAGTGCCATGCTTGTTTCTTACTGCCTTTGGCCCTGGTGTGGAAACCGATCATCTGCTGCTGTTTCCGTGTACCAGAGTTGTTGCAGAGCTTCTGCATCTCATCAACTAAGGCTGTTTCCAGGGAAGGCAAAACAGGTCCTACGGCGCGCTTGGCTGAGTACAAGGCCACACACCCTAGGAGAGCGGTCAGTGAATCACCCTGTCACGCTGGACGCAGTGACAGCTGGGAAGTGTCCGAATTCTGGTGTGGGGGAGCCACTGGAGAAATCTGGAGATCCATCTCTCTATTCCAGGAGAGATGTGCTCAACACTGCCCCAGTGAGTGGTGTTGAATTGGGATCCCGTCTTACCTCACCGGTCCCATGCAGGTGGAGATGTCATCTGTATGGTCAAGAATTTATAGGTTCCTGGAAACTCAGGACCAGAGAGGGCCTGAGAACTTGTCTTGCCCGAGATATCTCGTTCGTTGTCCTTTTGAGTAAAATGAGCCCAAGAGAAGCTGAGCGTTAGACAAGATCATGGAGTGTAGTCCCTCGAAGGCTAGTGGCCTCCTGGCTGCCTGGCTTTGCATTATACTATGCTTCAGAAGGAGATTCTGCCGTGAGTGTTTCTGGGTTTAGCTGCCTTCATTTTCAGGAAATTCTTGCTCTGAAGTGCTTCATATGGTGTCTCAAGCTTACCTGCTTTTGTATCCACATTGGCGATGCGTAGCACAAAGTATCATACACCGTCCTCTGGCACCTCCCAAGTAACGGTGAAAGGCTCTCAAAGCAACAGTTAACCACCAGTTTATCCCTTTTCCAAGGAGTTTTTCCAAGCAAGGCTCAGGGTGTTGCCCGTGGCAGTGAAGTTCACTCCTGGCTGCTGTTCAGGTCATCCTGAGTGGTTTTCTGTTTTCCTGGTGGAGATGTATGCGTGCTTCTGCAGGGAAGCCTGTGTGTGACTCTTGGAGAAGGGCACACAGAAGGGACGGTTCCCCTTCCTTCTCTGACCTTGACGCCATGGACCTGAGCTACTTTGCCTGCCTGATTTAGCTGTTACTGCCATCTGCTGGAGCCCCTGACACACACCTCCCACCCGCCCCTGCCCTTACATAGAGCTGTTCCTCAGTGGGTTCCTTTCCCCTCTCTGCCCTTCTGTCTTCCCACCTGGCGGTCAGAAGGCACGGAGACAGGTGGCAGCATACCTGCCATCAGGCCCCAGCGTCCTCACCACGCCCCCCACTTCTGTAGTCCTCAGCGCCTCCTAATCTCAGTCACGTACCCCAGCATCTCTTAAACATACTTGGCATGTCTAAGACTCTTTCTGACTCATGAGTTCACTTGGAGTGGAGACTTCTGTCCCCTGTGGCTTTCGATTTAGAAACTCACGTCCTCGGAGATACACGCAGCAGTGCCGGCGTTGATCACCCCGTGGCCACGGAGGGTCAGGACTGTTGGCCAGACACGCCATGCCTCCAGGGAAGAAGAGCGTTGTCTTGTTTGTGCTTTTCCATCTGTGCCACGGGGAGAAGGAGGTAGCTTAGATGTGAAAATACAGTCATGGTGGTGGCCATGTTTTGTAGCCACTTCCTCTGAGCAAAACCATAATTTGATAATTTAACATCCAAGATGGTTTTTATAGACAAGGGAAGCATGTAAAATCAAATTAATTTTTATTTTGGACAAATTAATTTAGAGCATATTTTACAGAATGTTTTTGTCTTTTAAATTATAAAAGTTAACTGTTCAGTGAAGAATATTTAGAAAATAAAGACAAGAAAAAAAAGAATGAAAACCACCAAAATCTTATCACCCTGAGATAACCACTGATTACTGTATGTTCATATATTTTGAACATGATATAGGCATACGTATTTATAGAATTGTAAGTACTAGTTTGCGCATCAATCACGATGTCCTCAGCATTTCCCCATGTCATTATATATTCTTCAAAGATATGGTAATTAATGGTGATGTGTCATTCCACTTTAAGGATGTACTGTTTTAATGAACTGCTGCTCCGTTGGCTGCCGTTTAGGTGATTTCTAAATTTAGTCAGTGCGTCTTAAGAACATTAAAAAGAACACTTAATTTGCTAAATGACTATTTAAGCAAAGCTGGGGACTGTGGTTCTTTTCTTAACTTTCGACATGATTCCATTTTCGGAAATCACTGATTTACAGCCTGACGCATGATTAACGTGGGCGTCTGGGCTCACTGATAGAGCTCTAACTCCAGCATTCTTAGACTGGAGAGGTAGGATGAGTAGTGTACGATCAGCCCCCCAGGCGGCTGTCCTCTTGCTCTCTGTCCGTCCCCTGCTGTACCAGTGCCTGCTTCACCTACACCCTGCTCACGTGACTGACCTTCCTACATACTTGCCCCTGCCCCAGCTAGTGACTGTTTTAATCTTTAGAGCAGAACAGCTTCACCAGGATAGCTTATCAAAGGGGCAGTGAGGGGCGTGCCCCTGTACTAGTTTCCCTGCTAACCGATGAGCCAAACTGGCGTCAACTCCCCCTATAATTGGTTACCCCGGAGTCCTGCCCACCGTCCGTCGCACATGGTGGGGCGTTGCTCCAGGACCTTGCTTCAGACGTGTTAAGTCCCCCCATCCATTAAACCACTGATGTCTCTGTTGCTGACTCTGGGCTCTTTCTTCAGACTCGGAGCCCGGCAGGTACAGGGCTTGCAGGCCTGCAGGGTGCAGCCCAACAAGTAGGTACACGGTCTCCACGCCTGTTGGCTTATCAGCACGTGGTATAGACAGGGAAACCAACTGAGCTGTGGTTCTGTGAACTTGAATCCTCCCAACAAGACGATGTGTACAAGACCTGTGTCTGGGCTTGAAAAACCCTGATCATCTAAGTCTGTGAACCCCATTGGGGTGGGCTGCGGCACAGTGATCTTGCCTCCCCACGGCCCTCCCACCCAGGACATTAGGCATTGTCTTGGGACACTTTTGGATGTCACAGCTGGAGAGAGGGTGCTACTGGCGTCTGGTGAGTAGCCTCCAGGGACATTGCTAAAGACGCTGTAGTGCGCAGACAGCAGCCCCTACGAAAGAGAATGATCTGACCCAGATGTCAGTAGTACCAAGGTTGAGACCCTGAGCCTGTAGGTGAAGAGAGGGTCTGAGAAAGGGTGCAGTAACCAGGACAGAGCTGAACACCTCTGATTTTGATTGAGAGAGATAGTGTGCCTAACTTTCTGACACCTACCTGCAACTCTCCATGTGGTAATTGAAGAAAGCAGATTTGTACACTTCTGCAGGGGGCTGCTTTGCGTTTCCCTTTCCTCTTCAGGGACCAAAACTCAGCACCTCAGTCATCATAGATCCAGAACTCTCACTTGTAGAGTGGGCATGGAAGTCTTTGTACAAATTGGCTTGCTTGTTGAATGTACGTGTTTCCAGGGGCATGCCTTCTCCAGTCACTGGGCTCTACTCTTGATTTTCTCTGCTTTACATCATTTCTTTCCTCGTATCGGGAAAAGAATGCCCTTTCTGTCCACATCAAGGGATATTGTAATTGTCATATGACATAGCAGTGCTTAACTTTCATAGATTCGACATTTCTAAACGTCATGTATTTTTGCACATTATACACCGACACTCCTAAATTGCCCTTGTGTATGTCAGCCGAGGGACGGATGTTTCTGGTTGTGACTTAGAGTTACCCTTTGCCACTGCTAGTTCCTGTGCAGCAGATTGGCTGTCTTGGTATAGAAGTGTGTTTCGGTGTTATTTGCTTTTTCGTTATTGTGCTTTCTTCCGCTTTTCTTCTTCAAATAGGAATGGAAAAGGAAAAAGGAAGTTCTACTAGTATGAAGAGAAGTGTAGGCTTCATAAACTTAATACAGTTGTGACCAAAATGAAAATAATTAGGCATATCAGAAGCAGCAAACCTTTAACCCCAGTCAGATGCTCATCATTTCTAGGCTCGTAGAAAATACAATCAATAATGAAGAAAAATAAATTTAATGAACATGTACAACATACTGAAAATATACTGCTGAAGGTCTTGTCTTCAGGTTAGGGTTTAATAGTATTATATACAGTCCCCTCTTGCACATGCTTTCCAGGGATATTGTTTTTTTTTTTAAATTATTTTATTTTATTTTATTTTTTTTAACATCTTTATTGGAGTATAACTGTTTTACAATGGTGTGTTAGTTTCTGCTTTACAACAAAGTGAATCAGTTATACATATACATATGTTCCCATATCTCTTCTCTCTTGCATCTCAGGGATATTGTTTTAGTTGTTCACTTTTGGCAAATTGACCTTTGGTACACATTTTCAGGACTGTGTTGTGTATAAAAATAGAGGCTGGCTTCTGGTGGAAAGGCTCGACCGCCCTCCATGACTAGAGACCATCTACAGTACGTGCGGCAAGGAAGAAAAATTAAGAAATACACTATTTGTGCTTTGATCTCCGAAATGAATTGCTTTTTTCAAAAAAGGCCTCTGCCTTAATTTCAAACATTAATGACCGTTAAATGAAACTATGTGTTTTTATATCTTATTGGTAGGAATGAATCACATGGATGTCATTTCACAACACGTGAAGTATTTCCATCTTGCCAGCTTTTTGAAGTCTAGACATTATTTAAACAAATGCGTCCCCTCGAGAATAAAACTGCAAAGAGATCCCCTCATTCGTGAGTACAGCCGCACTGCCATGGGTACCAGTGCACATTTGATGATATGTTTTCTTCTACTCCATTCTTCTCACTTTTCACTATTTTTTTTTTTTTGGAAATTAGAAAATAATGAGCGTTCCTTTAAAGTGGTGCCTTCAGTCCTTTCAGGCGTAAGGGCGAGAGTGTGGTGAGGAGGGGAGGTTGGCTGTTGGCTCTCAAACTTAAGACTGTAGATGGCGGAATCCCATAAACTGGGTATTCATTCACCTGGCTTCTACAACTTGCCAACAGTCTGTGTGGCCCAGGGCAAAGTGTTTCATTTCTTTGTGCATTAATTTTCTCAACTGAAACACAGAAATAGCAGTAGGATGTAAGTTTCAGGGTCCTTTAGAGGGATGAATGAGACAGCTGACGGAATGTGCCTAGCAGGCCCGTCTGACTTCGTAAACGGTCACTGTCCTGGGTACCACCCTTAGCCCCCGACCTCCCTGCCTCCACAGGGGAATGGATTCTGAGTTGCCGCCTTTCTGCACAGGACGTGCACTACTTCCCGCTCGTAGCGGGAGACAGTGGGGCCCCGCAGAGGGCTTGCAGACTTCTCAGATCCCTGGCAGCATTCTGCCCACCTAGCCAGAGAGGGTTCCTGGGCACAGTCAAACGGCTTCTCAGAGTACCCAGACATTGTCGCTGCTGGCCTGGCCCGGAAGAAAACGGCGACAGATATCGAAAGGGGAAGAGGCTAGCTGACCGTTCAGTCGTTTGGTTGAACGTACCTTTCGCTAATAGCCATCGACGGTCCCACATTTGCGAGAATTGTGGAAATTGCTCCCCACTGCTGCTTTTCCCTCGTTACAGAAACATGCGTCAGTGGCCGACTTCCGGCGCTTCTGACGGTAACATATGTCACCAGGCGTACAGATTCGCTCTTTGGAGACTACAGCACTGGTGAATTAGTCATGAGGATTTCTATTACATGAAAAGAGAGCTCTTTGCTTTCCTCAACCTTTCGTGTGATAAGCTGCAAAATAAAAAGGCGTCTCCTTAACCTGCCAGGCTCCCAGGCTGGACCCTTCAGGGTGAAGGTCACGAGCTGCCCACGAAGACCTTCTGCACAGTGATGTTGAGCATCAGTGTTTCCTGGGCCATATTTGTTCCAGCTGTGTCTTCCTCATACGTCAGTAGTTCAAGTGGAACAGCATAGATAATGCTGGGACTTCTTCGCTGGTGGCACGGTGGTTAAGAATCCGCCTGCCAACGCAGGGGACACGGGTTCGATCCCTGGCCCGGGGAGATCCCACGTGCCGCGGAGCGGCTAAGCCCCCGTGCACCACAACTACCCCCCAAAGTCAGTCATGTCTTGAAGAGTTGTTTTGGTGTTAGACACAGCAGGCTGCAATGCCTTGGAGATCCGCTGAAGCTCAACACTGATATTTTCACTGAGAAAGAGGCAGCACTTTTGGGATCAAATAGACAAAGTCATTACAGGCTGCATCTCTGCATATGAACTGCTCAGGACCAGGGGATTCCCATCCCCCAGGACGTTATGAGAACAGGCGTCAATTACGTCTTGCCCTCATTCATTCAGAATATCTTTAGATTGGGCACTGGGTAATTTCTTTGCACTTTAGAGAATCTGTATGTTAAGGTAAGGTAGGAACTCTTTGCTGAATTTTCTCAGTTGATGTATCAGGGTGGCAGTCAGAGCCGAGCCACTGGATGATGTGTTTACTTTTTAGAGAAATGAGACACTCCTCAGCAGCTTAACCCATTCCCTCACCTCCATGTATGCCACGATCCACTACAGGCCTCCTGAACCCCTTCCAACTAGGGGCTGGACTCGTGGCTTTGCATCACCGGATGTTCTGATGGTTTTGTGTTGTCGGCTCTATTTTACAGAGCTGAGTTTAGAAGAAACCATGAAAACTGGACGAGCTCTGTGGTTAGGTGTGATGGCAGGGACTCAGCCAACTCTGGCTCAAACCGCAGATAGATGATCTGGATGATTTTCCAGGGGGTGGAGGGTGTGTCTCGTTCCGTTCAGGCTGCTGTAATGCAATGCTATAGAGTAAGAGGCTTCTAAACAACAGACATTTCTCTCTCACAATTCTGGAGGCTGAGAAGTCCAAGATCAAGGTGCCGGCAGATCTGGTGTCTGGTGAGGGTCTTCCTGGTTCTCACTGAGTCCTCACTTGGTGGAAGGGATGAGGGAGTTCTCTGGGGCTTCTTTTGTAAGGCACTAATCCCATTTATGAGGGCTTCAGCCTCATGACCTAATCACCTTCCCAAGGGCCCCCACCTCCTACCACCCTCACATTGTAGATTAGCTTCGACGTATGAATTGCGAGGGGACACAAACGTTCAGTCTGTAGCAGGAGGTGTCACCTCACCTCCCCGTGCCCCAGTTTTCACCTCTGTACAGCGAGAGAGAGTTAGAAGAAACGATCGTGGGACCTTTTCAGCTGTAGCAGTTTAGTATTCTGGGAGGCTGGAAGGGTCCTCAGAATTCGTTAGGGGAACATGTCGTCAGGGTCTTCCTCTAGCTCACTGGTTCTCAGAGTGTGTTCTGTGGAACAGCAGTATCAGCAGCGCCTGGTGACTTGTTAGAAGGCAAGTTCTCGGGCCCCATCCCAGACCTCCTGACTGAGAATCCGTGTCTGGCAATCTGTGTTTGTTTTTTTTTTTTTTTTTTTTTTTTTTTGCGGTACGCGGGCCTCTCACTGTTGTGGCCTCTCCCGTTGCGGAGCAGAGGCTCCGGACGCGCAGGCTCAGCGGCCATGGCTCACGGGCCCAGCCGCTCCGCGGCATGTGGGATCTTCCCGGACCGGGGCACGAACCCGCGTCCCCGGCATCGGCAGGCGGACTCTCAACCACCGCACCACCAGGGAAGCCCAGCAATCTGTGTTTTAACAAGCCCTCCAGATGGTTCTGATGCATGCTCAAATTTATGAACCACTTCTCTATAGAAGCAGTGTCTAACTGGGCTCTACCTGTAGAGCTTCAAAAATGCTGATGCCTGGGTTTTGCTTCAGATATTCTCGTTTATTTGGTTTAGGATGTGGCTTGGACATTGGGAAGTTAATTTCCCCAGGTGATTCTGTATGGAACCAGGGCTGAGAAATGCTGATGTGGAAAGCTGTCCAGATGAAATGAGAATCTTGATGTGAGTGTAGGGGACCAAGGCCCAGGACTCTGAATTTTAAGAAGCTCCAATGTCAGCAGAGGTCCTCCGCGAAGCAGATGCCAAAACCAGCTCAGACACAGGAGATACTCCTGGAGGACACGTCTGTATTCATTTCCTTGGGCTACTGTAACGTATACTGCAACTTTGGTGGCTTAAACAACAAAAATTATTCCCTCTTAGTTCTAAAGATCAGAAGAAGTCTGAGATCCAGATGACAGATGGGCTGTGCTTACTCCAAGGCTCTAAGGGAAGCATCCTTCCTTGCCCCTTTCAGCCTCCGGTGACCCAGCTTTTGGCAGCCCCACTCCAGTCTCTGCCTCCTTCTCTGTGTCTGTCTGTGTTCTGCTTCTCTTATAAGTACACCAATCATTGGATTTAGGGGCCCACCCTAAATCCAGGATGATCTCAAGATCCTCAGTAATGTCTGCAGAGACCATTTTTTCCAAATAAAGTCACATTCACAGGTTCTGGGTGGATATCTCTTTTGGGAGCCACAGTGACTGTGAAGGAGAAATATATAGGGTGAAGGAGGAGAAAGATATAGGGTGCAGCAGAAGGTGGGGAGAGCCTACAGATAGTGATGCAGGTCTTGCACTTGTGAAAAGAGAGAAAGGAGGAGCACTGTGGGGGAAGTGCTTCAGCTTACACTGTAGATCTACAATCTACCAAAAATTTTAGCCAGGTTGTTGTGGTGCCCCTCAAAATTCCTACGTCAAAGCTAATGCACAACGTGAGGGTAGAAGGAGGTGGGGTCTTTGGGAGGTGATTAGGTCATGAGGGTGGAGCCCTCATGAATGGGATTAGTGCCCTCCTGAAAGAGGCCCCAGAGAGATCCCTTGCCCCTTCCACCCAGTGAGGACACAGAGAGAACCAGGAAGGCCCTCACCAGACACCAACTCTTCGGGTACCTTGATCTTGGACTTCTCAGCCCCCAGCCCTGTGAGAGATAAATGTCTGTTGTTTATAAGCCACCCAGTCTGTGGTGTTTTGTTGAATGAGCGCACTGTCTCGATGATACCATTCAACTGTGTTCACCGCAGCAGGTCTGCTGTGGGGAGAGCAGACCTTATGCAACTCCATGGCTGCAGCAGCCCCCAAGATGATTATTTTGCCCCCTGGGAACCTAAATGTTAGAACCACCGCGTAAGATCTGTGTTTCAAAGCTTAGAGCTAAGAGAGGTTAATTTTGAGAAGCATCAAGGAATACATTCTCCTCTTGAAGCTCCTGAATGCACCTGAGCCTGGTTAACACTCGGCAAGTCTGAAGTAGACACAGGTACTTAATTTTGTTTGCGTCTGCCAAAATTATTTGACCAAGGATCCCTTTATCCTGTGTGTTAACATTCTGTCGAACACACGCGATTTGGGAATCCCTGCTGTGGATCAAAGGTTAAACAGATGGTTTGAAACCTGGGCGAATGAACCCGTCAGGCCAGCAGCCCCAGGAGGAAGGTGGACGCCTGTGCAGCATTTTGGGGACCTACGGAAGGCCTCGCTGATTCAGAAATGTTCCTCTGCCTACGGGAAGAGGATGTCTCTCCATTAGTGTTTCTTTGCCTGGGTTCGAGGCTTTCATCTTTGCTAAAACGTGAGGACTTGTGGGAGAGGGAGTTTTATTCTGACTTCAGGAGCATTTTCTGAGCAGCTTCCCCTAGTGCAAAAACCTCTTCTGAGCTCTTAAAAAAACCCCATTACTTTAATAGAGAGGTGCATATGCAACACATTCCTGCAAATACTTAACCTTAACTGGAGGTTAGAGCTTCCCCTGAATGCATTTTTCAAATTCTTTCCTGTAGAGAGATGAGGTTCGGTTGGGGAAGAAGAACGCCTGAGGGACATGGATTCCTGAGGGCCCTGGGAGGTAGGTCCCAGGAATGAGGGGAAGGACAGAAGAAAGGAGGCAGAAAGACAGGCTCTCCTTACTTCTCAGATGTGCCCAAGGGCAGATGTGACACACACATTTACATGCAAAGCTTTTATGTTCACATGTTGGCACATCAGAGATGCGTTTTGATTCTAGATTGAACAGGCTCTTCCCTCGCTCTAGGAAATACACTGAAGTATGACTTAACATGGTCATGGCGGTTTTATGTGGCAGGGGGCATGAATTGCCCTATAATGAAGCTCTTTTTTACCTTTCATAATCAAGCGCTTTTTGTGGGATTCTTGAAGCATATGCAAATAATTTGAAGTTTTGCTCAAACAAGAATAACATCACACAAACACATACCGCACATGCACACGGACACCATTAGTCCAACTTGTGATGTAGTACACGTATATAATGTATATTCATAATATGTATCACAGAAAGGATTCCTGGGGATACACACACACACACACACACACAAACACAGGGCACCTTGTGTTTCCATGACCATGTACCAGGCTCTAAGAGGAACCGCAGGCAGAGCAAGCACAGCGCACCCCACCCCTGAAGCTCCTGCACCTCACAGAGAGGACGTTTAGCTGTGCAGTGCAGCCCAGCCACAGTGCGGGTGGGACCTCACAACACTGCACCCCACACACTTAGAGGGAAATGGGAGGGGGTGACTAATTATTGGGAGCACACGGGTGAGACAGTGCCTGGTGAGGAAGCATGGCTTCCACAGCCCTTCTTCTGAGGCTCCTGCTACGCTACTGAACGCAGGGAGCGAATGAGCTTTTAGAGCCCTCTGAGTTTCTTTCTTTCTTTTAAAAAATCTTTGTTGGAGTAGAGTTGATTTACAGTGTGCTAGTTTCAGGTGTACAGCAAAGTGAATCTGTTAATACATATACATAGATCCACTCTTTTTTTAGATTCTTTTCCCATATAGGTCATGACAGGGTATTGCGTTCCCTGTGCTGTATAGTAGGTCCTTATTAGTTATCTATTTTATATATAGTAGTGTGTATATGTCACTCCCAATCTTCCAGTTTTATCCCTCTCCTCCCCCCTTACCCCCTGGTACCCAAAAGTTTGTTTTCTACATCTGTGACTCTACTTCTGTTTTGTAAATAAGTTCATTTGTACCCCCCCCCTTTTTTTTTAAGATTCCACATATAAGCGATATCACGTGATATTTGTCTTTCTTTGACTTACTTCACTCAGTGTGTCAATCCATGTTGCTGCAAATGGCATTGTTCTTTTTTTTTATGGCTGAGTAATATTAGATTGCATATATGTACCACATCTTCTTTATTGATTGATCTGTTGATGGACATTTAAGTTGTTTCCATGTCTTGGCTATTGCAAATAGTGCTGCAGTGAACATTGGGGTGCATGGATCTTTTCCAATTATGGTCTCCTCTGGGTATATGCTTAGGAGTGGGATTGCTGGGTCATATGGTAGTTCTATTTTTAGTTTTTTAAGGAAGCTCCATACTGTTCTCCATAGTGACTGCACCAATTTTCATTCCCACCAACAGTGCAAGAGGGTTCCCTCTTCTCCACACCCTCTCCAGCATTCGTTGTTTGTAGATTTTCTGATGATGCCCATTCTGACTGGTGTGAGGTGATACCTCATTGTAGTTTTGAACTGCATTTCTCTAATAATCAGTTGAGTATCTTTTCATGTGCTTTTTGGCAATCTGTATGTCCTCTTTGGACAAATGTCTGTTTAGATCGTCTGCCCATTTTTTGACTCGGTTGTTTTTTTTTTTGATATTGAGCTGCATGAGTTGTTTGTATATTTTGGAGATTAATCAATCCCTTGTTGGTCGCTTTGTTTGCAAATATTTTCTCCCATTCTGAGGGTTGGCTTTTTGTTTTGTTTATAGTTTCCTTTGCTGTGTGTTTCTTTCTCTTCTCAGCAAGTTTCCATTGGGTTTCACTCACAGTTGGATTCTGAATCTCCTAAAGCACATAGATTTCCATTAACTTCGTTTTGGGGTTTTGTTTAGGTCATTGTCCTTTCAGACTCGCACTGGCTTGTCATCTAAGAGCTGCACGGTTGGTTTGAATTTGTCAGCCACACACATCCATCCTTCCTGGATTTTGTGGAAGTCAGCATTTCTAGCTTGTTCCAGGAGAGCTTACCTGACAGAAATTTAGCCTGTGATTCAGCAGCTTGTGAGAAATATTCCTTTCTGTCACAATGAAGGAAAATTTCAGTTTTGTTGATAAGAGATACAAATTGGAATTGAATTTTATTGAGTGAAGCACTGGCACCTTTGAAAAATTTCCAAAAGTAGGGATTTTTTGTTTGCTTATGTGAAAATTAACCAAGAATTTACCAGAAAAGTCCTACTTATTTGCTCTAAGTTTCAGAGAGAATAGAACCTTTGTACAGAAGCCAAAAAAGCAAGAACATGGATTCCTCTAGGATCTCAGAATTTAACTCTTTTGGGATACAATTCACACATCTTGTAGAAGCAAGTGTGGTGATAGAGATCCTGAAGTAGGCTTTTAAATAGAGAAAACAAAACCCAGACTCAAAACCAACCCCTGAGGACTTTTCTTTCTGGGCTCCAGTATGATGATGCTACTGCCGTCTGTGGCCACATTTGTATGCAGCAAGAGGCAAGGGGCTGGACTTGTACCAGCACAGTTGGGTTTGCATAGATGACAGCCTGTATAAATCAGATCAAAACCCACTTTTCTTTCTAGTTTACACAATTTGAGCAGTACTTGGAATAAAAATAGAAAAGGCTGCACGAGAGACCAAGTCATGATGACTTTGTTCCTTGTATTAAAAGAATACAGGGAATTGTTATAAAAATGAAGCAATACAGAAACTGACAAAGAATAAAATAAAAGATCTACCCAGAATCTCCACCAACTAGAAGTAAACATCACCCTCATTGGGTAACCATCCCACTGAACACCTTTGAAAGTCCATCTCTAGAAGGAAGGATGGAAGGTGGACAGATAATTACAGGAAAATACAGTTTCATTTTGGTGTGTGATATTTATCCAGGTTTGTGAAAGTATTATAATTAACTTCACTGGATTTCACAGGAAGAAATGAAACTGATTTTGAACTGAGAGAAGAGCTAAACTTCAAATAGAAGATTTTTTTTTTTCCTGCAAGAGATCTTAGCTCCTAAAGAACTGATCTAAGGGGCTTCCCTGGTGGCGCAGTGGTTGCGCGTCCGCCTGCCGATGCAGGGGAACCGGGTTCGCGCCCCGGTCTGGGAGGATCCCGCATGCCGCGGAGCGGCTGGGCCCGTGAGCCATGGCCGCTGAGCCTGCGCGTCCGGAGCCTGTGCTCCGCAACGGGAGAGCCAGTGCTCCGCGACGGGAGAGGCCCCAACAGAGGGAGGCCCGCATACCACAAAAAAAAAAAAAAAAAAAAAAAAAAACTGATCTAAGGTTAAGGAAGTAGATTATGAACAACATTAAGAAGTTGAGGACATTATGTATCTTTGAATTACAGTTTTCAATTTTAGATATTGATTGATTCCCTGCTATGAAATTTGAGGACATTAACAATTTCACACTTCTTTCCATTTTCACTTCTGATTTTTTACATTATTATATTATTTTCATGCTGTGATAGTTTATATTGGGTTGGACAAAAAGTTCGTTCGAACGAACTTTTTGGCCAGCCCAATATGACAGTCGTATAATGCTCTGTAATGATACTTCTCACCATTGCTTAACATTAGTTCTTTTTAAATGGATCCTCTGCTTATTGCCCGTTGTTTGGCCAAAAAGTCTCCATTTGTGAGGTTTTAGTTTTGTCTCTTATTTGCCTGGGTTGCATCTTAAAGCAGCTTTATCAAGAGGGCTCATGGGGTCTGTGTTCTCTGAATTCTTTCATGCTGGAGAATATCTCTGTGTTGCCTCTTTGCTTGAGTGACATCTTGACTGGATTTTGTGTGGGTCTCACTTTCCTTCCTCGAGATGTTACAGTCATTGCTCCATTACTGACTGCTTTCGGTGTTGCTGCAGAGAAGTATAATTTTTTTTCCTATTTTGTGGGTGGTTTGCCTTTGTTTCCTGAGTGTCTGAAGTATGTTTTCTTTATCCTTGAAGTCTTGATGATGTCAAGTCTTGTGGCACTTTTAAAGAAAAATCCAGTGTTATTTCTACTGATCCCAGAGAGAGAATGATCATCAGTGTATAGGAGTTGAGAACTCACTGTTTGTTTTTCATTGTGGAACCTACAGAATAATCACAACCGCTGCCATTAATTGACTTCTGTGTGCCAAACTCAGTATTGTTCTACATGTTTTGGGAATATAATCTCAATTCTCCCCAAAACCTTTGGTGCAGGAACTATCATCCCCATTTTATATATGAGAAAACTGAGCTTCTGAGATAATAGGTAACTTGCTAAGTTACTAAGTTGCATAGTTACTAGGTAAAGTTCAAGTGAAAAGGGATAATTTTCCCTTTTGTTTTATTCATGTCCTGGTTTTGATGTTGTACTATAGTTATACACGATGTAACCATCAGGTGGCTGAAATGTACACAGGACTCTGTGAACTATTTTGCAGCTTCCTGTGATTATATAATTATGTCAAAATAAAAAGTTAAAAGAAAAAAAGAACAAAACCTGAGCTAACTAGTCATTGATGGTGGTCTAGGAAGATATTGAGAGTCATAGCAGAAATAGAGGGGGAGCAGAATAGACGTCACCTGGGGCTTCTGTCATCTGAAGGCTTGACTGGAGCTGAGAAATCCATTTTCAAGATGGCGCACTCACAACTGGGGGCTGAGAAATTAGTTCCTTTCTCGGTAGGCTCTCTTGTGGATGCTTGAGGGTCCTCATGACGTGGTAGCCGGCTACGCCCAGAAAAAGCGATTCAAGAGGTCAAAGTGAAAGCTGACCTGGTCTTGGAGCACTTCTGTAGTATTGAATTGATCAGTCAAGGAAGCCCTGATTTAATGTGGGAAGTGGTTACACTAGGCTATGAATACCAGGAGGCAAGACAATTGGGGGCCATGTGGAGGCTTCCATAATCCTGGAAACCTTTCCTGGAAAACAGTCAGCAGGACTCTGGCTCTTGGTAGATGTGGCAGTTGAAGGGGAGTGTACCATGCATAATTGTAGGTTTTGAAGCCTGGTGATCAGAAGGGGAGAGGTGCAGCAGTCAAGAAGCCTGGCAGGCAGCTGGTTTCGAGAAAGTGGGTTGTTGTTTTAAACATGTTGACTTTGAGGTGACCTGTGGGCCAGTCTTTCTAGACTGACCTACAACTCATCCCTGGTGTTCAGCTCCACACCTGCCACTTACATCTGGCATCTGTCACCTGAATCTTTCTGGGATTATGGGCTCGAGCATCCCTGGCCCCTGCTCTTCCAGGTCTTGGGCATTCACCGTACTCTGCCCTGCTAACTGCTCACATCTGCTTTCCAGTTTCAGCACCTTTTGTTGGCAACTGTTGTCTGCTGTTGTCTCTTCTAGTCTTTAAATTCTTGTGACTCTCTTTTTATTCCTTTATTCTCATTTTGCTAAGCTGTGGGCGGGGACAGAGATTAATGCATGGGTTAAATTTGCAAGATTTAACTGGAAGTCAAGTAGTATTTAAAAAGTTGGACTGAGTTTATATGATGCATAAATTTTATTTAATCAGTGAAAAAATTTGTTGAATATTATATTTTGGGTGTGAAGTAGGGAAAACAAATTAAAAAGTAATTTTTCATTGTGTATATTGTATATATATTGTCTGCTAGAGACATAGTCAATATTTATTGGTCTTTTCACTCATTTTGTGAAGCTGATAGAGCAAACACCACAGCTTGTATGAGAAATTGTAAAATAAGCAGCAGGTGTGTATCATAAGAGATTTTTTTGTTTGTTTGTTTGTTTGTTTCCCCCCATAAATTTCTCTTGGGGTATAAGATGAGGTATTAAACAAACCAAAGAAGTATTGCATCTGATGAAATAAAACTAATCATACTAGAGCAGAACTCTTATATAATTATAGTGTCTTTTGGGAATTTTAGGACCTTCCTGAATACTTTAAATGATTATTATCATTATTTTGTTCTGCATGTATAGCATTTTCTGAAATTCTTTGATGAAGAATAAAACTATTAACAGACCGACCAGATAAACATTTCTATGAAGAAAATACACTACTCATTCCAGGCAAGTAGTTATTATGCGAAGACCTAGCATCTTGACAATGTATAGTTATCTTTCCAAAGACTTCATTAACCCGCAATTGGATAGCTCTTTCTAGCCTTTAGAAATGTGGTCTCTGGGATCCAGGTGTCCACTTGTTCTCTGAAAAGCAACCCCTCTCTGACGATTGCTTCTGGGTTGAGCCTGATTCACGCGGCTCCAAAGATAACTGAGACGTCTCTTCCGGGAACGCGACTCAGATGGCTGCTTCGGAAAAGCTGGAGTGCACATATTTCAGAGCTGAGGTGGCAGGTGGTTTGCTCCCCAGAAAGCGGACATCATCTACTCCCTCAGTTGTCTCCCCTCACCCTGCCCCCTGGCCCGCCCACCTCACCCCAAACCTGGAGGCACTCAGTGGTGTTCCTGGGAATGCACTGTGGTCCTTGACCCACTGCAGTGATGGGATATATTTATAATTTCTCATTATTTTTTAAAAGGCAAACATAATGGTTGTTTTACTCTTACTTGCTTATTGAGTAATTTATAAAAAAGACATTATAGGGCTTCCCTGGTGGCGCAGTGGTTGAGAGTCCGCCTGCCGATGCAGGGGACATGGGTTCGTGCCCCGGTCCGGGAAGATCCCACGTGCCACGGAGCGGCTGGGCCCGTGAGCCGTGGCCACTGAACCTGCGCGTCCGGAGCCTGTGCTCCGCAACGGGAGAGGCCACAACGGTGAGAGGCCCGCGTACCGCAAAAAAAAAAAAAAAAAAGACATTGTAGCCTCCACCCACAGTACTTCATCTGTTTACCTCTATTTGTAACTTTAAAAAATTGATAAAATACACATGATTTACAGTTTCACAGTATGCAGGTTTCTCAAAAAACTAAAAATAGAACTACCATATAACCCAGCATTTCCACTCCTGGGTATATATCCGAGAGAAACAAAAACTCTAATTTGAAAATATACACACACCCCAATATTCATAGCACATAGAATTTAAAGAATCTTTCACTCAACTAAAAAAAGATTTACAGTTTTAGCCATTTTTAAGTGTACAGTTCAGTGGCATTAAGTGTAGTCACACTGCTGTGGAACTATCATCACCATCCATCTCCAGAATGTTTTCATCCTCCCAAGTGGAGACTCTGTACCTTTTAAACAATAACTTCCCATTCCCCCTCCACGAGCCCCTGACACCCGCTACTTTAACTTTCTGTCTCTGTGAGTTTGACTACTCTAGGTATTGCCATAAGTGGAATCATACAGTATTTGTTGTTTTGTGACTGGCTTATTTCACGTAGTATAATATCCTCAAGGTTCATCGAAGCTGTAGTGTGTGTCAGAATTTCTTTCCTTTTTAAGGCTGAATCATATTCCATTGTATGTATGTATCACATTTTGTTCATCTATTCATCTATCAATGGACTCTTGGGTTGCTTCCACCTTTTTTCTGTTGTGAATAATGCTGCTGTGAATATGAGTTTACAGATATCTATTTAAGACCCTGATTTCAATTCTTTTGAGTATATGCCCAGAAGTGAAATTGTTGGATCATACGATAATTCCATGTTTAATTTATTGTGGAGCTACCATACTGTTTTTCTCCTTCTTTTCTTCCTCCCTCCCTCCCTCCTCCCTCCCTCCCTCCCCCTCCCTCCCTCCTTCCCCCTCCCTCCCTCCCCCCTCCCCCTCCCCCCTCTCTCCTCCCTCCCTCCTCCCTCCCTCCTCTCTCTCTCTCCCTTTCTTTCTTTCTTTCTCTCTCTCTTTCTTTCTTTTCTTCCTTCCCTTCCCTCCGCTTCCCTCCCCTCCCCTCTCTCTCTTTCTTTCTTTCGTTGTTCCAGGTCTTACTTGTGGCAGGCTCCTTAGTTGTGGCATGCAAACTCTTGGTTGCAGCATGCGTGTGGGATCTAGTTCCCTGACCAGGGATGGAACCTGGGCCCCGTGCATTGGGAACTCAGAGTCTTAACCACTGTGCCACCAGGGAAGTCCCTACCATACAGTTTTTCATAGTGGCAGCCTCATTTCACACTGCCACCAAGTCTCATTATTGTGTTAAGGTAGCTTTTATTCATTGTCTGTGTGCTAGGGACACTGATAAGATCTACCTTTGTGAATTTTTCTATTTTTAAAAATTGAGATGCAATTTGAATACCAGAACCTTTGCTTTGTATAATTCAGTGGTTTTTAGTATATTTACAAAGTTTTGCAACAATTCTGCAATCTAATTCCAGAATATTTCCATTGTAATTTTATTCATTTTCCATTCTTCTCTTCTCCCAGCTCCTGGTAATCACTGATCTACTTTCTCTCTCTACGGATTTGCCCAGACATGGACATTTCATACAATGGAATCATAATTTGTGGTCTTCTGTGATTGACTTCCCTTACTTAGTATAATGTTTTCAAGGCTCATCTATGTTGTAGTAAGGATTAGTACTTCCTCGTTTTTTCATAGCTGAATTGTATTCCATTGTGTGACTAGACCTCATTTTGTTTATCTTCTCATCAGCTAAGGGACATTTGGGTTGTTTCCACATTTTGGCTGTTATGAATAATGCTTCTGTGAATTTCTACATATAAATTTTTGTGTGGACATATGTTTTCCATTCTCTTGCATTTATACCTGGGTCATACGGTAACTCTGTTTAACCTTTAGTGGAACCGCCAAACTCTTTGTACATCGTGCACTCCTGCCACCTGTGTGTGAGGATTCCAGTTTCGCCACATCCTCACCAACGCTTGTTACTGCTCGTAGTTTGATTTTAGCCCTCCCGGTGGACATGAAGCGCCATCTCATTGTGGTTTTGGTTTCTATTTTCCTGATGGCGAATGATATTGAACATCTTTTCACGTGCTCGTTGAGCATTTGTGTACGTTCATTGGAGAAGTGTCTATTTAGATTCTTTGTCCGTTTTCAGTTGGGTTGTCTTCTTATTGCTGAATGGTGTCTGAATTATTTGATCCTCACTAAGGAAGGACGGTGCTGGCATTGTCCCCTTCGTATAGACGAGAAGACTTGGGACTTGGAGAGGCGGACAGGTGGGGGAGCTGGAGTTCCACTCCAGGCTTGTGAGATGCCTGTGTCTCAACCCCTCACCTCCAGGTGACCCTGCTTCTGCCCCCTCCTGCCCTGTGGGATGTGCACATGACTGTTGTGTGTCAAAGGAGTCCCAGCATCAAGGATTTCCCAGTTGAACAGTGCTTAGGGATCGTCTTCAGGACACACTTATAAACAATTCATTAGGTGAGTTGCTGAACTTCTGTTTTTAAAATCATTAGATTGACCAGAAGTTTCCATTCTCCATCAGCTTTGCTGATGCCAAGAAAACAGAGCTTATACACGGCTTCCTTGAGAGTCCCTTGATGGTAGCAGACACGCTGTTGATGTGTATGAGAACATTCAGCTGCTGAGAAGGCTGAGCAATGGCTCTCTCGGGGTCTGACCATATTTCTTGAGACATTCTAGTTCAGGAAGTCTAGGCTGGAGGCCTGAGAATTTATGTCTCCTACTAGCTCCCAGGTGACGCTGCAGGGTCAGCCTAGAGGCCCCACTTTGAATAGCACAGGACTGGTGGCTGGATTCCTGAGGCTGGCTGGATTGCATCCAGTATACTGCCTGGCTTCAAGTTTACCCACAAGCCGGGCCCACTCCTGTTATACAACCTCCCTCCTCCTCACTCACAGTTTCCTGTTAACTAAGAACAGGCATCGACCTCTCCTCTGAATAGAAATGGTCCTGCGCACGTAACTGTTTCTAGCCTAGGCCCACCGTATATGTTGGTAGGCAGAATTTTAATGGCTCGCAGTGTTCTGCTCCCTGGTGTGTATCCCCCATGTGGCCCCCTCCCTCCCCTTGGTGTGAGCAGAATCTGTGCCTAGGATGCAGTATCACTGCTGTGACTCGGTGATCCGTGGATATTGAGTCAACCTAAAGGAAGAGTATCAGGGAGGGCCTGACCTCATCTGGAGATCGTTTAAAAGGAACTGGGCCCTTCCTGAAGTCACAGTGCTTGGAAGCATCAGGGGGCCTATGGAGAGGGTCACGTGGAAAGGAACTGTGGGAAGTTTCCAGGATCTTTCAGTGGCCGCCAGCTGACAGCCGGCATGAGAATGGGGCCTCAGTCCTGCCCCTGCAAGGAACCAAATTCTGCCAGCAACCCGAGCCTTAGATGAGACCACAGCCCGGCGAGACCCTGAGCAGAGGACTCAGGTAACACCTGTTCATGCTCCGGACCCATGGAAACTAAGATAATAAGTTCGTGCTGTTGCAAGTCACACTTTTGTGGTGATCTGTCACTCAGTAGAAGACGAATACATCGTGCAACACACTTAGACCCTGTCGACCCAACAACGAGTGCCCATTGCTTCACTGTGCAGAGAAGAGTAATCCCTGTTTCCTCCTCCTCCTCCTCGGGTTGGGCCCACACTTGAGTAACCAGAAACGCCCACTGGCCAGCACCCTAAATAAAACAGCATCATGCTGCCTGTACTTTTAGCACCAAAAACAATTTCTAGAAGCTTTGAAGTTGCAGTTTTTCTTTCTTTGGGACCAGATCAATTTTAGAATTTGTTTTATGGAGTGCTTCTGGCTAGTAGAACAAACATCTAAATGGTTGAGAATTTCTTCCCCCGTGTATGTTCTGTATCCTTATTTTTGTGCATTTCAGTGTTGTCTTCCTGTGTTTACTCCTTGGGAATGAGGACCAGTTGTCCATCTTATTTATGGGCTCAGACAGCTGGGCTCACAGAATATGCACAAAATCTTACGTGTAGCATCTGTACTTAATTGTACCACCTCTAATCTTTACCTGGGACAGTGCACAGGCTTGCAGTCGTTTATCTAGATGAATGTCTTCGGTAAAAGTACGTCATCACGCCGAGTTTGAGAGGGAAGGGGACTGAGAGATCATCCAGTTCATTCCTCTCACTCTACAGATGAGCAACAGAAACTTGGAAAGCTTCTTATTAAAAACAGATGGCTCATTGAAATATACTTTTAAAAATTAAATGCTGGAGAGGGTGTGGAGAAAAGGGAACGCTCTTGCACTGTTGGTGGGAATGTAAATTGATACAGCCACTATGGAGAACAGTATGGAGGTTCCTTTCAAAAACTAAAGATAGAATTACCATAGGATCCTGCAATCCCACTATTGGGCATATACCCTGAGAAAACCATAATTCACAAAGTCACATGTACCCCAATGTTCATTGCAGCACTATTTACAATAGCCAGGACATGGAAGCGACCTAAGTGTCCATCGACAGATGAATGGATAGAGAAGATGTGGTACATATATATATATATATATAATGGAATATTACTCATCCCTAAAAAGGAACGAAATTGGGTCATTTGTAGAGATGTGGATGGACCTAGAGTCTGTCATAGAGAATGAAGTGAGTCAGAAAGAGAAAAACAAATGTCGTATATTAACGCATATATGTGGAATCTAGAAAAAATGGTACAGGTGAACTTATTTGCAGGGCAGGAATAGAGATGCAGATGTAGAGAACGGACATGTGGATACGGGGTAGGGGAAGGGGAGGGTGGGACAAATTGGGAGATTAGGTTTGACATAAATACACTACCACGTGTGAAACAGATAGCCAGTGGGAACCTGCTGTAAAGCACAGGGAGATCAGCTCGGTGCTCTGTGGTGACCTCGATGGGTGGGACGGCAGGGGAGGGAGGTCCAAGAGTCAGGGGATATACGTGTACATATAGCTGATTCACTTCATTGTTCAGCAGAAACTAACACAACATTGTAAACCAAGTATACGCCAATAAAAAAATAATAAAACAAAGTAAATGTATCTAGGGGACATTTGGAAAAAAGTAGTGATTTAAAAATATTTTTGAAATTCAATACTCTTTGACCCCAGGAAATATCTGCACTGTGATAACCAGCAGCCAAGAGACTTCAAAGGAAGACAGACAGCTCCCCGAGGTGATTTTCTCCTTATGTTCGAGTTGACCAGCACTTGCTTATCCAGCGCAGGGAAGGCTTACACCCCTTGGAACAGTGGGATTGGTAACACAAAGAGAAAAATTTCCATTTAAAGCAGAGCTCATTCCACCCATTCAGAGCCGAATAGAATGAAGCAGTTCCTTAAAGCTTTTAAACAGGCATTTGTCCCACTTAGAGGTCTATTCTCTTAGACCTTCTCAAAACAGCAGAAGCAAGTTGTTTACATTATTGCAGAGAATTAGGATCTAACTCTAGAACAGATCTCTTATTCTTAAAACCTGCACTGGTTTTGTCCAGTCCATTGAAATCATTGGTGATTTTGCCGAAACAAACAGAAAACAGAAGGAAATTACTGCCTCCCACCTCGCCCGCCCCCGCCCCGCCCCGGTTTTCACTGTTGTATTTAAGTTGAATTGCAGTAGCTTGGAAGCAGCACTGTGCGGAGGGTAGAAAATCTGGATTCCATTCACCCTCTGGTTCCTGAGGGGCCTTAGTGATCTGAGCCGGTCCAACACCTCCTGCGGCCTCAGTCTGCTTCCTTGGGGAGTTATGCGTTTCAACTATTCAAGTGTATCCTGTCTTTAATGTTCTGGGAAAATCCACGTAGACTAAATGGAGACCAGTCAGGTCACCAACCCCGATAAACCTTCATCTTGGTTATTGTTTCTTTATTGCGGGACTGAACAAAGCATTCCTACAAAGGGCCAGATGCTGAATACTTTCAGCTCTGTCTTGACTACTCAACTCTGCTGTTGTAGCACAAAAGCAATAAATGAATGGGTAACTTCCAGTACAACTTTATTACACTTTTTTTTTTTTTTTTACAAAAGTTGGCAATTGCAGTATTTGGCCCACAGGCTGCAGTGTACTGACCCCTGTTACACTGGTTTCTTTCTGAGGACCTAATGTTGGGCAAAATTAAGGAACAGAGACCTAGAGTGATATCTGGGGAATCTTTTAAATCAGGTGTGGTACGGATAAGCTGTCTTTTGATGCTAGAGCTCCTACTTAAGCGTGTGATCTTGGGCCATTCAGCCCTCTCACCTTAAGCTTCTGTCCTCTCCCAAACAAGGATAATAACTAAGGTGACTTTTCCTGAGCGCTCACCATCGGAAGTCCTTACCGTGTAGTTTTTTTTTTTTTTTTTTGGTACGCGGGCCTCCCTCTGCTGTGGCCTCTCCCGTTGCGGAGCACAGGCTCCGGACGCGCAGGCCCAGCGGCCACGGCTCACGGGCCCAGCCGCTCCGCGGCACGTGGGATCCTCCCGGACCGGGGCGCGAACCCGGTTCCCCTGCATCGGCAGGCGGACGCGCAACCGCTGCGCCACCAGGGAAGCCCCCTCACCGTGTAATTTACTCCTCCCTGAGCTGGGCTCCAGCTTTGCTGCCCATCTGCCAATCAGGATCCCCCGGGGAGCTTGTGAACTTCCCAGTGTCCAGGCCCCACCCTTTACCATTACGTCAGAATCCCTGTGGACAGGGTGGGCACAGCATCTGTAAAGCTCCCCAGCTGAGTACCGTGAGCAGCCGCGTTTGAGAGCCAGTGTTATCGGGTAAGTATTCCTATTACCTCTGTGGTACAGAGTTCACTGAGGTCAGACTGCCAGAGGATACACAGCAAGAAAGTGGGCAAGGCAGGATTCAAACTGGTATCACTGAAATTCCAGTGCAGGGTTTTTACTCTGTGTTATTTTCATTCCCCCACTGAGGAAGGTGAGAATCGTGAGCCAGTGGCAAAACCAAGATGTGTTTGTGTGTTTCATAAACGCTGCAATAAATATATCATCATCACCACCATTATTATTGGGCATTTGCTAGAGTTGCTGTGTTAGTTGTCTGTGCTACATAATAAATTACCACCAAGTAATTGCTTAAAGCAATTTATTCTCATATTTTCTATGGGTCATAAGTCTGGGCAGGGCTTAGCTGGGTTCTCTGCTCAGAGTCTGGCAGGGTCTCACTTTCCAGTCAAGCTGTTGGCTGGGCTGTGTTCGTATCTGGAGACTGGACTGTGGAATGATCCTTTTCCAGGCTTCCTCAGTTGTTGGTAGAATTCATTTCCTTATAGCTGCGGTACTCATGACGTCTTGTTTCTTCAAGTCCAGCAAAAAAGCATTACTGTAGCTACAACCTACAGAGCTCCACCAGTAACTCCATTAATAGGTACAGCACTAGCAGTTGACCAGTATTGGTTTGAGGCTACCCACTTAGTGGTTTTTCTTCTAATCCATGTAAGAGGCAAAATGAGCACAGCCTGATTTTCCAGTTCAAAAAAAAGGTTGGTGAAAATCATAAGTACTTTTTCGTGTGTGGTCAGTGCAGTGACCCACTTTGGGCAAAGTGGAAGGAAGGAGTGCCGCTAGTAGGATGAGGAGGTGAAGAGAGGGGCATTGCAGGAGCAGCTCTGTTCTGACCACGCTTACGTCTGATTGGCCAAAGATGCTTCCTGTTGGAGCACATGCTGTTTTGGTGAGGCTGGGTGTAGGCGTCCCCTTCCTTCAGATGATCTCAGCGACCGTCCACAGGTGATAGTATGCGTGCCAGTATACTTGACCCTCTTGACTGCAACTTGATAGTCACCATCGCTAGCAGCTGACGCTTGGGGCCCCTGAGAAAGGGGCGGTGATGGCAAGCCGTAGAGACCGAGATGAGAGACAGAGGAAGTAGAGCCGTTGTTAGAAGACACCTGTGCATTTTATCTTTGCCAGTAGCTTCCCATTTTGTCCAGTCAGTGAATCCATTCTCCAGGTTGGCAGTGATCTCTAAAAGGGGTTCTTTCCCCAATCCACAGGGCACAAGTCCCAGAGACCCTCCCACACGGTGAAATTCTTTTGTGTTTGTTCTCAATGAAACATACTTCAGGAAGCTGTCTTCCGTCTTCCCCTAGCTCGGCACCGGGCGATCCTAGGTCAGTTCTAACTAAGGTGAGGAAATGGCATTCACTACACATGTACTGAGCGTCTTAGGTACCGAGGCAGGATTCCGGGGCTGGGGGCGGGGGGGAATAAGCCTTCAATCTGCTCTGCCCTCGAGGAGCTGCACATGTGATTAGGAGAGACTTCGGGGCAGAGATGAACAAAGACTCTGGGAACCCAGAGGAAGCAGCATTCAACACTTTTGGAAGAGATGAGGGATGATTGTCTACTTAACATCTCTTTGGTCATCCGCTAATATTTTTAAGTGGGCATTCTGAATAGGTGTAGGCTCTATAGCGCCAAAGAGCAGAAAGCAGTGAACACGTGAAACTCGAGTCCTCTGGTCGGAATCTACCTTCTTGTGCCATGGGTTCGTGCAGCAGCTCCCGTCTTTCGGTTTGAAGAGAACTTTCCTGTGGCAAATTGCCGTTAGGGGATAGAGACTGAAAGAAGAATCTGGAGAGCGCCTTTGCAAGGTTAAGAACCACTTCGAGAAGTCCTTTTACCTTTAGGCTCGGGGTTGGCAAACTATACCCCTACCTGCTGCCTGTTTTTATATGGCCCACAGGCGGATGGATTTGGCATTTTTAAATGTCTTTCTTTTTTTCAGTCAAAAGATAGTATTTCCTGAAATGTGAAAATTAGATAAAAGTCAGATTTCAGTGCCCCCCAAATAAAGTTTTACTGGAGCCCAGCCACACCCACCTGTTTACATATTGTCCATGGCTGCGTTGGAGCTACAGCAGTGGGGTGTGTGACCCACAGAGCCTCAAATAGTTGCTGTCTGCACTCTGCAGAAAAAGTTTGCCAACCCCTGCCTTAGGCCATGGGGTAAAGTAAGTGGAACAAAACCATACACAACTTGTAAAGTAAGTAGAACAGCACATTCTGCCAGTCTGTAAAATAAGTGGAACAAAAACACACCACTGTAAACATGGCTTTGCGAAGGCTGATCGGTAACTGGTTATAAAAGGATTGGCAGGAGGCTGGGAAATATGAGTCCATTTAAAATAAAATCCATTTCAACGTTTACATCTACTGATGCCAGTTCAAATATAGAGAAGAAAATGAACAAAACCATAATGTTTCTCATTCTGGCAAGAATTCAGGGTAATTGGGGCTGTTAGACGTAATCACATCCAAGCCTGCTTCTTCTGGAAAATTCTCATGGAGATGACTAACGAATGGTCCACAAGTTTGAAAGGAATATGGAGGCTCCCTTTCACCCTGAAAACAAATTGACTAGCGTGCCGACCCATTTGAACATTATCAAGACCTATTTTTCTCCCTTTTTCCTCTTATGCTCTTGCCTTTTTATCTCAGTTGATCAGATTGCATTCTGGCTTATTCTTGTAACCAACAAATATTTATTGATCCCTCGCTGTTTGTCAAGCATGGCTCCTCAGCATTTGCAATTTGCCAGTGAACAAACAGTTCTAAGTCTTTGCCTGTATGGAACTTATAGTCTAGCAGGGGAGTCAGAAAATCCATATGATAAGTAAGTACCACACACAGCATGTTAGATAGTACAGGGAGACAGGCAGAAATGTGGAGTGGGGGAGAGGGATGGCACATGTTCAGGCTCGGGGATGTTGCAGTTTTAGACGAAGCGGCCAGTGGTGCTGAGAGGCTCATGGGAGAGGTCTTCTTGGTCCATCGGGATGACCAGTACTGGCATCAGCAAACATCTGTGGGTACCTGAGTGTCCCCAGGTAGGCCAGCGACTAGCTCAACCACAGGCGGAAATAGGACAGAGTGGAAATGTCCAGAAGGCACTGGAAAAGCTCTCCAATTCCTACCCCACTAATTTCAAATTCAAGATAATCCTTCAAGCCGGCTGGAAACATAATTTGTCAAGTGAATGAATCCAGGCAGCATGAAGTTCGATGCTGTTGTCTGACGGTGGAGACAGGTGTGGGTCCTTTGGTAGTACTCAGTATCCTGGCTCCGACGGAACTTGCCTGAGCTGTACTTTTTCATAGACCTAGAACCTGCCGCATGGGATTTAGATGGATTTAAATAAGGAGGTTCGGGCTTCCCTGGTGGTGCAGTGGTTAGGAATCCGCCTGCCAATGCAGGGGACCCAGGTTTGAGCCCTGGTCCGGGAAGATCCCACATGCCGCGGAACGACTAAGCCCATGTGCTACAACTACTGAGCCTGCACTCTATAGAGCCCACAAGCCACAACTACTGAGCCTATGCGCCACAACTACTGAAGACGGCGTGCCTGTAGCCCGTGCTCTGCAACAGGAGAAGACACCTCAATGAGAAGCCCACGCACCGCAATGAAGAGTAGACCCCGCTCGCCGCAACTAGAGAAAGCCCACACGCAGCAATGAAGACCCAATGCAGCCAAAAATAAATAAATAAATTTTAAAAAATTAAAAAATATAAGCAGGTTTGGTAAATAACTCCGAAACTCTACAAAACTAAGCTTTCTGAGCTCCTTTTTGTTAACTTGTTTTTTACTGAGTAGACGATTCCATCATCATCTGAAAGTAACAGATGAAATTAAGATTCAATTAGTTTTGTCTCTGCTCAAAGTAATTTTCTGAGTTTGTAATGCTAAATTTCATTGCTCAGAATCATTTTGAGTATATGAAATGTATGTCAGTGTGCCCAAATGTATCTACATAAATAAAATGAAATGTGAAAAATATAAACTATAAAAAACAATGTATTATATGTGTATCTATATATAATGTTACGTGCAATTGCGTGTACATGTTATCCAGTTACATCCTTATAACCCGATAACTTATTTTTGATATATCTTTTTTTTTTTTTTTTTTTTTTGGTGTGTGTGTGTGGTATGCGGGCCTTCCTCTGTCGTGGCCTCTCCCGTTGCGGAGCACAGGCTCCGGACACGCAGGCTCAGCGGCCATGGCTCACGGGCCCAGCCGCTCCGCGGCATGTGGGATCCTCCCAGACCGGGGCGCGAACCCGGTTCCCCTGCATCGGCAGGCGGACGCGCAACCACTGCGCCACCAGGGAAGCCCTGATCTATCTTTCACCAACTACATATATAGAAATACTATATACAATGTATAAATATGTGTCAAAATATATCCTTATTACATAGAGGGGGATGGAGGGGATACCTAATGAGGATACATTTATGTGAAATATCTCCTTCGTTTGTTTTGGAAAGGTTTTGTTTTTAAAAGCTGAGTAGGGAGCTGGAGTTTAATTTACTTCTGGGAAAAAAGTTGGGTAATTTGAATAAAAAAAATAAACAGACTTTCCCATTGTGTTTGAAATGTAATTTGTAATGTAAATTTTAGGAAACATGGTTATTTTTCTTTTCTAGGAACCTAAACAACTTTTTCTAAAGCTCTCTTTGGAAAATTAATAGAGGTAACATAGTCGTTCAAAGGAAGATAAAGTTCAAAACAAGTGAGTTCCACAGATAAAATCACCGCCCCCCTGCCCCGACTCCCAAGAGGTGGTGGGTGGTGTGAGAGGGGCCCGTTTGAGCTGCGTCTCCTTTCTGACCCTCACTGGTGCCTTTGTACAAAATAACAAAGGACAGAAAGCCCTCGTGGAACTCTTTGCTCTCCGTCCAGAATCAAAACTTAAAGAGAGATTAAAGCATCATAATTGGATGAAACCTCTCCTTTTTCCCCTTAGTAAGTTCTATTTGTATATAACAGTTTGTCCAAAATTAAAATTTTTCAGTATAAGACGCAGAGATAATTGATTTTGTTCCCCTGACTTCGCTGTCCATGAAAGCCATCTGAATATGTGCCCACTCTTTTCCAGTTATTGTCTCTATATTTACTCCATTCTCTCCAAGTTTCTGGGTAGTAACAGCCCGGAGTCACCTTGGGGAGCCTGGTCCCTGTCCCTGCCTTCCCAGAGATTATGCTGTGACCCTCTGGGGTGTGGTGTGGGCATCAGGATGTTTAAAAGCCCCGCACCCCCAGCTCCCCTTCCTGACAGTCCAGTGTTCTCACGTCATTCTAGGAGAATTATGTCATCATCCAAGGCTTCTCAGTGCCTCAGCAAACTGCATTTAATCTTTGTGGTTCTCACCCCTTCGATTAAAAGCAGTGATGCCCTTCCTTTGACCAACCAAGCAATCAGTGCCTGAGTTAATTGGACTCTTACGGTCTTGAACATGTATTGTTTGGGCATTTCTTTTGTACGGAGAGTCCAATAGACGCTCAAGCCAAGGAATCCTCATTTGTGAGCACAGGGTGAGAGAAACAATCCATTTACCAGTGTGGGGAGGTGAGGTGGGAATTGCGTTAACTGTTTCCTTCCCTTTCAATTTCAGATTTGGGCTCCTAGCACTGATTAAAGGAGAGAAGAAGCCAGGCAGGCAGGGTGGCCCTGGGGTGCTTTGGCATTGCCCAGAATATTGCCAGGGAGTTGGGTGGTGTGGAGACCTACCAGTTCACCTTCTCCTCGTCCCAGTTGCTGTGGGGCAGATAAGAAAATGGGCTCAGGCAGCAGATAATTCAGCCAGATAGGCCATCTTCACAGAGATCTAACATCTCATTCCTCAGCCTGTCTCTAGGCTTCTCCATCTAATACAAAGGGAGATGCTGAGTGTCCCCCGCTCAGTGTAACAGGACTTAAGTGAACTCACAAATAAAAGCACTTAAAGAGTGTGGGGCACATAGTAAGTGCTCAATAAATGCAAAAAATTGTTGCTACTTTGGTCCATCTCTTAATTTTTTTTTCAAGCAGTGACAGCATCTTTTAGGATGTGAAGATTGTTTCCTTTTTTTCCTCTTTCGAAGGAAGGTGAAAATGTGGAGGTAAACAGCCTAGAAAATACATGTGAAGTGAAGTGTAGGTGTTAATTGGAGCAAGAAATCTTCAAAGAAGAGAATTACTTCAAGTGGAGCTCTGCAGACAGGTGGAGGTGCTAGCATTACACTGTTGTGGGAGTGCTCCAGCCTTCAGCCTGGTGGTTCTCCAGCGGTGAACGTTGTGCTTATTATGTCCTAACTTTGGGGACTCCCACCTGTCCTCCTTTCTCTCCATGGCTTAGACATTACTCACAGCTCTTTGTTTTGCTTTAGCTGCTTTTACTTCTGTAACTTTGTTAACCTTTATCTCCCCCGCCCGCCCCCCCCCACCCCGCACGCTTAATGACTCTTCAGTACATTGAGTCCCCTCTCCTGATGCCATTTTTTCTAAGTCTAGGAGCAGCCTGTCGAGAATATGTTCTGTCCATCTTAAATAGCGTTATAAAAAAATTCAACTGGAGGGAATTGGACACGCTATTATCATTGGTCCATCATGGCCTTAGCTTTGTTTGTCATTACATTCATTAAATAATGTAATATATTCAGCATCCACTGAACAGAAGAATTAGAAAGTTGCTAATCACTTACCCCACCTATACTACTTCTTTATCTTTCCTGCCTCCTCGCCCTAGAAGTAACCAGGAATCTGTGATTGGGTTTTTCATTCTCTTGCTTTGATTTTCTTTCTCTTTTTATCCCATGCATGTGTATACCTTAATAATAGGTGATTTACTTTTGCTTGCTTTTGTACTTTATATAAATAATATCCTATTGGGACTTGCTTTTTTTCACTCAACCTTTATTTCTATGATGTCATTCATTCAGTTTGATGTCTATTAAGTGTTAAGCCAGGGAGCTATGCCATGATGACTTATCCATTCTCCTGTGTTAGGGCATCTGGATTGTTTTCAGTCTTTTGCTTTTACAAATAGTGCTGCTGGAAGTGGATTCTCAGTCTGGACTCCTGTGTACGTGTGCTAAGCTCCTCCTGGATCATAGTCAGGCATGGAATAGGTCAATGGTGGAGGTGCATTGTTTCCCTAAGAGATACCAGTTTATACACTCACTAGCAGGGTGTTTCTGTCTTTTGGTCCTTTAGGATTGAGGGACAGACTTCTCTCCTGAGCCAGATAATACTCACTACTACTGTTTGGACCCCCGTACCCGCCACCATATCCACTCCCATCTCCAGCACCGTGCTACAGTGTGCTAGAGGGGCACAGTGCATTCTTTGCACCTCAGGTACTCACTGTGGCCTTGTAAAGCACGTATCATTATGCTCATTTTGCAACAGAGGACACCTTAGCTGATGGATGCAGCGTAATCAAGAGTTGACCCAGATTAAGTAGATCCTGGACTCCAGCCCCATTCCGTCTGAGTCTAAGGCCCACACTGTGTTCACTGGCGACCCTTCTTGCCTCTCGTTCGTTATTTATGACCAAAGTCACCAATGTAATGGGAAAGCAGGTGTCATTTCATTTAGAAAAGGATTCTGTGAGAGTCTCCTTTGAGACAGCCGAAAAGACATTTTTAAAGTTACATCAGTCTTTTGTGGGATTCTGGGGAATCACTTTTCCTGTGCTTCTGAATATCTGTTGGACGTCTGCTTTTCTGGGATCACAAGATTTGAAGAGTGGAAACAACTGGGATGGTTTTAAGCTGAAGTACATGATAGCTGGAGAACTAGCCAAGACGTCGCTTGATTGAAGAGTTGTATCCCTAGGTTTCCCCCAACTGTCTGTCATTCTCAAGTAGTGCAGGAGACCTAGAGCAGGAGACAGGAAGGATGAATTACGTATGGATGTCTTAACCTGAATCCGTCCTCTCTTTTAGAATGAACCCATGCTGCACACCTGTGTGGTTTCCAAGCCACCCCTTGAACCATATATGTATATATTTTTTCCCCTGCCACCCCCCAGAGTATTTCTAGGCTGTCAGGGTCATTTCCTGATGTGTGTGATGTACTCCACAGCATCGTCTAGTAAAATAATGTCACTGTCTGTCTGTTCGTAGCAAACCCAGGAGAGACTCAGTTCTGCTTCACATCTGGAGTATGTCAGCTGGAGTAGAAACTTGACTGTGAAAAACGGTGCAAGTACTTTATCTTTGCGTTAGCAGGTTATAAACTGGTTCTGCCTTAATGAGTATTTTAAAGTATATTTTCCATTAAAAGAGCAATACCTGCATCATTATGATCAAAAACTATGAAAAACAGACAAGAGTAAAAAGAGGGGGGAACAAAATCATTTGTTGTCTCTACCACCTGAAGACATGAACTGCTAACATTTTAGTGAGTCTCCTTCCAGTCTTAAAAAAAAAGTCTGTATTCTAAGATTGTGATCACACCAAATATATAATTCTGTATTCTTCATTTTAAGTTTAATATTATAATGTATTTCTCCATATTTTTACATATTCCTCTCAAACGTCATATTTAACGGCAGTATAATTCTTAAATAATTTTTTTCCTTTCCCCTTTCTATTTCCTTCTTTTTTTTGATCTTCTTCAAGGATTCAGTAAATTATGGCCTATGAAGTTAATGCCTCTTATACAGGATCTTGGCTAATATGGTCTGTATTTCAGTGACCTGGACGCATCTTACATGATACTAGAAATGAAATATATCTACTCTATCTATGTAAAAACCAAAGACGTAGTTCACTAGTGACAGAAATGAGGTCATTAGGGATTTGGGAGTGTAGCAGTTCTCATACTGGAGAGTGTATCAGGCTCACCTGGAGGTCTTGTTAAAACACAGATACGTGGACCCCAGCCGTTGATTCTGACCTGCTAGGTCTGGCACAGGGCCTGAGCATATGCATTTCTAACAAGCTCCTAACCACAGACCACGCACTGAGTTGCTCTGACACGTAAAACCAGGTTGGGTAATAATTTTTACACACTCACCTAACTCTGCTGTTGGAAATTTAATGCAGGCAAACAAGTTAGTAGGCCCCATGCATGGGTCTCGTATTGGTCTCATATGTATTGGCCATCGATGGCATTGACTGGGGGAGACGTCAAGCTATGTGTTAACATTAAAAATTGCAGTTAAACTTTCAGGTTCCTTTTGCACTCATTTCCCTGCTTATTGTAAATGGCGGGGGTGGGGAGGGGGCGGGAGTCAAAGTACAGTTTTTTCCCAACCATCCGTAAATTGATGTAAATTTAACGGTGACTTCTTTTTGCCATCACCAGCTGGGGTCCTTGACCATTTCTCTCTCTGACTGCTTTCTTGGACTTCACACTAAGCATAAGGCAGAAAGTCTTTTAAGGTTTGTCCTTGCTTAGCATCTGGGCCCCCTGGCTTAACTGCCTGCAAAAATTCTCTGCTCTGGGGATTGTGGAGGAGAAAATTTGAAGCTGGATGTGGACCACACCGCCCCCCCCAACAGCACTTGTGCCTCAGAGAATGAAAACCAGTGTTCCATAAATGAATTATGCAAACCGGATGTGGATCGGGGGTGGAATCAGACTGACTCCCAAAGCAGGATGCAAGTCACCTGGGTGTCCGCAGCCATTTTCCGTGCTGTGCACAGTTGCCTTCCTAGGGCATAATGTGTTCCCGGGGATTTACACTGCCCTGAAACAAGCACGCTCACGATCCGCAAATGCCATATTTCAGAGGGTTTTCTTTTGTGTGTTCTCCCCTCTGGTAACACGTGGGCTGTGTGCATGGAGGAGTGATGTTTTCCCAGACTCCCGAGGACATGAAATCTGTGGGCACTACCCCACTCCGCTTGCAGGGTCTCTTTCATGTTTTCAGGCAGAAATCCCCATGGAACTGAAGATAATTATTTTTTATTTTGTCTTCATCACACAAGGCGTCCTTTCAGTAAAACGGCTTCCAGTTTGATGGGACAAAATGGATCTTTTCGTTTCCCCCGAGTCTCATTGGCATGAATGACAAAATAAACCCTTATAAAACACACCGGGTGGAAACAGTCATTTCATTTTTTGAGGTAAACTTTGTGGACTCCTCCATTCGGCACAGGCTGATGGTGAAAATGCAAAGCGAAAATTCAGCCCTGCCTATTTTCAACTACCTTGGAATCTCAAAATGTCCTTTGGGACCAAGTGGCCAGTGTGACTTAGGAGAATGCTCTCCGGGGAAGACACAGATTTCATTTTAAGAAAGAGAGGAAGGAGGGCTGTGTCCTGGTTCTTTTGAGACGCTAGGATTATCCCTACCAAAAAATAGTAGTTTCCCTAGCAACAAGAGATAAGATAAAATGCTCATAAATTTTCCCCACCTACTCATTTTTTAAAATGCTGTGAAGCAGATGGTTTGGATAATGCAGGTATTCCAGAGTCCAATTTACTCAGTGTCGATAGAAGGAGCATAAATATTGAAGTGTTTGTGCTCTGCAGTTTGCAAAACTGCAGCCTGACAACTCTTTCAAAGATGAGAGCTTTCCAAAGATCCAGCCTCTCTATCAATAATCCAAACAGGATGTTGGCAAACAGAAAGTATCGGAAGACCCAGATCCCTTAGCCTGTGTGAAGGAGATAGGCAGGGCAAAGAATTCAGTGTGCTTGGTAGCACAGGATAAAAGAAAGCAAGGCTGTCAGAAGGATAACTAGAAAGAAACAGAGGTCCAGTGTTCAAAATTGTAAACCGTTGGGTACTGGCAAGAAATCTTTACAGAATCTATTTATTTTACGTAGCCACGCAATTTAGCATTGGACAGTGCCGCTTTCAGTGGTGTTGCTTATTGAGGTGGTGTCTTTGCATTTCATCAGCTCGATGGCTTTTCTTTGCCTGAGCCGGGTGCATCATGGTGGATACGGTTCCTTGGCTCTTTGACTGAAGCTGTCTCACGTGGGTATAGAAGTGCGTGAGGAGACAGGCTCACCCTGGGTCTCAGGTGGGAAAGGGCTACAAGATGAGGATTTTCACTCATAGGTCAGAAATGGAAAAGCTCTTTGTCCCTTGCATTGTAAATTACTAAGAATGATTTCTGGCTTGTGTTTGTACACAATGAAAATTTCGGTTCCTTTAATATTTCTTTGGTGCCTGTAACCTAGATTCTTACTGTGCTAAGACAAATATGTGATACACGGATAAACTTATTTTTTTAGTTTTACTTTTATTAAAAATTTTTTGAGCTACAGTTGTACAATATTACATGTTTCAGGTGTACAATATAGTGATTCACAATTTTTAAAGGTTATACTCCATTTATAGTTATAAAATATTAGCTATATTTCCTGTGCTGTACAATATAAATTTTGAAAATGAAATTTGAAACTTTCATATATATCTGTGTTTGTAGATATATATGAACGTACACACTCATTCCCCCTCTCTCTCTCTCACTCTCAGTGGGATATCCACCTGGATCATGTGTCTCTTTTTAAGACATACAGATTTATTTTCCTTTTGTATACATTAAAGGTAATATACTTATATCCATTCTTTAGTTTATTCCAGGAAAATGGCACAGGAAAGTACCAGATAATTGTACATCTGTAATGAAAAAGATAAGATAGCTTGGCAGGCAGGATGGCTGTGTTTCGGCTCTTGTCAGCCCCAAATACGGTTTTCATTGTTCTTGGCTGAAGTTTCCATTGTTTGGTGAATACGGGGAGTCTTTTGCTGAGATTTGCTGCATCCCGGACGATTTCCAGACAGTTGTCAAGTGTGACTGATAAACACAATTTAATTTCCTCCTTTTAAAAAATAGCTTGAATGTATGCTGATACTTAGGTCGAAAATATGTCAGTTTTCCATTTTATGAGGGCTGTGAAGTCCATGATTGTTTGGCTCTCATGGAATTCATGCCTTCCAGCCCATCTCAAGCACGTCCTTATGAGTTGATGCCTTTGGGGTCCCCTAACAGGACACACTCCATTGTTCAGCTCGGATCAGTCCCGCTTGTTTATTAGGCGTGATGATTAAAGTGGTGGAGAGCTTGGAAGAAAAATTCTCCAGATGGTGAGCTTTCCAGTCCACATTCATGAAAGCTTTTGGGAAGACTCCAACTTTTATTTTATTTTAAGGGATCAACTTACATTATTTCATGAATGAAACGAGACTTTGGGCTGAAGATAAACTCTTCTACTGCAACTCGTAGCAGCCATAATACATGGTCGAAGGTACCTGGATGGCCCTAAACTCTCTCTTGATTAATAGCTGACGGATGGTTGATTTTGGGGCTATGAACAAATTAATGTACCAAAAATGTGGCTTATATTTGCAGCTTGGATTTTGGGATAGTCATATAATAGTCCTGATGTTAGATACAATGTTCAAGCTGGCATTTCCATTTTAGGCTACTGCGTATACCTTCTTGGGATAGTGTTGTTCCAGGATGAGAATGTAAATGCAAAATGATCATGTGACACTGATTTGGATGTACAGGACAAAGGTGTGCATGATATGGGGCCTTTGAAAATCATTTTCCAGTATCCATGTTTTTGTTTCCATTCAGAGATGTGTGCCTTGCTAGGATATTACTAATGTCTTTCAGCAATGACTTTCGACATACTTTTGAAACAGGACAATCAAAAAAATTCACCTAAGACATCTGAGCCTGTGTCATTCCATGGGGCCAAGTAATAATTAGAGGAATTTGAGTCAGTGGTATTTAAAAAAAAAAAAAAAAAAATATATATATATATATATTTATATTTATTTATTTTTATTGTGCTTCACTTTATTGTACTTCACAGATGTTGTGTTTTTTACAAGTTGAAGGTTTGTGATAACCTTGTATTGAGCAACTCTATTGGCACCATTTTTCCAGCAGCACTTGGTGACTTCATGTCTCTGTGTAATAGTTAAGTAATTCTCTCAATATTTCAAACCTTGTCATTATCATTATATTTGTTTTTAAAAAATTTTTATTGGAGTATAGTTGCTTTACAATGTTGTGTTAGTTTCTACTGTACAGCACAGTGAATCAGCTCTACGTGTACATATATCCCTCTTTTTTGGGTTTCCTTCCCATTGAGGTCACCACAGAGCCTTGAGTAGAGTTCCTGTGCTATACAGCAGGTTCTCATTAGTTATCTATTTTATACATAGTATCAATAATGTATACATGTCAATCCCAATCTCCCAATTCATCCCCCCTCACCAACCTTCCCTGTTTTTTTTAATAGCAGTCAACTGTTTGTGGTCTCTCTGGTATCCAAAGAATCACCTTTGCCTGGCCTGATGCCCTGATTCTGTTTTTTTTTTCCCTTCCAGTTTTATTGAGATATAACTGACATACAGCACTATATAAGTTTAGGGTGTAAAGCATAATGAATGGATTGACTTACATCATGAAATGATTATCCAATAAGTTTAGTAATAACATCTATCACCTCACATAGATACAAAATGAAAGAAACAGAAAACAAAATTTTTCCTTGTGATGAGAACTCAGGATTTATTCTCTTAACAACTTTCGTATATGATATACAGCAGTGTTAATTATATTTGTCGTATTGTACATTACATCCCTAGGACTTATTTGTCTTAAATTTGAAGTTTGTTCCTTTTGAGTCAGTGTTATTTGAAAGAGTTTTTCAAAAACTGTCGGGAAGAAATCAAGGTTGTGCTAATAAGTTGCTTGAGTTGGTTTTCCGATCTCTCTCACTTTTGCTTTTATTACATCCTATTTTAAATTAGATGACAAAGAGTGATTGCAATCCAGCCAGCGTGTAGGGTTAGATGTCTTCGTGTGACGTTAGCTCTGCCAGGGACTTTTGCTCCTCCCTTGAACTCGTGTGCGCCTGCGTGACTTTTCCATTTATCTTTACAGGGATGTGTTCACCTTCTTTGACATTGCACGTCTCCCCTCCTGATTGTTCCCTATGTGTCCTTTCCCACGTTTAAGCAGTGAGGTTCTTGTGAGCTCATGGACTCACTGCACACAGCAGAAGATAACAGGAGCACTTCCGCCTGGCTTTGGTTTCCGGGAGCCGCAGATCCCAGGGATCTAGAGGGCTCTTTCTCGATAGAAAATTTGGGGAAGTTTGTGGGTTGAGGAGAGATGGCTTTCCCAAGAAGCTAGAAGATATTCGTTGGGGCCCCAGGATGGCGGAAGAGGAGGTGTGGCTAGAAGGGCTTTCCGGGAGGCGCCCTGTCTGAGACGGCCCGCTGAGCAGAGGAAATGAGGAGGGACACTGGTGGGGGGAGCCTCTGAAGGCTCCGTAGAGATTTTGGGAACCCGCCGTCATCAAGAAGAGCAGCAGCGTCTGGCGAAACACCTGCTCCAGGTGTGGCCATTGTGAGCCCTCTGGGCAAGGGTCGCTCCTCTCTTCTGATCACAGGGAGTGGGGCTGTTTCTGGGAGGGAGTCTGGGGGTTGGAGGTGCTCAGGCTGGTCCAGGTTAAAGTCCTCCTCCTCTGTCTTGGAATCCTACTCTTTTCTCCTTAAAGCTCTGGCTTTGACTTAGAAATCAGGCTGCACATTCAGTCTCTCTTGCAGCTCTGCTGGGCCTGATTTTCAGCACAGTCCGCCCTGTGGTTGCTGGAGATGAGTGTCCTAAATCGGTGAATAGCTTCCCTGAGCCTGTACATTTCTTGCAAAGCTTCTGAGGCCATCAAGAGAATTCCTCCCGCACTTAATCTTTGTCACTATCGCTGTCCGCTCTCCAAAGCTCACCTTCCACCTGTGCCTCCTCTCCGTTAACCACAGGTGAGGCCTCAGTAGCTACGATGCCCCTACATGCCAGAAGTGATCACCATCCTGTTCATGGTCAGTGATCAGGTCCCTATTGCTGTCAGACTGGACACCCACTTCCAAAATCCCATCCTGAGGGTCTGCTTCCTGAAGCCACTGTTGGTACCAACCGTCTTAGGTCAGATTCTCTGGGAAATGGACCTTGAGCCAATAGCTTGTGTAGACTACTTAACTGAGGAGTGAAATCCCGGGGACGCAGAGACAAGGGAGAGAGAAATGTGGAAGGCAGAATCAAGGTCCGCCCAAAGATGTTCTGAAGCAGTGCGTGTGATACGTTACATGGCAGAGGGGCCCGACGAGGCGCGAGGCACGGTCTCGTCAAAGTGTGCCCTGAAGGACTCAGCCTGGGTCCCCCGCGTGGGTCACGGCAGCGGAGGCCAGGCCGATACGTGGCGGACAGCCTCAGGGACGGATGGGGCCGGGAGGACCCAAGGTGACGCATAAGGCACGCCATCTGAGTCAGGAAGAGGAACGGGACGATGTTCTAGGACAGGTGCCTACGGGATATTAATGTTGGGTTCCTCCAGGAGAGTTCTCACAAACGCGGTCTTTAAAAAAAAAAAAAAGATCATAGTTCTCTTGAAAGCCACCTCATTTACCAAAGAGTCTTTTCTTTTTTCAAAGTGCTTTTATGTTTACAGTCTGTTTCTGTCCCATGAGTACTGGTGTGGCTGTGGATGAGGTGCGGCCATGTGTTTAGGACTCTCTGCTGTGTTCTCTTTCTCCAGCTCGCCCTCCTCTGGCTGGTGACTTTTGTCTCTGTCCCTGGGAAGCTGAACCCTGGTGCTTTCCCGAACGACGTGCCGATACCCTGTGCTCCCTCCCAGTCTGGCACACTTGCCTCAGGATTCAGGATTTCTGAATTTCTCAGCTGGACGGCCCGGCTCACAACCCCGGGGCCCCTGATCCTGGCTTCACCCTCTGCTTTGCCCCAGATTTTCAGGCGTTCTGCTGGATTCCAACCTCTTTGTGAGCTCCAATTCCTTAATAATTTGAGGTGGCATTACATAAGCTAAACTTTTCATTGTAAAATGAGACATAAATACAGAAGAGCACCCCAACGTGCATAAAGATTATATGGCAAGCACGCTTGTAAATATCATGCGTGTCATAAAACAGAACATCAACCAACACTCTAGAAGCCCCATCCTTACCCCTTCCCAGTCATACCCCATTCCCCTTCCTTCATGTACACACTTATCCTAATTTTTCTAGTAATTACTTCCTTGAATTTCTGTAGTTCTGTCCCCTGGATATGCATCCCTAGGCATAACGGGTTTTATCTACTTTTGTAATTTGATGTCTTTTTTTTTTTTTTTTTTTTTTTTTTTGCAGTACGCAGGCCTCTCACTGCTGTGGCCTCTCCCGTTGCGGAGCACAATGTGGGATCTTCCCGGGCCGGGGCACGAACCTGCGTCCCCGGCATCGGCAAGCGGATTCTCAACCACTGCGCCACCAGGGAAGCCCCGATTTGATGTCTTTTAAATCACTTTTAATCTGTGATTTTCTCCATTCCTTTTGCTGTTGTTATTGTTCTTACAATGTATCTGTTGAGGAACCTGGGTTATTGGACCTGTTGAGTTTCCCAGAGTCTGGGCTTTGCTGATTGCTTACTTATGGTGGAGATCAGTATTTTCCTCTGTTCTCTGCATTTTCTTCATTGGATGTAGAGGCTTGATCAGACCCATGTTCAGTCTGTTTGGCAAGACTATATATAAGTGGTGTTGAGTTCTTTCCTCAGGAACCACAGTAATATCGGAGTTTCACTCGTTTTCTTGGGACGTTAGTAGCTGGTAATATGCTGGGTCTGTGAATTCACTGGAGGTTGCAAAATGGTGATATTCGACCAACCCCATAATTTTGTTTTCATTTATTATTTGTAATAATGTTAGAAGAAGTCACTTCTCATTTACAATTGGGTATAATTCAGATAGGAAGGGCGGGATAAATGCTTGATTCATTATCAGCTTTATGATCTTCATGGATTAATTTCTTATAAATCTCAGAAAGTGATCAATTAGTGTTTAAAATTTTAATTGTGAACTCCTGGTTTTACATTGCAGTTTTCATCCCTATTGAAGTTCAAGTTGTCCCATCTGTAATTGGTGACAGCCTTTTCATGTTGACTCCTGACTCATTTTGACACATCCCTCATAGTCATGGATGGGTTTCTTTTTATTGAAGTAGAGTTGATTTACAATGTTGTGTTAGTTTCTGGTGAACAGCAAAGTGATTCAGTTATACATACATACATATGTTTATAAATATTTTCTTTTCCATTATGATTTATTGCAAGATATTGTATATAGTTCTCTGTGCTATACAGTAGGTCTTTGTTGTTTATACGTTCCATATCTAATAGTTTGCACGTGCTAGTCCCATTTCTTTAAGTCATCTTCAATTTCCTTTATCAGTGTTTTATAGTTCTCAGTGTATAAGTCTTTCACCTACTTGATCAGGTTTATTCCTAAGTATTTTATTTCTTTCGATGAGATTTCATTTTTTAATTTGATTTTTAAATTAAATTCTCTTTTTTCTCTTTTTTAAATTTTTTGGCTGCATTGGATCTTCGTTGCTGCCCGCGGGCTTTCTCTAGTTGTGGCGAGCGGTGGCTTCTCTCGTTGCGGAGCACAGGCTCTAGGCGCGCGGGCTTCAGCAGCTGTCGTGCGTGGGCTCAGTGGTTGTGGCTCGCAGGCTCTAGAGCACAGGCTCAGTAGTTGTGGCGCATGGGCTTAGTTGCTCCACAGCATGTGGGATCTTCCCGGACCAGGGCTCGAACCCGTGTCCCCTGCACTGACCGGCGAATTCTTAACCACTGCACCACCAGGGAACTCCCTGGTGCGATTTTACAAGGGATTGTAATTTTACTTTCCCTTTCTGATATTTCATTGTTAGTATAAAGAAATGCAACAGATTTCTGTATGTGAATCTTTTGTATCCTGCTACTTCGCTGAATTCGTTTATCAGTTCTAGTAGTTTTTATGTGGAGTCTTTAGGTGGATGGGTTTCTTGATATCGGCCATGATAATGTCTTTGAGGTCATCTTGTACACTTTGTGTTCCAGGCTAGGAACTGGCTATTTCTGCAAAATTCCTTGGGGTCCTTCACTGGGAAATGATACTATAAGATCATAATCTTGGTGCTAGGAACATTCATTGTTATTGGATGGTCATTGTTTCTAGGACATTACAGTGTACAGAACTGGATTTTTATTTTAAAGATAAATTACTATATGAGTTTATAGCGAGACTTTAATGTTTCTTTTGGAAAAATTTACCTCCTTTTTTTCACACCAGTGATCCACAGTCTCAAGACCACTGGGCAGGATAGAATTCAAATATACAGATACAAACTACTATATATAAAATAAATAAAGAACAAGGTCCTACTGTATAGCACAGGGAGCTATATTTAATATCTTAAAATAACCTATAATGAAAAAGAATATGTATATGTGTATATAACTGAATCACTTTCCTGTACACCAGAAACTAACACAGCATTGTAAAATCAACTATACTTTAGTAATCAAAAAAGAATATGTATAATCACCCGTTTGCTTTATCTTACATCACACACACACACACACCACACTCTCAAAATAATACTTTTACTACCACCACCACTAATAGGTTTACTCAAAACAGTTACATTTTTTTGCATCTGCTGGCCTCATTCTCTCTTCATTTTTTAAATGTAGTGTATTTACATTGAGTGTACAGCCATTGCGTGCTCTACTCTTTCCCTTTTAACTCTCAGTTTTTTTTTCTTTTTCTAACTTTTTATTTTATACCGGAGTATAGCCGATTAACGATGTTTCAGGGGCACAGCAAAGCGACTCAGCCATACATATACATGTATCCTTTCTCCCCCAGACTCCCCTTCCATCCAGGCTGCCACATAACATTGAGCAGAGTTTCCTGTGCTACACAGTAGGTCCTTGTTGGTTATCCTTTTAAAATATAGCAGTGTGTACATGTCGATCCCAAACTCCCTAACTATCCCTTCCCTCCCCCCTTCCCCCCTGGTAACCATAAGTTCATTCTCTAAGGCTGTGAGTCCTTTTCTGTTTTGTAAATACACTCATTTGTATCATTCCTTTCTAGATTCTGAATATAAGCGATATCATACAATATTTCTCTTTCTCTGTCTGACTTCACACATTGAGCAGAGTTTCCTGTGCTACACAGTAGGTCCTTGTTGGTTATCCTTTTAAAATATAGCAGTGTATACATGTCGATCCCAAACTCCCTAACTATCCCTTCCCGCAGTGTATACATGTCGATCCCAAACTCCCTAACTATCCCTTCCCTCCCCCCTTCCCCCCTGCTAACCATAAGTTCATTCTCTAAGGCTGTGAGTCCTTTTCTGTTTTGTAAATACACTCATTTGTATCATTCCTTTCTAGATTCTGAATATAAGCGATATCATACAATATTTCTCTTTCTCTGTCTGACTTCACTAAGTATGACAGTCTTTAGTCCATACATGTTGCTGCAAATGACATTATTTCACTCTTTTTTGTGGCTGAGTAATATTCCATTGTATATATGTACTACATCTTTTTTGTCCATTCCTCTGTCAGTGGGCATTTAGGTGGCTTCCATGTCTTGGCTATTGTGAACAGTGCTGCAGTGAACATTGGGGTGCATGTATCCTTTTGGACCATGTTTTTCTCTGGATATAGGCTGAGGAGTGGGATTGTAGGGTCATATGGTCGTTCTATTCTTCGTTTCTTAAGGAACCTCCATCCTGTTCTCCACAGTGGCTGTACCAATTTACATTCCCACCAACAGTGTAGGAGGGTTCCCTTCTCTCCACGCCCTCTCCAGCATTTATTGTTTGTGGATTTTTTGATGATGGCCATTCTGACTGGTGTGAGGTGATACCTCATGGTAGTTTTGATTTGCATTTCTCTAATCATTAGCGATGTTGAGCAGCTTTTCATGTGCCTCTTGGCCATCCGTATGTCTTCCTTGGGAAAATGTCTATTTAGATCTTCTGCCCATTTTTTTGATTGGGTTGTTTGTTTTGATGATATTAAGCCACATGAGCTGTCCGTAAATTTTGGAGACGAATCCCTTGTCGGTCACATCATTTGCAAATATTTTCTCCCATTCTGAGGGTTGTCTTTTCGTCTTGTTTGTGGTTTCCTTTGCTGTGCAAAAGCTTCTGAGTTTCATTAGGTCCCATTTGTTTATTTTTGTTTTTATTTCCATTACTTTGGGAGTTGGATCGGAAAAGATGTTGCTGCGATCTATCTGCGATCAGAGAGTGTTCTGCCTAAGTTTTCCTCTAGGTAACTCTCAGCTGGTTTTTGCGTGCAAGTCCTCATGGATTTAATGCTCACCAGTAGCTTTATGTTGATGTCAGTGTTGCTGAATACAAAGGCCTCGGGTTGTGCTTACCTTCCTTGAGTATTTTAGATATATTACTCCATTTTTTATTGAAATAGAGCCTCGCTATCAAAGTCTGATAATCTATTTTTTTCATTATATGTCCCTTTCTAATTTTGCCTATAAATGCACAGGATTCTTTTTCTTTAAATTTCAGAACTTTTACTGGACGATGTCTTCACGTGGGCTGTTCTAAGTCAGTATGCTCAGAGATGGTAGTTGCTCTTTAAATATGTCATTACCAATCTTTATTTTGAAAATTTTTCTTGAATTATCATTTTTAGTATTTTTTGCCTTGTTTCAGTTTCCTTCCTCAGGGATTTCTGTTGTCAACATGTTGGGTCTTCTTTGCTCATTTAACTCTTTGTCACTTTCTCTCAGATCCTCTTATCTCTTCAAATTTTTAAAAAATTGAAAATGTCCTTTTATTTCTCACAAGTCACTGTTTCTTGCTTATTCTCATAGTTTTCCTAGTTTTTTCCTTACTTCTGAACATTTTTTTCTTATTTGTAGTTGTCTTGAGTTCTGTCATCTGATTTCTGAGAATTTCTGTTTCTGATTTATTCTGTAATTTTATGTTATGTGTCATTTTTATTAGTGTCTTTTAGCTCTTTTTGAAATATCAAGTTATAGTTTTCAAGTGATTTATGAGGATGTATTTTCTGGCATGCTTTTCTTGTCTGTAGGGATGTTACTCTGCTCTTTATTCTTTCTCTTCTTAAAATAAATTTGACTCAGAATCCACTGTGATCCCTTTTTATTGTTCAGTTTCACATGAAATTAGTTTTCCTAAACTTTTAGAAGTAGCTGTGTTCACAGTTGCTTTGTAGCTTCACAGCCCTTCCTGGTCTTCTGTTTTCACGTTAAAAAACATGATGAGTTTGTTGGCCATTCTCTTTGCCTCTCTTTTCTGTGTTCCGCTCAGTTTGGCTTCCACCCCTAGTGTGGGAACCCTGTCCTGAAGGGAACTCTGGTGGGCCGGTTAGAAGAATATGGGGGCCAGACTGCCCCAACCCCTTCAGACAGGCATATTTTGCGCCCATTTGCTACTGAGTTGAACAAAACTCTTCTCAATTCCAGCTGCTGTTCTCAAATTGGCCCACTATGCTTGCCGCGCAAACCTGCTGGCTCTTTGGGGGTTGTTCTCTTTCTAGGTCTGCCAGAATCCCTGGCTTCCCTCAGCTTCCTCCTATGCAGTCTCTGATTCTTAAGTCTTGTAGTTTAGGGATCGTGGCTATATGGTGTCACCAGAGTTTGTTGTCAACATGGTGCATGCATTTTTGGTTTTGTTGTCTGGTTGTTCTGTCCAGTTTTATGTGCAGATTTGGGTATATTCAGTAATTATGCCCCCCGCTATAGCTGTTTCTTCCCCAAGTCTGACTGGAACATTATTAAACCGTGACCATCTGTGAATTTCATGAACACAGCAAGACACAGAGACTTAACGAAAAGAGTTCAAACCTCATCCCCAGATAGGCATTCCAATGCTTTGTTATAACCTAGTAAAATTAAGCCCTGAACACAGACTATTGTATGGCCCAAGTAAAAATAGCTAGGACAGGCCAGGATCTCAGTGTTTGTGTAAGTTAGTGTGCAAGAGGGGGCACAGGTGAGGCATGTAGGGGCTCTCAAGGCATCAACACACTCCACTGAAAGGAAGAAACGCTCATTGAGCACCGTCTGTGTTGAGCAGTGTCCTAGGAGCCGGGAGTGTAAGGACGAAGAACTCACAGTCTGTTCCTTCCGTGCGCTCTCAGTGTGAAGGGAGAGTAGACTTTGGAGCCCGGAAGGTTCGTCACTGCTGAGCAGCGGAAGGAACAAACTCCTTATTTCTTTTCATCCAGATTGAGATAGAAAAACAGGAAAAACAACCACCCAGGTTTCTGCACTAGGAATTTAATTAAATCTTTACTGGAACTGCATTTTTCAGCGTCTCTCTTTGTGTGATGAAAGGTACAGGATTTAAGGGACTTGGGGCCTAGAAATTGACCCCGTTTTTATTTGTGTTAAGCCCAAGAAGATGTGAAAGGGACAGCTAAGCACGGTGGTGCCCCAAACGGCTGCCGATAAATGCTTCTTCCTCTCATCACTGGTTTAGACCGTGTTCTTTCAGAAAACCAAACATGTTTTTTGTGTGTGTGTGTGTGTGTGTGTGTGTGTGTGTGTACATATACATGTGTTTTGGGGGGGCTTTTACGTGTGCCCAATAATTATCCATAGGAGAGTCTCAGACAGTAAGTAGCCCCAGATATACCCCACATTGATGGGGAGATTGAGGATCTCAGGTACCCTTTTGGGGTGTGTTTTATGCAAAGATGGAATGGACTAAAGAGTTGATTGTTTAGAGGATCTCAGAGCAGACACGGTGGGAGCCGGGTTGATACTCCTCCAGGTGTGCCTTGTGGACGACTGGGGCTCATGGAGCATGGATCCAAGTGTAGAAAGAGTCCCTAATTCGAGGCTGTGGCATGGTCATTTAGAGCCCGCCCTCTTAGCTATGAAAGACTATGCAATATTTAAAACAAAGACATCCCCATGGACTTGCTTGGCAGTGAAAAATGTTCATTTGCAAGAGTCTTTCAAGCGTTCAGGTCTTCTTGTGGTTAGTTAGGAGTTATTGCCTCACTTGTGTTATTCTTGCGTCTTTGTTCGTGGCTGTCCACGTAGGTAAATGCAGGGAGAAATGGCCTGATGGCCGAAGGAGGGTGAGGCAGAGAGAGGGGAGTGACGCGACTGATGATACTGGGGGAAAGAAAACCTCAGCAGACTCGCTTTTATGGCTGGTTAACTGATAGGTAGAAGGTTTTGTTTTTGTTTTTTTTTTTTTAACATCTTTATTGGAGTATAACTGTTTTACAATGGTGTGTTAGTTTCTGCTTTGCAACAAAGTGAATCAGCTATGCATATACATATGTTCCCATATCTCTTCCCTCTTGCGTCTAGGTAGAAGGTTTAATCAAAGGACGGCTTTATTTTGGGAATGAGCGACTGATGATACTGGGGGAAAGAAAACCTCGGCAGACTCGCTTTTATGGCTGGTTAACTGATAGGTAGAAGGTTTTGTTTTTTTTTTTTTTTTTTTTAACATCTTTATTGGAGTATAACTGTTTTACAATGGTGTGTTAGTTTCTGCTTTGCAACAAAGTGAATCAGCTATGCATATACATATGTTCCCATATCTCTTCCCTCTTGCGTCTAGGTAGAAGGTTTAATCAAAGGACGGCTTTATTTTGGGAATGAGATTCTCTCTGTGTTATCTAATTAGCCAGGTCATACACCATCTGTGAAGCTGGTCGCATTAAAAATCAGCCAGTTGGTTTTTTTTTTTTAATCTCTTTCACCTGTTTCAGGGGAACAGACATCAAAGTGGAACATTTAGGGAGAACATAGCTTTTCTGAAAAGTTAACGCTTTAGGGTTGGCAAACTTGGGTGTACTTCATAGAAGTAGCCTGAGAGTAGCAGTACAAAATAGTAACAAAGTAAGAACACTCACTGAAATAGATACAGCCTTATTTGCCTATTTACGTATTTGCAAATTGTCCCCACAATCTTTTCCAATAGCTCACAAGATATCCGTCAGTGCTGTTTAGGTGTGGATAAAGTAGAAGACTTGGTATGATTCACCTTGGTCCAATACACTGACAACAAGTGCAAACACTTTATAAGATTGTTTTGGATCTTTATGTTTGTTGCATGGAGTGTGTGTGTGTATGTTTGTGTGTGTGTCTATTGTCCTATGCTTATAAATTCTTCAGGAATCGAGGCGTAGAAAATAACTGGAAAAATACTTGAGAAGACTCATTATTATAGACCTCATACTTTGGACCTGGGTTTTATGTTTAGGTGGAAACTGCCATTCAAGTGTCTGGAGTTATTCTCAGGGCTACATGGCTGTGCGGTCCCCGGGGCAGCGGGAAACATCTATTTTACACGCAGGAAAGATGGTGAGGAGGAGGTGGTGCAATTCAAAGTATGTTTGTCTTGCGTACTCTCCCCAAAGAAGTGTCAGTATGTGTTCGGTAGGCATAATTTCCCAGCAGCATTTTACCGGACACCTGTTATGCCAGGGACTGTACTGTATACCTGACTTCCTTTGACCTGTTCCCTCACAACCACTCTGAATGGGGGCCGCTGGAGAAAGGGTTCCAGGAGGGGTGCTGCCTTGGAGTTAGATGGCACCATGTTCCCTCAAGGGATGCTCCACACGTCATTGGGAAATGATGTTTCTAGAGGGAGAAAAAAAGAAAAGAAGAGGAGAAGGTACTGTAGGGTCCCTTTACTGTAGCTAAAGCACTGTAGGCAGTGCTTTACACAGTTATTGGCAACAAGACACCGTTGTCCTGGAAAGTTTCCTTTGTGAGAGGCTGTGTGACTTTTATCCATAACTAGGCATTCTTGCGCAACTGTGTCCAACTACTTACGTGGAACCCACTCTACGCCAACGCTCAAATGCTGTAGAATTACCGCTGTGTAATTACACAGCACGAATATTTTGTAAAACGTGAGTGAAAGGGAAAAATATTTTATAATGGCAGCAGAGTAAGGGAGAGACAATTTCCGACCAACTATACAGAAATCAGTCATCAAATTCTAAGAATTTAAGAATTGTTTGCCTGATGCTCCTTGTTCTTTCTAGCACTTGGGCAGTTTGTAGAAAGTCACAATTTACAGTGCCACAAAGGTAAATATATTGGATTTAAAACAATTCCACTGTGATCTAGCTGAAAATATTACTGAACTCAGGGGCTGTCTACTAGAATTCAGTTTAAAATATATGAGGTCCAGCAAAACAGTCTTTTTTAGGGAGTCAGGGCAAGGTGATGTCCTGAAAGCTTTCTGCCAGTAGAGTTCGATTTCAGTATTTTTGCTAAAATGCCTTATTTTTGTTTCTGTTAAAAAGCTTTCCCTAAAACTCCCTGGGAGAAGCCTAAAGCAGATTTTAAAAGTTGAAGTGAACTTACTGGAGATAATGGTTATGAATGGCTTCATGTTGGCTGCGAGGACCCTCTCGCCGCTGTCTAAGATTCTGTCTTCCCTGCCTTTGATCTTCCCGGGAAGCTGTGAAGCCGCCGTCCTCTTTGATTTTGATGTGCTGTTCTTGAGTCATCGTTTGAGTCCTTGGAAGGAGCAGAAAGGCCTGTGTCCTTCTGTGCCTGTTTTCTTTTCTTTGGGGAAGTTTGCATGCGTTGTCTTGATGCTGATCCCTTCACACAGCACGGGCAAAGCTCACTTTGATGGTATCGGGAACCTCGTGCGTGAGGGGGTTAACGGGTGTGTGAGAGACATTGGGCCCCGCGGGATTCTTTCTCCATAGGTTTCAGCTCTCTGTCTCTCCTTGCCTTGCTGCCTTTCTCCGTCTTGGTTTCCCTCTCTCTCTCCCTTCCTGCTTCTTTCTTTTCATTCCTCTCGTCCTTGATTTTAGAATTTTTTTGGCATTAAAAAACCCCAATCAACTTCAAAAAAATGCAGGCATCAATGACTAT
>NC_041220.1:152604602-152612475 GCF_002837175.3 Physeter macrocephalus | reverse complement strand
TGTGTGTGTGTGTGTGTGTGTGTGTGTGTGTGTGTACATATACATGTGTTTTGGGGGGGCTTTTACGTGTGCCCAATAATTATCCATAGGAGAGTCTCAGACAGTAAGTAGCCCCAGATATACCCCACATTGATGGGGAGATTGAGGATCTCAGGTACCCTTTTGGGGTGTGTTTTATGCAAAGATGGAATGGACTAAAGAGTTGATTGTTTAGAGGATCTCAGAGCAGACACGGTGGGAGCCGGGTTGATACTCCTCCAGGTGTGCCTTGTGGACGACTGGGGCTCATGGAGCATGGATCCAAGTGTAGAAAGAGTCCCTAATTCGAGGCTGTGGCATGGTCATTTAGAGCCCGCCCTCTTAGCTATGAAAGACTATGCAATATTTAAAACAAAGACATCCCCATGGACTTGCTTGGCAGTGAAAAATGTTCATTTGCAAGAGTCTTTCAAGCGTTCAGGTCTTCTTGTGGTTAGTTAGGAGTTATTGCCTCACTTGTGTTATTCTTGCGTCTTTGTTCGTGGCTGTCCACGTAGGTAAATGCAGGGAGAAATGGCCTGATGGCCGAAGGAGGGTGAGGCAGAGAGAGGGGAGTGACGCGACTGATGATACTGGGGGAAAGAAAACCTCGGCAGACTCGCTTTTATGGCTGGTTAACTGATAGGTAGAAGGTTTTGTTTTTTTTTTTTTTTTTTTTAACATCTTTATTGGAGTATAACTGTTTTACAATGGTGTGTTAGTTTCTGCTTTGCAACAAAGTGAATCAGCTATGCATATACATATGTTCCCATATCTCTTCCCTCTTGCGTCTAGGTAGAAGGTTTAATCAAAGGACGGCTTTATTTTGGGAATGAGATTCTCTCTGTGTTATCTAATTAGCCAGGTCATACACCATCTGTGAAGCTGGTCGCATTAAAAATCAGCCAGTTGGTTTTTTTTTTTTAATCTCTTTCACCTGTTTCAGGGGAACAGACATCAAAGTGGAACATTTAGGGAGAACATAGCTTTTCTGAAAAGTTAACGCTTTAGGGTTGGCAAACTTGGGTGTACTTCATAGAAGTAGCCTGAGAGTAGCAGTACAAAATAGTAACAAAGTAAGAACACTCACTGAAATAGATACAGCCTTATTTGCCTATTTACGTATTTGCAAATTGTCCCCACAATCTTTTCCAATAGCTCACAAGATATCCGTCAGTGCTGTTTAGGTGTGGATAAAGTAGAAGACTTGGTATGATTCACCTTGGTCCAATACACTGACAACAAGTGCAAACACTTTATAAGATTGTTTTGGATCTTTATGTTTGTTGCATGGAGTGTGTGTGTGTATGTTTGTGTGTGTGTCTATTGTCCTATGCTTATAAATTCTTCAGGAATCGAGGCGTAGAAAATAACTGGAAAAATACTTGAGAAGACTCATTATTATAGACCTCATACTTTGGACCTGGGTTTTATGTTTAGGTGGAAACTGCCATTCAAGTGTCTGGAGTTATTCTCAGGGCTACATGGCTGTGCGGTCCCCGGGGCAGCGGGAAACATCTATTTTACACGCAGGAAAGATGGTGAGGAGGAGGTGGTGCAATTCAAAGTATGTTTGTCTTGCGTACTCTCCCCAAAGAAGTGTCAGTATGTGTTCGGTAGGCATAATTTCCCAGCAGCATTTTACCGGACACCTGTTATGCCAGGGACTGTACTGTATACCTGACTTCCTTTGACCTGTTCCCTCACAACCACTCTGAATGGGGGCCGCTGGAGAAAGGGTTCCAGGAGGGGTGCTGCCTTGGAGTTAGATGGCACCATGTTCCCTCAAGGGATGCTCCACACGTCATTGGGAAATGATGTTTCTAGAGGGAGAAAAAAAGAAAAGAAGAGGAGAAGGTACTGTAGGGTCCCTTTACTGTAGCTAAAGCACTGTAGGCAGTGCTTTACACAGTTATTGGCAACAAGACACCGTTGTCCTGGAAAGTTTCCTTTGTGAGAGGCTGTGTGACTTTTATCCATAACTAGGCATTCTTGCGCAACTGTGTCCAACTACTTACGTGGAACCCACTCTACGCCAACGCTCAAATGCTGTAGAATTACCGCTGTGTAATTACACAGCACGAATATTTTGTAAAACGTGAGTGAAAGGGAAAAATATTTTATAATGGCAGCAGAGTAAGGGAGAGACAATTTCCGACCAACTATACAGAAATCAGTCATCAAATTCTAAGAATTTAAGAATTGTTTGCCTGATGCTCCTTGTTCTTTCTAGCACTTGGGCAGTTTGTAGAAAGTCACAATTTACAGTGCCACAAAGGTAAATATATTGGATTTAAAACAATTCCACTGTGATCTAGCTGAAAATATTACTGAACTCAGGGGCTGTCTACTAGAATTCAGTTTAAAATATATGAGGTCCAGTAAAACAGTCTTTTTCAGTTTTGGAAAGAGCTCCTGACACAATGCAGTAAGTTGGCCCTTGGGGCACAGGCAGCCCTATGGGACATTGCTTTCATTTTTCGAGCAGTAGAAATTATAATGTTTGCCCAGAACAGTGTTCTGGGGCAAATCATATTCCCTGAAACATAGTTTTTCTTAAAAACCTAACAGTTCACCTGCCGATGCGGGGGACACGGGTTCGAGCCCTGGTCCGGGAAGATCCCACACGCTATGGAGCAACTAAGCCCGTGCGCCACAACTACTGAGCCTGCGCTCTAGAGCCTGCGAGCCACAACTACTGAGCCCGCGAGCCACAACTGCTGAAGCCCGTGCGCCTAGAGCCCGTGCTCCGCAACGAGAGAAGCCACCGCAATGAGAAGCCTGCGCACCGCAACGAAGCGTAGCCCCCGCTCGCCGCAACTAGAGAAGGCCCGCGCGCGGCAACGAGGACCCGACGCAGCCCAAAAAAGAAAAAAGGAATCTAACAGCAGTCCACGTGAGTTAGGAGGCTAAACCCCGGTAGCACTGTCAGCCTCTGAGGAGTAGCCTGTGTGTCCAGCAGCTGTTCATCGCGACATTGATTAGTTGATGAGTCCAGCGTCCTGGAGGATCTGTGATGCCCGAGTGGGCACCAGCTGGTCCTTCTTCTACTGTATGTGCAGCTTCTCGGTGATGCTCTGAGGACAGAGGTCTCTGCTTGATGCTGAAGAATGTGTCCAGGGAGGGTGTTTAGACTCTTGCTGGTTAAAACCGCCTCTTTCCTCTCCTCTTTCAGAAGTCATGTTCCCACGAGTAAGGCCATTGCCAGTGGTAAGCATCGGCGGGGGGAGAAGGTGCTCCTCTTGAAGGTAGGAGGGAGCCGAGGTCAGCTCTAGAGTTGGTACCCTTCCTTCCCTGGTGTGAGGATGTGAGTGACGGGGTGGCCTGGAGCTGGGGCCTTTCTAGAGAGATGGCCAGGGACCCAGAGAGTAGGGACCACAGAAGAAGTAGGCGCGTGCTCGTGATACCTTTTGGCCCTAGAGCGTACATACTTGAAAGCGGCGTTTGGAGAAGGGAAGGGGTGACGAAGAGGAAGTGACGCGATAGGCCAGGTCTGGAAGTCCTAGGAAGTGCTCAGCCGTTTTCCCTCTCAGCTTCTTGGCTTCCCTGAAAGAACGGTACTTTGCTGTCTCTCGGGATTAGCATAACAATATACTGTATATTATGGAACAGAGCGGTCAACAGTGTCTCTGTGAAGGTCTAGGTAAGGAGATGTTTTAGGCTCTGAAGGCTACAAGGTCTCTGGGACAACTACTCTACTCCACCCTTGCAGTGCTCAGCATCCGTACCGCATACATGGCAAAGAGATGTGACCAGGCGTCCATAAAACTTCATTTACAAAAACAGGTACTGGGTCGCCTACGGCCTCTGGGTCCTGCTTTGTCGATCCACCCCGAAGGCCACCCTGCTTGGAGGCCATGGGGTTATTGTTCATCCTAGTGACTATAAGGTTAACGGTAAGAATTGTAAGGGTAATAACTATTGAAATCATAATAGTATTATCTTACTGTAATAATGTTATTATTGTAATAACCCTTATAAGGCCAAACATGCGGCAGGTACTGTTCCAAGCACTTGACGTTCGTTTTTTACAGAGTTGCACAACCATCACTGTAACCTAATGTTACAGCAGCTTTATGACCCCCCAAAGAATCCCCATACCCATTAGCCATCACCCCCCTTTCCCCAGTCTTCTAGGCCCCTGGCAAACCCCTCAACTGTCTTCTGTCTCTCTGGGTTTTCCTATTTTGGACATTCCTATAAATGGAACCATATAATACGTGGTCTTTTGTGTCTGGCATCTTTCACTTAGCATAATCTTTGCAAGGTTCATCCATTTTGTAGCATGTATTAGTAATTCGTTCCGTTTTTTTTTTTTTTAATAGCAAATAACATTCCGTTGTGTGGATAGACCACACTTTCTTTGTCCATTCATCAGTTGATGGGTTTTTGGGCTATTTCCACTTTTTGGGTGTTATGAATAATGCACCTGTGAACATTTGTGGACAAGCTGTCACGTGGTATATGTTTTCATTTCTCTTGGGTGTATACCTAGGAGCGGAATTGTTGGGTCATGTGGTATCCCCCCACGTTTCGTTTTTTGAGGAACTTCCAGACTGTCTTCCAAGCAGCTGCACCATTTTACGTTCCCCCCAATAACCGCATAGGGAGGCAACCATTTCTCCACATCCTTGCCAACAGTGAGGTGTCCTTTGTTTAGAGAATACGTGAGAGATGACTGAATTGGGGGCAGGGAGAAATGCAATCCAATGTTTCTTTTGGTGCTCCTCAGTGAAGAAATGAGTCACCTTTGCAGGCACAATGTCGTGCTGGGACCTGAATCACACATGTGTTTACAGTGAACCCTAACCTCTCATCATCTCGAGCTCTTTTTATAAAGTATTCTGTGTGAGTGCAAGCTTGGCCTAAGGTCATTAAAATTATGTTCCTTCGGAAACATTTTGGTACATATTTTTGAGAGTTTATGCCTCCTTTTCATTTGCGTCATTTTATGTCATTGCAGTGAGAAGAAAGCAAAACGCGATGTCCCACGTAATTAATACTTAAGAACTAACTTAGTAAAGCAACAATCAGGACCAACGTTTAGTGGAAATTGAATGTGACGTAGTAAGCAAGAGTAAGAAAAAACATCAGTAGTCAGGGGAGCTGAGTTCTGCCTGCAGCTCTTTCAAAATTGTATAATTCTGGGTAAATTGGTGATTTTACTGCCTCCACTTTCCCATCTCTAAGTGGGGGTCCCAGCCTCTTCCATTTCTTACCTCGCAGAGCTGTTGGATGTAGCGTGGGGCAGCGTATCTGGATGCCCTTTGGAAAAGGTGCAGGAGTGTGAAAGTGTGGTACAGAGTCACACTGGAGTGGAATTATTAGCAGAGCGAATAGCAACCATCTGTATGTTGCTAGACATCATCTAACCAGCCACCGTTTTCTTCTCTTCCCTGCTGACCCTTCTCTTGTACCAGTGTTGCTCTTTTGACCCAGCCGCATGCAAGAGGCTGGTGTCCCCAGAAAGAAGAGGAACTGGCTCCTCCCTGGAGCCAGCGGGCTGGGCTCCCCCCAGCAGCCAGCCAGCGGCAACCACAGAGGCACACGTGGTGGGTTGGAGCAGCTGGCTGGGAAGTCTCCCACCCCGCCAGGTCACAGAGCGGGTCATCCGCAACCGTTTTCGAGTAAAGGCGAGACAGTGCGGGTGCGTTAGGCAAAGGCATGGTCTGGGCTGCCTGAAAACCACGATGGAGGCTGTCCGCGCCCCCTCCATGGGCAGGAATAACAGTATACTGTATATTATGGAATAATATGAGTATATAATGTAATATAGCTTTGGATGGCTTGGCTTGGGTCTGCAGCTCTCTCCATCCATCCCCCCCTCGACCCACCGCACCTACGAGGCGGGATGGCAGGGCGGGGCAGTGCAGAGGTGTAAGGCTGGACGTGAGGTCTTCCAAATGTCAGACGGAGACACGTCTGCCTCCGGGGGCGGCGCTGGCGGCACGGAACGTTTTCTTTGCCAATGGGGGCACATATCCCACGCAGAGAAAACTCTGCTCTGAGATTGTGGGAGGATTTTTTCCTCTTAATTGAGCTCAGATATGAGACTCACGCTGAGGTTTAATTTCCCTTTACCTTTCAAATTCCTTGAAATAGTAACGATTCGCAGAGTACACCCACATTCTGTTAAACGCACTAATAGTTTTCTCCAGCACGCCTAATACCCAGTACGGTCTCTTCCTCTGTAGCTTTCCTGTGTCCTACTCGTTTCCACCCTTGGCTGTCTCTGGGCCTTTTGGGGCGCTCTGGAGGAGTCTGGCTGTGGGCCGGGGCCCGCCGCGTGAAGGGCTGCGGTCCTGCACCCTGTGGACCCTGACTCACGGGGCGCGCTTACTTAACCGACCTCGTCTTACCCCTCGGGTTCCTCACCCCAGCAGTCAGAGTGTGGCGGGTGCTCTGCTTTATTTCCCCGCTGCTCTTTACGTCTTTCTGGGTTACCTGACGCTAGTTACTAGACGTGTCTAGGTGAACTTGAAAGAGGTCAGTACTTGCAGGGAAAGAAAACATTTGGAGCTGTCGGTACTCAGATAAAGCGTGTGTGTGTGTGTGTGTGTGTGTGTGTGTGTGTGCGCGTGCGCGCGCCTCCATGTGTGTGAGCGTCGTGTTGCGTTTGTGCACGCGTGTCGTGTGTGTGCTGCGTGTGAATGTATTTTGCAGATGCAACTCAGTAAAGGAAGGAGACGTGAAGAGACCAATTCCTGGGCGACATGTCAGGACAGCATGTGGTTGGAGGAGCAGAGGTGGTTGCATCTTTTCTGCATCCCGTGACGCTGGAGGTCAGTAGAGATCTCTGGGCTCTTGGCAAGGATGACTCTCCCTTTCCCGTTGCTTTCGTTTCTCCTTTGGGACTGACGATAATAAGAGGGTCCTGCGTGTACTGCCTGTGTCAACGGGACGGAGCAGTTGGCTTCTTCGTCGGGTCCCTCCCACGGCTGTGCTCTGACAGGTGACATGGCGGAGCGTCACACGCTCCGGCCAGGACTCCACGTCACGTTAGACAATGGAAACAGCTGTGTGAACTAGGCCGATCCAGGCATGACAAGGGATCAAGGACAGCTCCATGTCCAGAATAACGGCAGGTAGTTTTGTTGCCTTATCCTTGTGCCTTCAGAATGTTTAGTGCCATGTTTCGTTCCAGGGCCGCTCTGATTCTCTCAGTAAGGGGGCTCCATCCTAAATGCCCCCAGACTGTGACTCCTCTCATACCTGAGCGGGGGACCACTGGTCTCCAGTCAGCCTGCCCTTGTTAATCGTGAGAAGCCGGTGGCCCGTACTCTTTGACTTGTCAGGAAGGTAAGCCAACACCTCATGCTGTGACGGTAGCGGGTAGGGGGCACTTTGCCAGTCTGAATTTCGTGTCATCTAAAGCCCAGGGTATGTGTCAGGGTACAGAAGCAAGTGAAGTCCCTGGGAAAGAGGCGATGGACCCTTTCAGCCTTCCCTGTAGCCCTTGATTGCCCGGAAGAGTATTCCTGAAGTGTCTTCTACATAGGGCTGCTGGAGGGGCAGCTCCGGATCCTTCCCAGACGCTGAGAAGCATTTCAGACACGCTCTGGGAACAAATACATCTCTTCAATGACTGACATATTTTTGCTGTTTTCATGTGCATATTCATTTGGCTCCAAACATGATGCTACTGATATTATGATTTAATAGTATGATTATTGTGTTCTTTAGAAATATAAAGATGATTTTAAAATATTTATGGCGTTACCGGAGTTGATGCCTCATAATAAATATGACAGTGATTTTTTTTTAAGAATAAATGGTTTTGGGGCCTCCCTGGTGGCGCAGTGGTTGAGGGCCCGCCTGCCGATGCAGGGGACACGGGTTCGTGCCCCGGTCCGGG
>NC_041220.1:152592221-152604519 GCF_002837175.3 Physeter macrocephalus | reverse complement strand
GGCCCGTGAGCCGTGGCCGCTGAGCCTGCGCGTCCGGAGCCTGTGCTCCGCAACGGGAGAGGCCGCAGCAGTGAGAGGCCCGCGTACCGCAAAAAAAAAAAAAAGAATAAATGGTTTTTATTTACTGCTTCCAAGACTAAAGTATCACCACTGAATATACTTAGGTCCTAGGATTTGTGAGTGACTATCTGAACTTGTGGAGCTTCATTTAAGCATCTTACAAATCTGAGAGTTTTTAGACAGTGCCTGTATAGTTGCTTCAGAAATTCTGTGTTCTTCTAGTCAACACCTTTGCAAAACGTAGATTCTATTTTCCAGACTCCCCCTTCCAAAAATATTAGAAAGCCTCTAATTATCAAGCTATATACAGAGAAGTTGTATGTACAATAATATGACAAAGATTTTGACTGAAAACTCTATGTCAATGAGTATTTAATAGTTTCAAGGTGTAATCCATAAATAATAACTTGCTGACACTCTTAGTTTGTGTTTCCCTAGGAAAGGACTCTGAGGTGAGGATTTAGTGCAAGTAGATTATCGGGAAGCTAGTCTTTTCAGAAAACGCGGGACAGGGGAGTGAAGAAGCCAGACAGCGAAGGGAAACCATCCAGAAAATCGTATGTCATTCAGCTGGGTTGCACTGAAGGTAACTGGAGCTTAATGCACTCACCCAAGGAGCAAGGGAGCTGGGGTATTTATGCAGCAACTTGCATCGTTGGTCACTGGTTGCTGGCCGCTGGGGGTGGAGCTTAATTTTCTAGCACTTCAGGCCTTCAGGGGCACGTGGCAGTCACCAGGGGCGCCCTCGGGAAGTGAGAAGTCAGGCTGTGTGTTAAGGCTCGGGGCTACAGGTGGAGCACCAGCGGCGTCTACCACAGCCCCCTACGGGATATTCCTGATCTCAGAGTGAAGAAGAATACGTGAGATAAGTATTGAATTCTGTGGAAGCAATTAGACAACCAAGAATGATTTGCTTTTGTGAGACGGACCACAGATGGACCAAAGGGACTCGGAGAAGGCATTTATAATGACTGCAGTGTTTGGGAAAAGCTCCTCAAGGAAGGGGAATTTAGCTTGTGCTTCGAATGAAGGGGAAAGGCTTTGCACTGTGGAGGGGAGAAGAGGAAAATTCCAAGCAGGAGAAATGGCAAGAGCAAAGAAGGGGAGCGTGCAGAGATGCATGGAGATAATATGTCTTGTCGGGGGTCAGGGTCTCCAGGGGTCCCTGTGTTTCTCTGCATCCTGTGAGCAAAGCACAGGATGCCCTTTTATTCCAGAACGTCTTTTCAAGGGTGTCTGTGTACAGAGACAGATGGAGATAGAGTCTCCCTCTGGGGCAGAAGGCAGGCTAGCTTTCTCTCCAGTAGTATAAAGGTGGTATCTCCCTCCAGGGCAAAGGTCAGGCAGGCTTGTGTCCATTAAAAAAGATTCAGGTTCCCGAAGCTCTGGTTTCCTCTCCTAGAGTGCATCTCACCATATGCGCAGGTGTCCCTGGCCTTTGCGTCACCTGGTGGGAATCGGGGAACGGGCCCCGCTGACAGCAGTCTGGCCGCTGCTAGGGCCGTGAGTTATAGGGTCCTTTGTCTCTGACCCAGGAGCCTCGTGTTTTCTGCTGGCATCCGTGAACCTGTTGTGGCAGACTAGCCCATTTGCTTGCAAGTAGGTGAAATTTCAGACCTTTCACAGTTAGGGGTATTTCTAAGCACTGTGCTTGAATAAATGATCTCATTCAAGTCTCACACATCCCCATGAAGTAGGCATTGTTATTATTGCCCACATTTTACGTCGAAGGAACCTGAGACTCAGAGAGATTAAATGACGTGTCCAAGGTCACTCAGCTGGTTAATGAAGAAGCCAAGGTCCAAAATTAGGGTATCATGGCTTCAAAACCTTCAAAAGCCAAGGTCCAAAATTAGGGTATCATGGCTTCAAAACCTTCAAAAGCCAAGGTCCAAAATTAGGGTATCATGGCTTCAAAAACCTTCAAAGCCAAGGTCCAAAATTAGGGTATCATGGCTTCAAAACCTTCAAAAGCCAAGGTCCAAAATTAGGGTATCGTGGCTTCCTTTCCCCACCCTAGCAGCCCCCGCGGTGACATCTTCGTGGCGGTGCAGGTGAGGGCGGTGGATGTGGCAGCAAACTGACGGCCGCCCCTGGTGGGAGGCATCGTCCCGGGGAGGGAGTGGCAGGGAGGGGAGGCCGCAGTGCAGGGCTCGCGTCTCACTCAACAGCCAGGCAGGAGCGGCAGGAATGTAGTTAGTGAGACTAGGTAATTTAAGAAACGTCTTGGAACTTAATCTTATTGCCAGGCTGGCACGGTGTTCATCTCCACAGCTTCTCAATCCAGGACTTGAATGCTGACTAGGCTCTGAGCCTGTGGGAGTGTGGACGGAGGGCGGTTCAGGGGAGGGCAATGGCGTCTCTGGAAGAGCGGAGTGGTTTGGGTTTTACAGTGTGTCATTCTCTCATTCTGTCTCTGTCTCTCTCTCTCCCCCTCTCTTTTTTGGTCTCTGTCTCTCTTTCTATCTATCTATCCATTATATTTAAAGAACTATTTAAAGAAACTCTAGACTGAGATTACAAATTAAAATAAAACCAATCTGACTTCCTTCACTGAGTATGATCATCTCTCAGTCCATCCATGTTGCTGCAAATGGCATCATTTCATTCTTTTTTATGGCTGAGTAATATTCCATTGTGTATATATGTACCACATCTTCTTTGTATGATATCACTTATATGTGGGATCTAAAACATGATACAAATGAACTTATTTACAGAACCGAAACAGACTCACAGACATAGAAAACAAACAAATGGTTATCAAAGGGGAAAGGTGGGGAGGGATAAATTAAGAGTTTGGCATTAACATATACACACTACTGTATATAAAATATATAATCAACAAGGGCCTACTGTAGAGCACAGGGAACCCTCCTCAGTGCTCTGTTATAACCATAGGAAAAGAATTTGAAAAAGAATAGATATATGTATGTGTATAACTAAATCACTTTGCCGTATGCCTGAAACTAACACAACATTGTAAATCAGCTATAACATAGAATAAAAATTTTAAAAATAATGAAATCAATTTGAGTCATACTGTGGGAAGGTCTGCTTTTGGTCTGTCCGCTTTACGGGCTCGTGTTTACTGAACGTAAACAAACTACCAGTTATCTATCAGCTGTTCACCCACGTTTGCTGTTTTTTTTTTTTTTTTTTTTTTCTTTTTTTCCAGTCGAACAGGCACTCAAGTTTGCGTGAGCCACACACATGTGGTTCAACCGGAGTGTCTGCTCATCCACTGTGAAGTCTCCGGTGAGTAGGAAGAGGTATTAGTGTGAGGCTTGGTCCTCGTGCTCTCCAACTCCAGCCCTGCTTCCTGGACCCCACCCCGCTTTCTGTTGACCCTCAGGCAAGGAATCGGCCCTTTTAGTTGTGGGGTTTTTTTTTTTTTTTTTTTTGGTGTTTTGTTGTTTAGCTGTCCACCAGGAAAGGAGAAATGGAATGGTCCCGGGTGGGGAGGGCACCTGCCCAGGTCAGAGCAGAGGCCTGCCCCTGGAGCATGGGGTGTGGCGGAGGAAGGAGGGCCCTGGCAAGGAGCTGTTACCCCTCTCAATCCCGCTGTGTCTGTGCTGGTGGCTGACTTTGGGTGAACAAGTTCCTCTTGTACAATGCAAACTCTACTGGGACGGTGAAAGAACCCGACTGATAACATGGTGCACGTCTGTTTTGCCAGATTGCTTTTCTCCTAATGCTCGCTTCAGCTGCCGCTCTGCAGGAAGCGAGGTTACCTTTCTTCTTTGGGAAGGGGAGCATGTAATTCTGAAGCCTGGGATGCCATGGTGGGTGTGGCAGGCAGGGTTAGATCTCTGGTCTCAGGGAATCAGGGATGGAGTTAATATTTATTGAGCATCTTACGGTGACCTGGGATTCGGTTGGGCTCTTTGTAGAGGTTAATGATGCTGGATTTTCCCAACAGAACCTAGGAGGCCGGTATTCTCTCCCCCACTGTGCGGATGGACAAGTGAGCTCTGATGAAGCACTGTGGTCCCCATTTTATTGCAGAGATGCCTTTCCTTACGGTTTAAGAGGAAAAAGGAAATTCTAAGAGGTGAGAATAAAATCAGTGTCTGGCATGGTCCTTACCAGGTGGAGAGGAGGGAAGGAAGGAGCAAGAATGTTTATTGACCACTTACTATACTCTAGGTGCCCGCGAGCACCTTATATCTCTAGTCATTTAGTCCTTAGAACAAGTCTGTGATACACGGTTTCTATTGTACATATGAGAGCACACAGTTGCTGAGAGGGTAAAGAATTTCTTCAAGATTTCAAAAATAAGAAGCGCCGGAGCCGGGATGAGAATGCAGTTTTGTGTGACTCTGGACAAGCTGAGGTTGGCCAACCGGAGTTACCCAGTGTTGGCAGAGCCGAGAGAGGCAGAGGACGTCACAGGGATGGGAGAAAAGTTCAACAGTCGGTGTACAGAGCCGTTCAAGCCCCACAAAGGAAGACAAGGGGTAGCTCTCAATGGATCTCACGTAAGTGAAGCAGACTGAGTTTTGTGCTGAAGGCAGGCCGGGCAAGGGCCCCGTTTCTTTGTCCTGGAAGCTGTGTGCAGGACTGGAACATACGCCTGAGCCGGTTTCTCTAACTGGCACTCGTGGGGCACAGATGGTCACGTCACCATCACCAAGGATTCAGTTCATGTGGCTCAAAAGTGCGTGAGGCTCACGGGCATGGGACCCGCTTCCGTGAGGAGCCTGGGGGAGCCTGGGGGGCCAGGACCAGGCTCTGCGGCAGGACCCTGCCCTGGGGTGGGGCATGTAGTGGGAGATTCCAGCCTGGGAGTGGCGGTCAGTGCTTGGAGCGTGCGCTAGCCTAGGGAGGGGTGTGCTGGGCCGCGGGGTGGCTTGAGGAGGAAGCGAGGCGCACACATATGAAGTCGCGGCCGATGTCCGTGGTCATCGTTGCCATTTAGGGCCCGCTCCCCTGTAGGTGAGGCAAGAGACTGCCCCTCTATGCTCTCCTGACTCCACACTCGGGTCACACGCATCCAAAGGACCTGGGATGGTGGTTTAAAGTGCAGGTTCCTGGGTTCCATGGAGAGTTACAGAATTAAACTAATAATAGGGGCGGGACCTGCAATTTCACAAGCCCCATAATTAATTCTTTCACGCATTAATATTTGAGAAAGCTTGATTAGGAATATACATTGCTCCTTTAGAAAGTGCTCTCATGTTAATGTAGGTATGTCCAGCTAGAAGTGTAAAGATGACGTTTACTAAACTGCAGTCATGTGCTAGGTTCTGAGCTCGGCATTTAAGTGTTACTTTGTGTGACTTAAAAAAAAAACCCCGCGTTGTCAGGACGGTTATTGGTATTCCACACGCGAGGAGTGTGCATTCAAGAAGTGAAGTAGATTGCAAGGTTATCTAGCGAGCGGTAGAGCCAGGACATAAACCTGGTAGAGCGAGGTGTCCTAAACCTAGGGGGAGAGAATGGCCTGGATGGGGGAAACACAGTTGGGGTGGGATGGGATTGTGTCCTGGGTCCTTGCCTGGGGTCAGAGACTGGACAGCAGCCCCTGGAAGAAATGGAAAGGAAATCTTAGACCTGGGATAGAGTCCGGTCTTTAAGATAATATCCTAAGATAAAAGGATGGTAGGACATGGAGATTTATGGTTTGGTTTGACCAGCTAACAAGGTAGAATCCAAGTCCTAGAAACGAGACACAGTTTCCAAGCTAGGTGAGCAATATAAGTGACTTGCCTTCACTTCAGCTCCTAAAGTAGGATTTGTGAAATTCTCCACGAGAGTGGAGAGAGAGTAATGATCACGAGCCCACGTCAGGTCTGAAGCAGGCAGACAAGGTGTAGGAAGTGGAAGTGTGGAGGCAGGTATCCAGGCAGCAAGCTAAGGGGATTCCTCTAGTGCTGATATTTTTAGTGAAACAAGCCTGACACAAACGGCTATTAACCTCAGCGTTATGATGCCCGTGTGCTAGCTTTCCCCAGAGATGAGGATCCATGGGAATCAGGATGTGTGCAGCTTGAGAGATGCGCAGGAATCTCAGCTTTGGGAAGGCGGTCTGGACAGACCCACCAAAAACTAGGCTGTCTGAGGGGACTCAAGGACTCCATTCAGATACGGTCACAGAAAGAGACTCAGACCGAGAGAAGCCACAACCCGGTACAGATAATTTACTGGAGCAGGGTAGAGACCTGGGATGAAAGAGGTCTGAGAATCAATTGGCCACTGGATGCACAGAAGGGCGTTCCAGCTTATTTCTTTAGTTGGTGATAGAATTGTGTGGAATTTTGGATGTCTCCTTTCCTTGGCTGCTGATATAATCACATCATGTCTCAACAAGTGAGACTAGCCTTGTGTTTCTCCCCTCCTTCCCATGACGCCATCCTTTTCCTCTGCCCTGTGAAAGTGATACTGGAACATCAGATTAAAGAGAAGAAAAACAGGCAGGTAGTCCTGTTTCGACTGTGGCACCAAATACGGGCATATAGGGAACTGATCAAGGGATTAACGTTTTCTCTGTTCACTGGGTTGCTGGGCGTTCTGAGGATAAGGAATTTAGCCCTGATGATCTGTACTAAAGTGCACACTCCCGCAGCTAAAAGCCTCAGACGCTTGCTAACGTGCGAAACCCGCATACTAAAGGAGCTTAAGTTTCTGAAAAGGTGAGAACTGTCAGGAACGTTTGTGATGAACACAAATACTTCAAGTCTAGGGTTAAGGAAAAATTTTCCGTATTTTATAAACACAAATGAAAGGAGAAGTGTAGTCATATTCATCAATAATGCTTCAAAAAGAGTGATTTAAATTAAATTAAAACACATAAATCAGGGTAGTTCTCTATTTAAATATCAACATAGTTGAGGGATTTTCTAAAGTCAACTTTATATTGCTAGTAGAAATGTAGCGCCGTGCCTAGAATTTAATGGAGTGTCATTGACATTTTTAGGCCATTTATTCACATTTGTACTTACTGATAATCATTATGTCTTCATCATGTCTTGTGTGATAAGCCATTCAATGACTTTTACTCAAATGTGTCTTGATTAATTGCTGCCGAGTGACCCAAAGTCACGGATTTTCATCAGCCAGTTTGTCTTCTTTACAAAAACAGAGAAAAATATTCCTAACACTCTGGAAGGCTATTTAAAATTTGATTCAAGTCTAAAAGCCAGCCAAGTAATACATGGGGTTTCTCAAGTGGTTCAAACAGTATTATTAATTTGCATTTTTAGAATTTTCAGTGAAATTATTAAAAATTGGGAACTTAAAGCTGATTGTACAATATGGACACTTTAACAGATTTAATTTTTTATCAGTAGTTGCACTTTGATTACAAACAATAACAATTATTACTGAAAATAATTAGTGTTTTCCCAAAGGATTGCGTCAATTAATCCTCTGCCTATTTTATATAGGTTCTCTTTAACTTTTTTGTTTTCAGAATCTTGGCTTTTATTGTCAAGTACTTGAGAGTCAATTTTAGTACATTGACAGATTTAATTTTAATCAACACAAGCAACTAATTTGAATTTTGTCACACTCCTACCCCTAATTGCTGAGTTGTCTCAGCCAATGGACGCACACTAATCATTTTTAAAAATTGTTGACCTACATTAACTGATTTAGAAATTTTATGGCACGAATACATTTTTGAGGATAAAATGACAATTGAAGTTTAGATAATACCATCATACTTTTGTTTACACTTGTAATTCTTTTGTAGGAATCAAGACTTTGGCTTTACAGCTGTTTGGGAAATGGAAAAAGGTTCTTTTTTAATTTTTATTTTACGGTGGAGTAGAGTTGATTTACAGTGTTGTGTTAGTTTCAGGTGCACAGCAAAGTGATTCAGGTATACACATACATGTATCTATTCTCTTTTGGATTCTTTTCCCATATGTGTTATTACAGAATATTGAGTAGAGTTTCCTGTGCTCTACAGTAGGTTCTTCTTAGTTATCTATTTTATATATAGTAGTCACACTAATCATTTTGTTTCTTTGTTTTTTTTTGGCCATGCCGTGTGGCTTGCGGGATCTTAGTTCCCCCGCCGGGGCTCGAACTCGGGCCTTTGGCAGTGAAAGCGTGGACTCCTAGCCAGTGGACTGCCAGGAAATTCCCCACACGAATTATTTTGATCAAAAATTTTAAAGCATCGAATTGAAAATTTCCCTTTGGTCCCATCAGACAAATATTTTTGATCTCCTGCCTGGGCCCACCGCGAAACTAGGTGAGATGAGAAGTAAAATGATTCTGAAGTGGGTTTTTTACGGTGTGGAATAACAGGGTAATAATGTGCCCTGTGCGGGAGTGCTAGACTGTGCGGTCTGACCTCCGATCAGAATTTGGTATTGCAGGTCAATTACACAGCGATGGGGGCATAAGTGTGCGTTCGGGCTATCGGGGGCAGCGTGGTGCAGTAGAGGCATTTCCAGGGATTTTCAAAGAGTGTGTACATTTTTCTACCGCAGTAGTTTTCAACCAAGGGCCATTTGACTGGCCAGTGGCTGTTTGACAATGTCTGGAGACAGCTTTGGTTGTCACGGCTGGGAGGGGTGCTACTGGCATCTGGTGGCTAGAGGCCAGGCATGCTGTTCAACATCCTGCAGTACACAGGACAGTCTCTTTCCCCCCAACAAAGAATTATCCTGCCCAAATGTCAACAGTGCTAAGGGTGAGAAACCCTAGGTTAGGTGGAAGGAAAGAAAGTAGAAGTTCTAAGTAGGGAAGAAATGTGGATTTGGGAAGAAATGTGATCCTGGATGACCTTGCGGCCAGTGGGGAGGCTTCCTGGTTATAAGGAAGGAGGTGGGGAAAATGGAGGGAAATAAGATTGGAAAGCAGATGGGCCATTAGGAGAGACTTCTGCATTTGTTATTCAAGGTAATTTTGGCAATATTATGGACTAGATATTCAAAAATATCATATGGAGAAACCCACCAGAATAGGATGAACCAATAAATAAAAAATATCGTTTTAAAAGCAGGACTCAATTGACAAGAAATACTCAGGGTTCAAAACGAACAAAGTAGCAAAAATACAAAGAGATTGGGGAAGCACCGAAGAAGACAGCTGCCCTGTGAGCGTCTGCTGATCATTGGTAGTCAGGAGCTTGAGTTGAGTGAGCCACTTGGGGCTGTACATCAATATAAGAGCTAAAGCCAGCCAGCCAGCCAACCAACCAACTAACCAACCAACCAACCAACCAACCAACTAACCAACAGCACTCATCCCACAGAGGGACACTTGAAGAGCTAGCCTTGGTTCTGGGTGGAGGGAAAACAATTTTTCTCAGAAACTGGGATCACAGGCGAGCCTTCACTGGGGGCCAGAATTTGCAGCCTTTCTGTGGTCTGAAGAAAACGAAGCCAAGGATTTAGTTCAAAGTCCGCCTGGATTGTTCGCACCTCTAGGCACCTGGCAGAGGCCAATGCCAATCATCTTTAGAGGTATGCGCTTTAGACCCAACTTCAAAGGCTGCGTGTGAAGTTCCAAGGAAGAGGAATTCACAGCCCCAAACCACAAAACACCCATAGTAACTGCCACGAAGTCACAAGCAGCAGAGTCAGACGTGTGAAGTCTTCAGGTGTGAGAATAATCAGGCTGAGTTTAGTGAATTGAAGAAATATAAAAAGGAATCCACAAGGAAGAAGAGATGAGCTGAATAAATATAAAAAGGAATCCATAAGGAAAGAAGCAGATATGAAAAATAACCAAATATATCTTCTAACTGTGAAATAAAACAATTTAAAGTGAAAACAGCAAATGTAGAGTAAGTAGAAAATTAGAGCTGAAGAGAAGGAGTGAGCTGGAAGGCAGAGCTTTAAAAAAAATCACTGAGAGGGCAGCTCAGACAGTTAAGTACATGGAAAATATGGCAGTGAGGTTAAAGGACAAGGGGGATAAATTAAGATGGTTATATCATAAATCTACTTAGAGTTCCAGAAAGAGAGAAGAGAGAGAATGAGGGAAAAACATGTCAGAAAAGGAATCGATGGAACATGTAGCTGATTGCATATGAGGGGCAAAGGAGAGGGAAATTTAAAATTCTGAGACTGGGAGATCTTGCTTTTGGTAACAGATGGGGGGTATTGTGAAGGGAAACTCTTTTGGAGGACTGTGGAAAGTTTGGCTTTCAAACACTGAGTGTGAGGTGATGAGCTGATTGGGATATATGGATATAAAGCTTTAGAGGTAAGGAAAGTATCGAGGCAGAAATTTGGGAGACCATGGAAGAGATTTGGGTGGTCCTGAGGAAGGGCGACTCCTCCAAAGAAGTAACTGTGGACTAATTTTAGAGACCATTATCCTAGAGTTTCGAGAGAGGGAAGGAGAAAGCCAGGTAATCATGTTAACAGGGTAAGAAGGGCCAAGACAAGAGAGAGAAAAACAGTCAACACCAAAAAGTGTGAGTGCTTCTGAACAAAATGAGTGTTGAGACAATTCCTTTGAAGTGGATTTGGTGACGTGAGATTGGAGGGGTTCAGGGCGGAAGTGTGGAGGACAGTTCAGAGGGTTGGAGAGTGGAATTTTGGCTCTGGCTCTAGTGATTAGCACCCAGGACCCTATATTCTGGCTCTTTGTGGTAGAGGGAAGTCTTTCACCTGGCTGAGCTCAGCGGACACGCTTCGTGACGTTCATAGCGGAGTGTCAGCTTTTTTAAGGACGCGGTGCCGTCTCGGGTGAGGGCCTGAGAGCATGCTCCCTCCGGCTAGCTGCTGTGCCTGGGCCTGGATCCTGGTGATTTACCTGCTCTCCAGGGTCTGGGTGAGGCAAGGTATATTGGAACAACAGTCTGAGGGGCACGCTGCCTGTCCTAATGCTCTGGGTGGCGGAAACCTCCTCTTGGGTGAATCTGCGGCGAGTTTCCTGTTTGGTGCTTATGACAGGGGGGAAGTGTAGTAGATAGAAAGAACACGGGCCCTGCTTCCAGTCTGAATCCCGGCTCAGCAACTCCGGAGCTGACTGGACCCTGGGCAGTTACCAGACTCCTGAGCCCCGGTGCCGCGGAGACCCAGCCATGCCGTGGGAACTGCTGTGACCACCTCAGAGGAGAGGGAGGTGGGCAGAGTCAAGGCAGAATACCTGCAGCGGTTCTTGGCCATTAAGAGGCTCTCCAAAGCTGGCCGGTGTGGCTCCTAAAATCCCGTAAGCGCTGCCAGCAGGGACAGTGATTAGATCAGTTGTACTCTCTGCACTTAAAGCCCAAGCAGTCGTGGTGTGGCTGAGAAAATAAAAATGTTACGTTTACATATGTGTTTACGCACGTGCATAAGTCTGTACGTGTGTGTGTTGGTGTGTGTATGCCGTGTAAGGCAGTTTCTATCTTTTCCCATTTTACGGTTGAGGACGCTGAGTCTGAGAGAGTAACTTAGCTCTCAAGTCCCAGTTTTTCTCTGCAGCAGAGACAGGATTCAGTTCAGCCTCGATTCTCAGTTTTGAAGTATGGGTCACAAGACTCACAGAAGCTGTGGACTACAGTTTGGCTAATATGACCATGAATATTTTAAAGTACGATAAGAGGGCACTTTATACCCAATAACCCCTTCAGTGGAGTCCTGAGAGATTACAGAGGTTGAATTGTGATCAGGAGAAAGAATTCCTGTGTGTTCTCTCTCTCTCTCTCTCTGAAGGTTTCCATTTCATTGCATCATCAGGCTGAAAGAATCAAATCACCTTCCAGAAATTAGTTGACTAAATTGCTTGGAAAACAGCTTTAACAACAGCGGCTGCTTTCGAAATCGGTGAGTCTCCTTTGCAGACCTCTCTTTCGCCTTCCTCTGCACCGGGCGCCAGGTGATGCTGGGTGCTATTGTGGGGAGGTGGACTTGGGGCCCGGGCTCCCGGCACGTCCCAAGGACGTGGGGCCTGAGCGTGCCTGTCTCATCAGGCAGTCGCTTCCCTGATGAGCTGTGAGGTTGGTTAAGAGCAGGGCTGTGTGATGGATTGGAGAGGGTTGCACTGTTCTTCAGACAAATGGCAAACATGTATTTTACAACCAGAAGATAAAAATGGTAATAGCCACACAGAAAAGAGGAAAATAGCCTATTCATGGGAAATCATTTTTAAAAGCTTACAATAATACAAATAAATGACTTTCTGTTTTTCCCCTAGCATTTTTTTTTTTTTTTTTTTTTGCGGTACGCGGGCCTCTCTCTGCTGTGGCCTCCTCTCCCGTTGCGGAGCACAGGCTCCGGACGTGCAGGCTCAGCGGCCACGGCTCACGGGCCCAGCCGCTCCGCGGCACGTGAGATCTTCCCGGACC
>NC_041220.1:152569412-152592182 GCF_002837175.3 Physeter macrocephalus | reverse complement strand
CCGTTGCGGAGCACAGGCTCCGGACGTGCAGGCTCAGCGGCCACGGCTCACGGGCCCAGCCGCTCCGCGGCACGTGAGATCTTCCCGGACCGGGGCACGAACCAGTGTCCCCTGCATCGGCAGGCGGATTCTCAACCACTGTGCCACCAGGGAAGCCCTCCCCTAGCATTTTTTGTATCTCAGGAATAAAAAGGTTTGGCTTATCTCTGGGGACATAGTGTAATGGCATGAAAATGATACCTTACATTTGTGCAGTGAGCTGAAGTTTCCAGAGCTCTCTGAGTGATGGTCAGGAGATGTCTAACAGTCGGGGAGCCAAAGAGTACACTCCCGGTGTCTTCACCCCGTGGCCACACGCCCTGTTAGCCTCTTCAGAACTTGCCTTTGTCAGTTACATTTGCAGTGAGCTGTGTAATATTTGCTCTGCCTTCTGTTTGCTGAGAGGATGGTCAGGACCTTGTGGATGAGAGTGCTTTTTAAACTAAATGGTACCGATGATGATGATGATATAGCAATAATAATATCATCACCATGGTATTTGTCATGTGATTATTTTTAAAATTTATTTATATTTATTTATTTATGTATTTATTTTTGGCTGCATTGGGTCTTCACTGCTGTGCACAGGCTTTCTCTAGTTGCAGCAAGAGGGGGCTACTCTTTGTTTTGGTGCACGGGCGTCTCACTGCGGTGGCTTCTCTTGTTGCAGAACATGGGTTCTAGGTGCGCGGGCTTCAGTAGTTGTGTCACGTGGGCTCGGTCGTTGTGGCTCACGGGCTCTAGAGCACAGGCTCGGTAGGTGTGGCGCATGGGCTTAGTTGCTCCGTGGCATGTGGGATCTTCTCAGACCAGGGCTCGAACCCGTGTCCCCTGCTTTGGCAGGCGGATTCTTAACCACTGTGCCACCAGGGAAGTCCTACCATGTGACTCTTTATGAAAAAGTTTGATGACCTCGGTCTATAGGAGGCAAAGAAAATGTTTGGATTTCATAGATAGGGAAAAAGTTCAGAGAGCTTTATTCACTTGTTCAGGCTCTTACAACTGAAAAGTGATGATTCCTGAGTTCACATTTAGCCATCTAGTGTAGTGGTTCTTAAGATGTGTGTGTGTGTGTGTGTGTGTATGTGTGTGTGTGTGTGTTCACTCATATGTGTCTTCCTGTGGTCCATTCAGGCAGAGCGAAAAGAAAATTCATGTTCCCATCTGCGCTACCAACTTCTGTTTTCCACTGGTGACAAACTAAACAATAAATCTGCCCCCTCCAAAGCAAACACTGGGTGTTAGTAGTGAACTATCTCCCTACAAGCTTATTTTTGGGGATTATGTGTATGTCCACTACAGCAATCAGAGTATGGATGATTCCCACTTGAATCATGGTATATATAGGACTTAAAACCCAATTATTGGAAAAAATATAGGCAAAATATGATTGATCACATCATTGCTCTTGGTTTCATCAAATGACCCTCGATAAACAAAATCGATAACGGTGAAGTCATTACATATATATTTACAATATATAAATTATCAGAATCAAGAATGACAGCAATTCAGACCCTCCCAAGTCACAGTGATGCTGATGATGCAGCAGCCTCAAGAAGCACCCTTCTTGTAGTTTGGGAGGACTCCAAGCATCCGCAGGTGTGAGAGCCCAGCAGAGACTTTGCCATGTTGCTAAGGGTCGTTTGGCAGCAGACATCCGGGTAGAAAACTGAAGTAGCATCTTCGGAAAACTTAGTTTGGTAGCTCGTAATAACTCATGTGGTCGATTACTAGTTCTAGCCCTCTGCCATACGTTAGGATATGAACACCTATGGAGTTGCACATTGTTGTCTTTTATAACATTGCCTTTCTGCATCTCTCACCAGGAAGGGCTTCCTTAACATCAGTGGGGTGTGGATGACACTCCACTCTTCCTCCTCTTCCTGGCTCATATCCATGGAGGCTTTCCAGGGGCCCCGTGTGGTTGGCTCCTAGCAGCATTATTTACTTTACAGATGAGCAAACAGGCAGAGGGAGGATAAATACTTGCCCTCAGTCTTACATCTGTTAAGGAGCAGTGTCAGCATTTGAACCCAGGGCTCCTCTCAGGAGCCTGTGCTTTACGCACCTGGAATCCTGGAATCCCAGCATCCACAGGACTCAGGGGGGTCTTTGAGCCGCTGTTGTTGTAACCAGAATTGTGCCTGTGGGGATATCTGTGGACTTGATTTTTTTAATCCTTGCAAATAGGGTCATAGCTTACATCAGATTCTCAAAGGGATACATAACCATAAAAAGATAAGAGGCACTATGTAAGGGGTATTTTCCCTTAAGTTTGTGGAGCAAAAGAGACCAAAACTAAACAAGAAATGGTTTGAAGGATGGTGTCTCTCTAGACAGTCCAAATGACACAAGAACACTCTTTGAGGGAGGCAAAAGAATATGTAGGGGGAGATCCAGACTTTGCCCAACCAGTGATCCCACCTTAAAATAAAAAGGAATTGAAAAATATGATAGCAAACCTTAAGCAGTAGCATTTGGCACTGGCTCCATTTTTCTATTTGTTTAGCACTTCCAACTGAGATGAAATTCTGAACCATTATTTTCACACCCTTTTCTGGGCTTCCTATTTCTCCATATTGTCATTTCATTGTGAATTTCATAGTTCTTCAGGGTTTTTTTTTTTTTTTCTCAAAAGAAAAAATTTCCCGCATATAATACAAATCCCTGCTCGTCTGTGGCAGTGAATTGTTATCCTTTTAAAAAGTGAAAAAGTCTTTGTAGAGATGGAAAGGCCCATAGACATCATTTGATTGCAGACTCCATTAAAAAAATTATTTTTCGATGTACACACAGTAAAAGCTACTCTTTGTGGTAAACAGTTCTCTGGTTTTTGACACATGCATAGAGTTGTGTATCCAGCACCACATTCATGAGACAGAGCAGTCTCAGTGCCCCCCAGGTTTCCTCATGCTCCCCTTTTAGTCACCCTCTCTCCCTACATGAACTCCTGGCAACTCCAGATCTGTTCTCCAGGCCTCCAATTTTGCCTTTTCCAGAAGGTCATATAAATGGAATCATGAAGTCTGTAGCCTTTTGAGATTGGCTGATTTCGCTCAACATGATGCCTTTGTGATCCATCCAGGTTGTTGCGTGCGCCAGTAGTTTGTTCCTTTTTATCGTTCTGTAGTATTCCACTGTGTGGATGTTCACGAGTTGAAGGACATTTTGGTTGTTTCTATAGCTTTTTGGGGATCATGAATAAAACACCTATAAACATTTGTGTGCAGGTTTTTTGAGTTATATGGTAAGTATATTTTCTAAAGTGTTTTTGTACCCTTCTGCATTTTGTATACAAGCTATGTATGAGAGTTCTAGTTGCTTCATAGTCTTTCCACCATTTGGTATTGTCATTGCAAAAAAGTATTAGCCATTCTACTAGATGCATAGTAGTATTAGCCATTCTACTAGATGCATAGCGGTATTAGCCATTCTACTAGATGCATAGCGGTATTAGCCATTCTACTAGGTGCATAGCGGTATGTTACTGTGGCTTTAATTTGCATTTCCCTGACAGCTGATGATGTTGAGCATCCTTTCAGGTGCTAATTTGTTTTCTTTCTTACTGTCGCGTTGTGAGAGTTCTTTTTACATTCTGCATCCAAGTTCTTTGTGATTTCTGTGGTTTACAAATATTTTCTCCCAGGCTCTATGGCTTGTCTTTTCATCTCTTAATGACACTACTCCCATCTTAAACGAGAAGAAACTGACACATCGACAGACAGCTTTTGTTGGCTCTGCCATAAACTGACTGCATGTGACTTGGGCTAAACCATTTAATTTATTCTGTGTTTTGTTTCCTGTTCTGTAGGACCAGAGTGAGGGATGAGAATATTCCTGAGATTCTTTGTAGCCAGAACAGTCAATGATTCTAAGACCGGCCCAAGTTCACATAGTTAATTAGTAGCAGAGTTGGGCTTGGACTTGGGCTGCCTCCCACTTTCTGCTGCCTTTGATTGCAATAGAATTATGTTCACTTTTTAAAATTTAACTTTTTATTAGGTAGTACATTTACAGGATTAAAAATTCAAGAAGTATAGAAGGGTATACCGTGAAGGAAATCTCCCTGTCACTCTTGAACAAACAACACACGTTATTATTTCTTGTGTTCCTTTCTGGAGCTTTAAAAAATACATACAAACACATTTTTATATGTGTTACGTTTATGTGTCTGTTTTCTTTCTCTCCATTTTAAAGTGAATTATTGGCACTACAGCTTTCTTTTTTTTCACTTCTGATAGAAATGCAAATTAAAACCACACAGAGATATATTTTTTTCAATTATATGTTTGAGGCTAAGGATATTTTCAAGGGACTAATAACCATTTGTCTTGTCTTTTCTGTGAATTCTCTGTTCATATAGTTCCCCTGTTTTTTTCTTTTCTGTTGTGTTGCTGACAGTGTACCTATGAGTTATTTATTAGAGAAATTAACTTTGTGATATATGGCAGTTTCCCCCCAGTTTGTCACCTGTCTTTGAGTTTGCTTATTGTAGTTTTGCCCTGAGGAGTTCTGACTTTTACGTGGTTGAATTCATCCTTATTTTTGTTACTTCTGGCATTCGGTCACAGTGGGAAAGGGCTTCTCCCCTCTAGTGTTGAAAGAAGAATTATCCTGTGGTTTCTTTGGTTTATTAGTTCATTCTACATTTTATATATGCTTAAATATTTGATCTGTTTGGGAGTTATCCTGGCCTAAAGTGTGAGGCGTAGATCCAAATATACGACTCCAGAAGGCAGCGCATTTGTCTCAACGCTATTAAATAATCCATCTTTTCCCTTCTGGTTGTAGTTGCCACCTATAACATATACTGTATTTCCAGAATTTTTTTATTGTGGTAAAAGAACACTTAACATGAGATCTACCCTCAGATGTTTAGGTGCACATTGCAGTATTATTAACTGTGGTCACAAGGTTGGACAACAGCTCTCTAGAACTGGTCTCGTATAACTGAAATTTTACACTCGTTGACAGCACTCAGTTTCCATATTTGGGGGGTTCTATTTCTTTTTATTTATTTATTTATTTTTTATAAATTTATTTATTTTATTTATTCTTTGGCTGTGTTGGGTCTTCGTTGCCGCACGTGGGCTTTCTCTAGTTGCGACGAGCGGGGGCTACTCTTCGTTGCGGTGCGCAGGCTTCTCATTGCAGTGGCTTCTCTTGTTGCGGAGCACGGGCTCTAGGCACGTGGGCTTCAGTAGTTGTGGCTCTCGGACTCAGTAGTTGTGGCTCGTGGGCTCTAGGGCGCAGGCTCAGTAGTTGTGGCGCACGGGCTTAGTTGCTCCGCGGCATGTGGGCTCTTCCCGGACCAGGGCTCCAACCCGTGTCCCCTGCATTGGCAGGCGGATTCTCAACCACTGCACCACCAGGGAAGCCCATGGGGGTTCTATTTCTGAATTCTCTACTGTATTCCATTGATTTTTTTCCTATTTATGTTAAATTTAATATGTAACTTAAATAAGTTTTAGCATGCTGTAGGGCTAGTCTTCATTACTATTTTAGTTTCTTCAGACTTTTTTCAACATTTTATTTAAAAAAATTTCAAGCATATGGAACTGTTGAAAGAATTTTACAGTGAATATCCGTTTGCCCACCACATAGATTCTACCATTAACATTTTACTAACCTTGCTTTAAACACACATCTGTCCTCTATGCACTGGATCCATCTTATTTTTTTTTGATGCATATCCAAGTAAATTAGAGAGAGTAGTACGCTTTCCCCTAAATAGTTTAGCATGCATTATCATTAACTAGAGTTTAGTATATGTTTATAGTATTTTTTAATTTTGAACTAAAACTTACACACAATGAAATATTCACCGGGTTTTGACAAATGCATGTGCTTGTGTAACTCAAACTCTTATCAAATACAGAACAATACCACCACCCCAGAAGACTAACCTTATGCCTCTTTCCAGCCAATCCTGATACACTCCTCCAGAGGCTACTGCTGTCGTGACTGCACACACAGTATGCATGCTTTTGTGGAAGGTTTCTTTTACTAAGCATAATGTTTTTGAGACTTAACCATGTAGTTCCATGTATCTGTAGTTTGTTTCTTTTTACTGATGAGTGATATTCCATGTATAAATGTACCACATTTGGTTTATTTATTCTCCTATGAAGGAACAGCTGGGCTCTTTGTAGTTTTTTGCTATTATGAATAAAGCCGCTATGAAGGTTCTGGCACAGTTTATTTTGCGGCCCATGTGTTTTCTAAAAGAGGGGAGGGCGAGAATACAAATGAGTGAATCGGCTGAGTTGTGGGGTAGGTTTTTAGCTTTTTAAGAAACCCCCAGTCTTTCTCCAAGGTGGCTGCACCATTTTACACTCCCACCAGAATGTATGAGAGTTCCAGCTGCCCTCATTCCTCGACGTCATTTGATATTGTCAGTCTTTTTAATTTTCCTCATACGGGGTGGGTGTATGGTGGTGTCACATTGTGGTTTTCTTTTGCGTTTTACTGATGACTAGGTGATGAGTTTGAACATTTTTACATGTGCTTATTGTCTATTTGAATATCTTTCCTTTATGAATACTCTGTTAAAATCCTTGCCTCTTTTTAAAATTGAGTGGTTTACATTTTATAATTGAATTACTTTAGATTTCTGTTGGCTATATTTACTTATCTATGGTTTCCTATGAAATTTAGGACCAGCCTAGCTAATTCCTAAAACAAATCCTTTGGGTTTTATTTTAAATAGACTTAGCGACAGTCATGTTATGATGTTGATTCTTCATACTCTGTAGCTTGGAATGCCTTTCATGAATTTACATTTTCTTCTCCCTCACACCAGAAGAACTTAAAAAGTTATCTTCCTGGGACTTCCCTAGTGGCACAGTGGTTAAGAATCCACCTGCCAATGCAGGGGACATGGGTTCGATCCCTGGTCCGGGAAGATCCCACATGCCGTGGAGCAACTAAGCCCATGTGCCACAACTACTGAGCCCACGTGACACAGCTACTGAAGCCCACACACCTAGAGTCCACGCTCTGCAACAAGAGCAGGCACCGCAATGAGAAGCCCGCACACCGCAACGAAGAGTAGCCCCTGCTTGATGCAACTAGAGAAAGCCCGCATGTAACAACGAAGACCCAACACAACCAAAAAATTAAAAAAGGGCTGTAGTAACAGTTTCCTTTAAAAAAAAAATTATCTTCCTAAAGTCTTACATGTTTCTTATTTCTAAGCATTTTATCTTTATTATTGCTATTTTAAATGATTCCTTGCCTTCAATCTTATGTTCTAGTTTGCATTGTTTACATATAAGAAAACTATTCAACTCGAGACATACTAAAAAATTTGATGTTTACCTGAAATTCAAAAAAAGCTATTGATTTCTGCACATATATATGTTTTATTTCTGGGTGTTTTCTGTGGGAAAGAAGCAGTACAGTGTGTGAGGATAGCTGGCTTTTTTCCTTAACCCAGGGTTTTACATATGAATTTATTTATCCTTTACTTCTCGGCCAATGAAAATTGCTGATTAAAACATATTCTTTAACAATTCAAATTTCTCTTTTTCCCACTGCCATAGAGACATAACAATGCCTTCACATATAACGTGTGCATGTGATCCTTCATTGAATTTTACCTTTTGTGCTTCTGGAAGTTGATTTGGTATAGGACACTCCTGCTGCCAGCTGGTTCACCCTTAGTTCTCTTCTTGCGAACAGATCATCCATGTCTGTGACTCGGGTTGTGCCCCTCGTGTTTGAGAAGCGTGTTTGTGCTGGTTCCTTGGCAAATCTCTAGCTGCCGCATCATCCCTGTGGTTTTGTTTGCTTCTGTCTTTTCCTCAACGTAACCCTGATCAATCTCCAGTTGCGCTGGCGGTCATTTTGATACTTTGAGGTCTGGGGTTTAACTTTCTTCTTGTTTTACTAAAAACATATTTTTCAGATACTTGTTTTCCTTCTCCTTTATGCTTTTTGTATTTCCATGAAGAAAATGGTGGAAATACTGAACTGCCATTCTCTTTTCATACTAAGTCTTTGAAATCTAGAGTGTATTTTTCACTTACATTGCCTCTCAGTTTGGACTTCCACATTTCAAAAGCTCAGTAGCTGGGCTTCCCTGGTGGCGCAGCGGTCGAGAGTCCGCCCGCCGATGCGGGGGACACGGGTTCGTGCCCCGGTCCGGGAGGATCCCACGTGCCGCGGAGCGGCTGGGCCCGTGAGCCACGGCCGCCGAGCCTGCGCGTCCGGAGCCTGTGCTCCGCAACGGGAGAGGCCACAGCGGTGAGAGGCCCGCGTACCGCAAAAAAAAAAAAAAAAAAAAAAAAAGAAAAGAAAAGAAAAAAAAGCTCAGTAGCCACGTGTGGTTAGTGACTGCCATATTGGGCAGTTCTAGAAAGTACATCTATTAACTTTCTCTAGGACAGGGTTTCTCATTCTTGGCGCTGTTGACTTTATGGGCTGGATAATTTTGTTGTTGTGCGGCAGGAGGGAGGGCTGTCTTGTGCACCGTAGGATGTCGGGCGGCGTCCCTGGCCTTCGCCCACTCGACGCCAGTATCACTGCCCTTCTCGGATCCAGCAACCAAAAATGTCTTCCAGACCTCATCCAGTGAGACCATGACTGTAAGAAGTAGTCACAGACACCCTGATGCGTTATTTTTAGTGGTGCTTTATTAAAAGCCATTGATGGCTTCTCCCAGCCTCTGGCAGTTTCCTAAAGAGCTAAGAGAGTGTATGGAGATGTTGTAATAGGCATTCCGTTCCATCTATTTTCCTGTCTCCGTGCTCCGGAGAAGCCATTTGGTAGCAGTGAGTTAGGTATTGACTGGAGGGCACGCTGGATTGTTGAATCCTCTTAGCAGCCCCTTTCAAAGTGTTCCGGATCGTCATGCGCTGTAAAGCCTAAGTAAACGCTTCAGAGACGGTGCTGCTTAGCGCTGTTTCTGAGAATCGCGGCCACCGTGAATTTAACGTTCATGGGACTTATTGCGGTGCATTGGGAAGCTGGACACGTCCCGTTGGAGCGGAGCAGGATCGGAGGGTTAGTTCTGAGGAATGGATTTATGATGAAGTGCTTATTTTCAGCGATGATGTGAAAGAGGCAGGTCCTCCAGAGGTCATCTAGAAGCCCGTGAATCTGTGTGAGGAGCCCAGATGTTTTCAGAGACCCGTGAAAGACAAATGGAGACTGTATGTAGATGAGCGGGCAGCCAGGGATTTGCTGCAAACAGTTATTTTTTAGGAATGAGGGACCTGGGGGACCTTTTGTTCTAGAGCTTTTGGCAGGGATGAGGTGGAGAAGGAGGTAAGTGACTAGCTTGAAGAAAACCAAGAGTTCCAGTTTGGAGTGGTCAGTGCCCCCATGTACTGAGAATATTTTTTCAATGTCAGGAACATATCCTGACTGACAGAGAGTTCAAACGACAACTTTCAGTTTATTTTCGGTCCAAACAGTTCATTTTTTTGTGCTGTGAAAATTCTGATGGACATCAGGTTATTTCCAGGTGAGTGGGGCCGATTGCTCAGATTGAGTGCAAGCTCATGTGTGTGGTTTGAACTTACAGCTCTCCATAAGCAGAGTTTTAAATTATTTTTATTTTTAACAATAATAAGAAAAAAATGGGGAAAGAGAAAATGTCAGTCGGTAGGATATGTTTATGTAGTGTAGTCAGGTCAGTGTTCGTGTTCCACAAAGGATGAATATACTCATGTCCAAATTATTCATCCAACAGACGTTTTTTGGAGTATTTGCTGTATACCAGACACCAGTCTAAGGCTGGAGGCACAAAGCTTAGTAGGAAGGATGCAGTCTGTATTCACAGAGATTACTGTGTGAGAAGAGAGAGAAATGGGCAATGTTTAAAACATTCAGAAGGTTCCATGGGGGAAGAATAGGGCACGGTGGGATGTATGGGAGAATCTGGGGTTGGCAACTTTCTTGGATTCTTGGATCTAGAGATGCTTCTAGAAGGTAATAGTCTGAAAGAATGAGCAGGAGTTAGTCTGGCGAGTGATGGAGATGGATTTATATCATAAGAGGGGCAGACGGTGTGGGAGATTATTCTAGGCAGAGGAATGGCATGTGCAAAGGCCCAGAGGTTAGAGAAAGTCTGATATTTGGGGAAAATCGAAGTTCACTTCTGTAGTTCACAGGTGGAAAAAAGCTGGGAGCTAGTTTGTGTGTTGTGAGGGTGTTATAGTTTTAGCTTATTTTCCAGATATATTCATTCCCTTGCTTTGGGGGGAACATACTTGCCCGTGCTATTGGTGTTGGGCTCGGCCACGTGACTTGCTTTAGCTACTGGGATATTAGTGGACGTGATGGAGTGAGGCTTGAAAGAACAAGCTTGAGTTATAGCTGACTCCTGGATTTGTGAACATGCCCGGCCAAAGTCAGCAGAGCCACCTGCCTGAATCCAGCCTAGGTCAACCAACCCTTCGCCAACCCACAGACCTGTGAGCTAATAAACACTTAGTACTGTATGCTGCTGAAAGTTTGTAGGTGCTTGTTGTACAGTAGGAGCTAACTGATACACTAGAATACCAGAACTCTGACCTGTAATTCAGCCAATCCCTGTACGGATAACATGTTTTATACCATCTGTATACTGTTTGAATTGATTGTAGAATGAATAATGCATTGACACAAGGGAAAAATGAGTATTTTACTGCAATATGATAACAAGGTTATAATTAGAGTGACCACCAATAATACTGTTCAAATGCAAAATAAGACCTTTATTCATTTGTGCGTTCTTTCAACAATGTTTATAAACAGTGTTTATTGATAAAAAGTACAGTGTATCCAGCACTGTTTGGAGCTAGGAAGACAGTCCTCATAAAGATTATAGTGGAGGATGCAGAGGTTTCTAGAGAGAGTTTCGTAGAGATTAAAGAAAAATTCTCTACATAAAACCTCAGTGGATTGGACTCCCCACTCTGGCCTCTTGCTTTTACTCCCGACCATGTGCTCCCACCCACAGATGGCTTTTAGGAGAGGCCAGATGTTCTTACTTCTTCACAGGTTGGGACCAGAAAAAAATATGAAGGGAGAGATTTCAGGTGCCCCCCACATTAAATTCTCATGCTCAGAGGTATCCTGAGACTCGAGAAGCAATTTCCAATGGAAGTGTGAAAAGTCCTTTCTGGGAGATATTTAGGCAAGGGTGTGAAAAAATCTTGGGGAGAAGTTTTAAGTTCAGTCATTCCACAAGGGGTTGGAGAGCAGAGCCAAACAACTCCTTGGTCCCAAGACTCTCTTGCTGATCTGTGTGAAATGACTATCTATGGGCAGAATTTTGGTTTCCATTTTTAGTTCAGCTGGCTCTAAATTTGATGTTGTTAACGCATTGTTTAATGTGTATTCCATTGTGGCAGCTTGTCTGCTCTCAGAAATAAGCTAAAATAATCAATTCCTAAAAATATCCTCCAAGCCCAGTTGCTTTTGGCATGTTGGGCGCAGGCAGGCTTTCCTATGGAAAGTTTAGCGAGCTGGGTATTTTTGTAGACCTGTTCTCGGTTGTAATCATCACCACACTGACAACCATCTGTGTCAATCTGTTTATTCGTTCCCATTTTATTCAAGGGAAATGAAAATAAATGGACGGAACCGACTCTCTGGTTCCAGGAAAGTAGACGAGAAATGTAATAGAGGCATAGATCTTAGAGACGGAGTCATGACATAACGTGCAAGTCATTCTTTTATTTATGAAGCCAAAAAGGGTCTGCATTCACAATACGGGCCAGAGGAAACGTTAAGGAATCTGCTCAAAAGAAAATTCTTAATTGTTAGCACCCCCAACGGTGGGACAAAATGCCTTGGACACAGCTTTACTTCTGCCATTGCTGCCAAATTTCGCATTTCTACCAAAAAAAAAAAAAAAAAAAGCGTAACCTGAATCGAATCAGGAGAAAGCATCAGGCCAGCCCAAACTGAGAGCTTTCTACAAAACAACTGGCCTGTGCTTTTGGAAAATGCCAATGCCATTCAAGACAGAGAGAATAGACGTGAAAACTAAATGCAATATGGATCAGTGGAGAAGTTTTCCCTAAAAAATGTGACTGGGAAAGTTGGTGAAATCTGAAGGTGACAGTAATAATGTATCAGTATTAAATTTCTTCAGTTTAATAATCATGTTGTTCTTAGGAAGTATGCTCTGAAGTATTTAGGGTTAAAGTGTATGATGTCAACAGTTCACTTGCAAATGAATGGTTCGGGAAACACACAGATAATAAGCAAATGGAGTGAAATGTTTTCAGTTAGTGAGTTTGCTTGAGGGTACATGGAATGCTTTCTAGGCTTCTTGTGATTCTTCTATAAATTTTAAGCTCTTTCAGAATAAAAAGTTAAGAATTTTTTAGCAAAAATTCTTAATGTTTCAAAAGGTTATGGCAGCATAAATTACGAAAAAAATCCTTGACCCCACAGTCTGATGTATAAGCAGCATGAACTTTAATTCTGCTGGTATGAATTCGTTGGTAAAAATGAACTTAAAAATTAAGTTTCTTAACCTAATAAAGAATTGTTTAACTGTAGCTAATTGTTCAAAGGGATCCACACTTACGAAGTAGTTTGTTTAGATTTATCCAATGACAATACTGATTTTAAATTAAAAAATCAAACAATTAAAATAATTAATAGCCTAATATTAATTTTCTAAAAATCAATTGCATGTTCAACCAAAAGGAATAAGCTTAGTGGTGGATTGGTCAATGTTTCGGTAGTGTTTTGACGAAAATAATTAACTGTTAGCCAGTTTAGTAATCTCTAAGTTAGTAAATGTGACCGAATTTTTTGTGCATTTAAGTCATGACTGGAAGCATTATTTCTTAGAAAAAAATTAAATGTATCTTTGTAGGTAAAAGAGAACTTGATGATCTTTAAAACACAACCACAAATAATTTCTTTTTTGTCCTTATTCTTTAAAAAACATCTAAACTGACTGTATTGGGAAGGAAAATACAGAAGGAGCGAACAATGTAGAGATCTGCCTACTTGAGTGGGGCCGTTCTTTTACAAAATAGAGATAAATGAAGTCTTTCTTGTCATTCTTGGTGGCAGAAAGGCTCAACGGTGACTGTTTTGTTGGCCTCCAAGAAACTCGATGCCGGTCCTCAGAGATAAGAGCCAGAACGAGCTGTTGAATTACTGAAACGTCTCTGGATAGTTGGTAGTAACCGGGGCTCCCAGCTCTCAAGTGCTGCGCCCCCCGCCCCGCTCCCGTAGTCCTGGCCTCTTCATTGGGCACCTCAGACTCCGTAAAACCCAACCACTGAGGAGTCAGAGTCGGGCATAGCCGGGAACCTCCAAGACCTAACTTGCATTTGACCTCATGGGATGGTACCCCTGTTAGATACCTTGGATGTGATGCGTCTCTTACCTCAGGAAATTGAGCAAGATGAGAAATTCAGCTTTCAGAAAGGAGGAATCAGATTAAGGATTTAGTGTAAATCTTTGAACAACATAGGTCTCCAAAGTGACTTTTCTCCTTTGAACCAGCGTGGAGGATGGCTCCGTGCCAGCCAGCGGAAGCAGACTCTTTGTGGGTTTAGATGGCAGGAGACCAAGTCTCCCCTTAGGTGCAGCTGGGGCTAATGTTCCCACTGAGAAAGGGAAAAGCAGCCACTCGCAGCCGGGAGCCAGTCTGGCATTCGCAGCCAGGTCTTGGTTTGTTGTGGCTGAACAGAAACAATTTCACAGAATTACCAGGGTCAGACAAGCCCAATCTAAAACCATGAGGGTCAAGGAAAAAACCAGGACCTCTCCACGATCAAGGCGGAACGTGGACAAAAACACAAACATTCTCCAAACCACAAAAGGACTAAACATCCCACTTTCCTGGTTAATACGAACGACTGCTACTTCTTTACTAATTACAGCTTCAGTCTTACTTCCTGCCTTCTAGAAGACTTGTTCAAGATGCCCAGTGATATAATTACCTCCGCGTTCTTACAGCATCCGGTTCAAAGCAAAGCTCTCCTTTCTTGAATCCTTCCTCAAATCCCTTAATACAAGCCCATGTTCTATAATAACACCTCAGTGAGGTGCCCAGGGGTCTGCAAGGTGTGGTCCTCTGGTAGGAATCTGCTCAAAAGAAAATTCTTAATTGTTAGCACCCCCAACGGTGGGACAAAATGCCTTGGACACAGCTTTACTTCTGCCATTGCTGCCAAATTTCGCATTTCTACCAAAAAAAAAAAAAAAAAAAGCGTAACCTGAATCGAATCAGGAGAAAGCATCAGGCCAGCCCAAACTGAGAGCTTTCTACAAAACAACTGGCCTGTGCTTTTGGAAAATGCCAATGCCATTCAAGACAGAGAGAATAGACGTGAAAACTAAATGCAATATGGATCAGTGGAGAAGTTTTCCCTAAAAAATGTGACTGGGAAAGTTGGTGAAATCTGAAGGTGACAGTAATAATGTATCAGTATTAAATTTCTTCAGTTTAATAATCATGTTGTTCTTAGGAAGTATGCTCTGAAGTATTTAGGGTTAAAGTGTATGATGTCAACAGTTCACTTGCAAATGAATGGTTCGGGAAACACACAGATAATAAGCAAATGGAGTGAAATGTTTTCAGTTAGTGAGTTTGCTTGAGGGTACATGGAATGCTTTCTAGGCTTCTTGTGATTCTTCTATAAATTTTAAGCTCTTTCAGAATAAAAAGTTAAGAATTTTTTAGCAAAAATTCTTAATGTTTCAAAAGGTTATGGCAGCATAAATTACGAAAAAAATCCTTGACCCCACAGTCTGATGTATAAGCAGCATGAACTTTAATTCTGCTGGTATGAATTCGTTGGTAAAAATGAACTTAAAAATTAAGTTTCTTAACCTAATAAAGAATTGTTTAACTGTAGCTAATTGTTCAAAGGGATCCACACTTACGAAGTAGTTTGTTTAGATTTATCCAATGACAATACTGATTTTAAATTAAAAAATCAAACAATTAAAATAATTAATAGCCTAATATTAATTTTCTAAAAATCAATTGCATGTTCAACCAAAAGGAATAAGCTTAGTGGTGGATTGGTCAATGTTTCGGTAGTGTTTTGACGAAAATAATTAACTGTTAGCCAGTTTAGTAATCTCTAAGTTAGTAAATGTGACTGAATTTTTTGTGCATTTAAGTCATGACTGGAAGCATTATTTCTTAGAAAAAAATTAAATGTATCTTTGTAGGTAAAAGAGAACTTGATGATCTTTAAAACACAACCACAAATAATTTCTTTTTTGTCCTTATTCTTTAAAAAACATCTAAACTGACTGTATTGGGAAGGAAAATACAGAAGGAGCGAACAATGTAGAGATCTGCCTACTTGAGTGGGGCCGTTCTTTTACAAAATAGAGATAAATGAAGTCTTTCTTGTCATTCTTGGTGGCAGAAAGGCTCAACGGTGACTGTTTTGTTGGCCTCCAAGAAACTCGATGCCGGTCCTCAGAGATAAGAGCCAGAACGAGCTGTTGAATTACTGAAACGTCTCTGGATAGTTGGTAGTAACCGGGGCTCCCAGCTCTCAAGTGCTGCGCCCCCCGCCCCGCTCCCGTAGTCCTGGCCTCTTCATTGGGCACCTCAGACTCCGTAAAACCCAACCACTGAGGAGTCAGAGTCGGGCATAGCCGGGAACCTCCAAGACCTAACTTGCATTTGACCTCATGGGATGGTACCCCTGTTAGATACCTTGGATGTGATGCGTCTCTTACCTCAGGAAATTGAGCAAGATGAGAAATTCAGCTTTCAGAAAGGAGGAATCAGATTAAGGATTTAGTGTAAATCTTTGAACAACATAGGTCTCCAAAGTGACTTTTCTCCTTTGAACCAGCGTGGAGGATGGCTCCGTGCCAGCCAGCGGAAGCAGACTCTTTGTGGGTTTAGATGGCAGGAGACCAAGTCTCCCCTTAGGTGCAGCTGGGGCTAATGTTCCCACTGAGAAAGGGAAAAGCAGCCACTCGCAGCCGGGAGCCAGTCTGGCATTCGCAGCCAGGTCTTGGTTTGTTGTGGCTGAACAGAAACAATTTCACAGAATTACCAGGGTCAGACAAGCCCAATCTAAAACCATGAGGGTCAAGGAAAAAACCAGGACCTCTCCACGATCAAGGCGGAACGTGGACAAAAACACAAACATTCTCCAAACCACAAAAGGACTAAACATCCCACTTTCCTGGTTAATACGAACGACTGCTACTTCTTTACTAATTACAGCTTCAGTCTTACTTCCTGCCTTCTAGAAGACTTGTTCAAGATGCCCAGTGATATAATTACCTCCGCGTTCTTACAGCATCCGGTTCAAAGCAAAGCTCTCCTTTCTTGAATCCTTCCTCAAATCCCTTAATACAAGCCCATGTTCTATAATAACACCTCAGTGAGGTGCCCAGGGGTCCGCAAGGTGTGGTCCTCTGGTTGCAATGCATCAATAAGCCACTGTAATTATCTGCAGTTGTTTTCCTGTCTGGTCTTTGACTGAAAAACATTGGTATTATCATGATTCTGTAATGCTCAAGAATACTTTCTTAGAGAACTTTGGGGAAAATAAAATAAAAAGGTCATTTTCCAATCACCACGTGACAGAGTGATTCTTAAAGCAGTGTCCTCTGACCACTGAGAATCTGAAAAAACAAAGGTCACTGGCCACTGGCTTGTAATTGTGACTTGGGTGGCTTAGAGGATTTAGGGATTTCTGATCTTTCTAGGTTTATGTTTCAGGTAGTTGTAGGAAAGTAAAAGATTTATGGATTGTCTCCCTACCTCTTTATTATTTCCATTATTTTAGCCAATAAATAATTGTAGAAATTAGATATCTAAGAAACAAGTTTTGATTTCTTAGGAATGTTATAAAAATAAGTGTCAAACATAGTTAAAAAGTAGCAATTACTTGGTGACATTCCACTAGGTGCTCTGTTTGCAAACAAATAAATCATCTTTGTGCTATTAACGGAAGTATAGACATACTAAGAAAACGCGTAGTAGAAGTAACATTTGAAGTTTATCATTAAGGAGAATAAATCAGAAGTTAGTTGACATGAAACGTTGTAATAAAAATGCAAACAAGAGAATCTGAGGAATTAGGAGGACGCTTTGAAATGATACTTGTATAATGCTCTGAACTAGTCGTTAATGCTGAGCATTTTGGAGCAACTGCTTGTGTTAAAAATATTCTGTTTAGTTATTTGAAAAATAATAAAGCTGCAGTTGATGAGTTTAATTTTTTGAAGTATAGTTGTTTTACAATGTGTTAATTTCTGCTCTATTGCAAAGTGATTCAGTTATACATACATATATACATTCTTTTCCATATTCTTTTCCATGATGGTTTATCACAGGCTATTGAACGTAGTTCCCTGTGCTCTACAGTAGGACCTTGTTGTTGATCCATTCTGTACATAATAGTTTGCATCTGCTAGTCCCAAACTAGCACAGACCACAAGTCTGTTCTCTACAGTTGATGACATTTTAGAATGGAAAGCAACCTAAGAATGCCTCATTGTCGCATGGAGACTGTAAACTGAGGCATGGAGAAGTCTGAATAGAGGAGATACCTGATTCTGATTTATTGATCGTTCCACCTTGCCGGAGTGCAAAAATGTTAGTGAAAGATGGATGTCACTGATTCACATGGACCTTTCCCTCAATTGGTTCACTGTGTCTAAACTTATGATGTATTATTGTTTTTGACTTCATGAGTAGATCGTCTAGAACAGGTTTTCCCAAGCTTGGCACTGCTGACATTTTGGGCTGGATCGTTCTTTGTTGGGGGAGGGTGCTGTCCTGTGTGTTGTAGGATGTTTCATAGTGTCCCTGGTCTCTACCCTCTGGATGACAGTAGCACTGCTCCCACACCTCACCCAGTTGTGACAACCAAAATTGTCTTCAGACTTTGCCAGATGTTCCCTGGAGGAGTGGGGGGAATTAGCCCCAAGCTGGTCTAGAGTATCCCTGCATCCAACAACTCAGTGCAGGGATGCTCCCTAGGACTTCCAGGTCCCTGAAGGCTTGCAGAAGAAGGGAAAATTCTCCCTGGTGGGGTGTTGGTTGGGTCTTCATTGCTTTACTTTAGACTTGTTCTTGTAAAGGAGTCTTCCCTGGTCTCGTCCTTCTCAAAGTTTCTTTCCATTTTGGAGGCAAGCGTGGAAGACCTGATTGTCAGATTTGTAGGTAACACAAAGGTGGGAAGGGTGGCACCTACACAGGGCAGCAGAATCAGGACTCAGACAGCTCCCTGAGGCAGCTGGGTGCCATCGTTAGGAGAATATGGTCTACGCAAACTATTGTATATACGATGGATAAACAACAAGGTCCTACCGTAGAGCACAGGGACCTATATTCAACCTCCTGTGATAAACCATCATGGAAAGGAATATGAAAAAGAATGTATATATGTGTATAACTGAGTCACTTTGCTGGACAGCAGAAATTAACACAACATGGTAAATCAACTATACTTCAGTACAATTTAAAAAAAAAAGAGAGAGAGAGAATATGGTCTAGAGCAGGCCTGCTGAGGTTGGAATTCAGTCCTGGCTGCTAAGGGATCTTGACGCGTTAACTTAACTCATTTGTCAGTCTCTGCCTCTGTAAAATGTCTATAATATTAGCATCTACTTCATGGGATTGTGATAAAGATCAAGTGATTTAATATTTGTGAAAGGTTCAGAGTCTGGCACCGAAGAAGTGCTCTATATATGAGTACTTGTTAAGTTTTTTTAAATCCTCAAATAATTGGCAGAAACCAGACAAAATGTAACGGGGGGGAAAATGCCAGGTTTGCTATTGTGTTTAAAAATAGAACTTGTGGGGCTTCCCTGGTGGCGCAGTGGTTGAGAGTCCACCTGCCGATGCAGGGGACATGGGTTCGTGCCCGGGTCCGGGAAGATCCCACGTGCCACGGAGCGGCTGGGCCCGTGAGCCATGGCCGCTGAGCCTGCGCGTCCGGAGCCTGTGCTCCGCAACGGGAGAGGCCACAGAAAAAAAAAAAAAAAAAAAAAAAAAAAAAAAAATAGAACTTGTTTGGGGGTGTTTGTTTAATAGAGAAGTTCATGAGAAAAGGCCCTGAGAATTTAGTCATGGCTGGAACCTGACTCATACAGGTGATCATGTGGGCAGATCCAGCAGGTCGCCGTCCCGCCTTCTCTGCCTGTAGCAAATTGTTCCTGCAGGGCTGTGGAGTCAACTTTAAAGTCAGACACCACCGGACTAGGAAATGTTGGGGGTAGTGGATGTGGCCGGAAGGAAACCGGGCATCATGTCCTGTGGAGAAGAGCTAAATGTATTGGGGCTTTTAGTCTGAAGACTATTTAGCAGGGCCAGTGACAGGCAGTGTCCATGATTTCAAGGTTGATGTTTGGCAGTGAGAGGTGTGTTCCTTATGCTTCAGAAGGCACACCTGGGAGTTCTGCTTGACACTCGCACGGGCACGGATTTTTGCATTTACCGTAAGGGCACATTCTAGTAACAAGCTGCATCTCTCCATAGATGTGCTGTGCTGTGAGTTGGAGTGAGCACCCAGGTACTAGTCATGGAGGAAGAGATTGAGTCTCTAGATTCCTCTTTTGATTGGGATGCTGGACTGAAACCTTGAAGATATCTCCCAGTATTAAGATTCAATTGGTCTGTAAATGCTGAATTAACAAGTAGAATTTTTATGATATGGTCAAAATCTCAAAGAGTAGCAAAATGTTTATGATGAAACAACACAGTTCATAGGCCTCCCCGCCCCTCCCTGTTCATAGGCCCACTCTTATTTCTGCTTTTAGTACTTGGTGTATGTATAACAATAGTTTTAGAATCCTCATTCTGGAGGTAGCACATGTAGACACTCTCTGCTGGTTTCTTGCTCTGAGGGTCGATAATATACTTTCCTTATTCTCCTACTCATTGCTTCTGACCCCTTTCCAATCCAGATTTACCAGCTTCTTGTATTAGTTATGTATTGGATGGGCCAAAAAGTTCCTTTGGTTTTTAAGTAAAAATAAAAGACACGTTTTTCATTTTCACCAAGAACTATATTGTACGGTGTATTCACCGATTTGTTCCACTACCTTCTGCCATTTTTCAGGCAACTTCATAATTCCATCTTCACAAAACTTTTTATCTTTTTGAGCAAAGAACTGTTCCGGGTGCCTTTTACAGTCTTCCGGGGAATTGATTTTTTTTCCATGAAGAGAATTTTGTAAAGACTGAAATAACTGGCAATCTGAAGGTGCAGTGTCTGGTGAATATGGCGGATGAATCAGACCTTCCCAGCCAAGCTGTAACGGTTTTTGCCTGGTCATCAAAGAAACGTGCGGTCTTGCAGTATCCTGATGGAGGATTATGCGTTTTCTGCTGACTAATTCCAGATGCTTTTCTTCGAGTGCTGCTTTCAGTTGGTCTAACTGGGAGCAGTACTTGTTGGAATTAATCGTTTGGTTTTCTGGAAGGAGCTCATTATAGAGGACTCCCTTCCAATCCCACCATATACACAACATCACCTTCTTTGGATGCAGACCGGCCTTTGGCGTGGTCGGCGGTGGTTCATTTCGCTTGCCCCACGATCTCTTCCGTTCCACATTATTGTACAGTATCCACTTTTCACCGCCCGCCACAATTTGTTTTTAAAATGGAACGTTCTCGTTAACGTTTCAGTAGAGAATCACGTGTGGAAATATGGTCAAGAAGGTTTTTTTCGCTTAACTTATGTGTAACCCAAACATCAAAGCCATGAACATAACCAAGCTGGTGCAAATGATTTTCAACGCTTGATTTGGATATTTTGAGTATGTTGGCTCTCTCCCACGTGGTATAACATTGATTGTTCTCAGTTAACGTCTGGATTTGATGGCCGTCAACTTCAACTTGTCTGCCCAACCGTGGAGCATCGTCCAGCAAGAAATCTCCAGCACGAAACTTCACAAACCACTTTCGATCAGTCACAGCACCTTCTCCATGCGCTGCACAAATCGTTTTTTGCGTTTCAGTTGCATTTTTACCTTTCTTGAAATAATAAAGCATCATATGCCGAAAATGTTGCTTTTTTTCTTCTATCTTCAATATTAAAATGGCTACACAAAAATTCACCAATTTTGATAAGTGTTTTTTTTTTTAATGCACGCTGATATGACAGCTGTCACAATACGGGTCTAACAAAATTGTTTCAAATGAAGTTAAAGACAACTAAGCCCTACTAGACCCATCTTACGGAAAAAACCGAAAGAACTTTTTGGCAAACCCAATAGTTCTGCATAACAAATTACCAAAGGCTCAGCACCTTAAAAAGCTTGCATTTATTAAGGATTCCTTCTGGCAGACACTAATCCAGTTTTCATCCGATGTAGAGTCTTATTTTAGTAGGTCTGGGCTGGGGCCAGGAAATCTGCATTTACTGCAAGTTCCCAGAAAATGCTATAATTCGAATAGCAGGGCCTTATAGTGAAGAGGAGGGCCAGAAGGGTGTGAAAAGATGAATGAGGAGAACAGTTTTTAAGGTTTATAAATGTAGTCACTTTGTTGGATGAGTCAGTCTCAGCAGGATGCCATTAGATTCCAACTTTATTTCTCTCTGGTTCCTGCTTTGAGTTTCTTTCCCACTCCTGGTGACCCCATAGCCCTTGCATTGAGCAGACGTAAATTCAGATGTTATAATTTAGTAGCAAAACTGCCATCTCTCACCCAAGTGAAGGCATCCTTTCCACCCTAGCTTGGCATTGACCAGGTTCAGCCCCTGCCAGGGAGCAGTGGGTCAGGGTCCGCTTCCTTACTGTTTTCCTGCCTTTACCCCCCATGCAGTCTGTCACTTGCCTTCTCAGACCTCATTCCATCCCTAGGCTGTTCTCTCAAGTGTGCGGGACCCTCTTTTTGTTCTCTCAGATCTCACTTGATCCTCCTGTGCCAACCTACTGATTGCTTGTTAGGACAAAAGTAACAACTGTCTACCTGGGACTTTGTTTCTTGGCTCTTATGAGTAGGTGCCATTGTTTCTTGGATCTTAATTATTTTTCTTCTTGGTTTACTGACAGATCCCTTCCTGAGAATGGTTGCATGGGACATAAGCTGTGTTCTTGTAAGTCTGAACATTTCTTTATTCGGTTTTTACACTTCACTAGTGGTTTGACTGCACAGAGTTTTAGGGTTTTTTCCAACATCAGAGCTTTGAAGATACTCCTCCTCGTTTTTAACATGCCATATTAGATCATCACTTCTAGCATTTCTCAAAGATGGGCCAGGGTGAAGACTGTTTACTCATCTCTTCAGTAACTCATAAGCCCCTGTGATTTGGATGCAATTGTTTTCCTTCAGTTCTGGGAAACTTAAAAAAAATTTCCTTGGAAACATCCTCTTCCGTTTTCTGTTATTTGTTAGGAACTCCTATTAGTTTCATCTTCTGAATTCATCTTATCATTTTGGCCATCATGTTCTTACTTTCCCAGTGTTCTCTTGTTTTCTGATTTAAAAAATTTTTTTCTTATTGGCAGGATTTTGATTTTTGTTTTGAATGAAATGTCTTCTTAAATGTGTCTGAGCATGTTAATTTTCTTTTTTTCTTTTTCATCGCTCCTTCCCATTCATCTCCATTTGTGTTGTGTTCAGTTTTTCTCTTTTTTTTTAAAATGAAAGCTTATTTATTTATTTATTTATTTATCTTTGCCTGTGTTGGGTCTTCGTTTCTGTGCGAGGGCTTTCTCTAGTTGCGGCGAGCGGGGGCCACTCTTCATCGCAGTGCGCGGGCCTCTCACCGTCGCGGCCTCTCTTGTTGCGGAGCACAGGCTGCAGACGCGCAGGCTCAGTAGTTC
>NC_041220.1:152533939-152569154 GCF_002837175.3 Physeter macrocephalus | reverse complement strand
CGAACCCGTGTCCCCTGCACTGGCAGGCAGACTCTCAACCACTGCGCCACCAGGGAAGCCCCAGTTTTTATCTTAGTCCTTCTCTTTCGTAGTCCAGGCTTTCCTCAAATGCCTCCTGATTCTTGCTCATCCCATTTCGCAATAGAAAGGAGGCTGAAGGCTCCGTGCATGTGGAAGGGGCTTATTGGCTGGCAGCTTCAATTTGAGTTGGCATTTGTTCCAGTGCTACAATTTTGATACTCTTCCTAGCTGATTGACTTCTTTGTTTAATTTTCTGGGAAGAGCACTCTCTCCTCAGGAATGGATATGTTTGGCTGCATGCTTTTCTGCCTAGAGAGTGTGTGTGTGAGAGAGAGTGTGTGTGTGTGTGTGTGTGTGTGTGTGTGAGGCTGAGTGTGGCTCTCTAGCATCCTTGTTAGGACTTTCTTCGGTGCTGTGACATACGGCTGGCCTGTCTCCTGCGTTCTCATGCCCTCTGTAAATCTTCTGGGCTGCGGGTCTCCTCTGCTCAGCTGTGTGACTAAATATTCCTCCATTTGCTCTGTGTCTTGAGACCAGTGGTTCTTAACCAGGGCAGTGGTTCCCCCAGGGGATACTTGACAGTGTGTGGAGAGATGTTTGGATTGTTTTAATTGGGGGTGAGGGGAAGATGCTCCTGGCGTCTAGTGGGTAGAGGTCAGAGATGCTGCTCAACCTACCATGCTCAGGGCAGCCTCTACCACCTAGATATCTGGTCCCAAATGTCAGCAGTGCCGTGGCTGAGAAACCCTGATCTAGAATCCTGTTGAAATTGCACATCTGTTAATAACTTAATACCGTAAAATTTTGTTGCTGTGGATTTGTTATTTTTAATCACTCATTTACCATCAATTTAAAAAGTTGTAAGAGAGAAATAATGTAAAGTCTGTGCTGTCTCCTTTCTTGAACTGGAAGCCTGAGAGCTGTGTTTTTAATTATTCCTGTTTGTATTTCTTTTTTTTTTCGGTACGCGGGCCTCTCACTGCCGTGGCCTCTCCCGTTGTGGAGCACAGGCTCCGGACGCGCAGGCCCAGCGGCCATGGCTCACGGGCCCAGCCGCTCCGCGGCACGTGGGTTCTTCCTGGACCGGGGCACGAACCCGTGTCCCCTGCATCGGCAGGCGGACTCTCAACCACTGCGCCACCAGGGAAGCCCCCCGTTTATATTTCTAAAAACAGGCACCGAGTTCCCTGACATAATCTAATAGCTCTGTCTTTAAATATATTTAAATGAACCAACCGGGACTTTATAAATTCCTATTTCCTGCTCCTTATTTTTATTCTCGTTCCCATTCTTCTTCCCCGCATACGGTAAGGTGAGACTTTTTGTATACGTCGGTATGGAAAACGCAGAGCTCAATCTGTCACATAGAAAAGTCCACTGAAATGCATCCCAGCTACACCAGCCAAGAAAAAAATATTTGTTTGCAAAAATGTATACTTAATTCCAAACATTTTTGCGAATCATTTTTCACAAAGACATTTGGATATTATCTCAAATCATTTGTAATTAGAGACATTTGACGTCTAGTTTCCTGTTTTTTTTTAAACTGCATTTTCTTTTCTTTCCACATTACTCCACAGAGGTAAACTTAGCCCTGCATTTTGTAGGAGCCTCTCACTGCCCTGTGCGTTCAGGGCTCCATACCTTACCAGTGACGGGCAGCGTGGAGTCCTGAGAGCTTCCTTGTCATAGTTGCTGAAGGAAATTCCCTCTCTGGTGTGTCCTGTTTGGAACATCTGTTTCTTGTTTCTCTGGCATTTGGCAAGATAACATAATAAGATGGCAGGGGGCAGGACAAACATGCCGCAATAAAAGCGTCCTAAGAAGACACTGAGTTCTAATTACGGCTTCACAGAACATGGCTGAAGGCAGGAGGAAAAGTTAAGTTTGGTGCCGACAAGGAGGCTCACAGGGGAAGGCAAGAGCGGCTTAGTTACCGCTGTTTGAATTTGGTGTTGCTCAGGAGGCGTTAAGACACCAAGCAGAGGCATCCAGGCCAGAGGGTGTGTTCCTCCAGCAGATCAGTTACTTTATTTCCGCTGCTTCGGGGTCACAGAAGCGACGCCGAGGCCCCAGTCTGCTGGCTCCTATGACCAATTGTCGGAAAAATCTGGATGCATCGACGCAAGCTCGTCACGGGGAGCAGGGATGCAAAGCGGGAACTCGCTCTGAAAAAAAAAAAAGTCCCACCTCTCACAGGCATAAATTATCCTTTTTCCCAGCTGTATTGAGATGTAACTGACATCTAACAGTGTATAAGTTTAAGGTGTACAAACTTACGTGGTTTTGATAGATGTATATATTGCAGTGTGATTGTCGCTGTGGGGGGAGCTGACGCCTCCATCACGACACATACTTCCCATTTCTTTTTGGTGGTCTCTTTTAAGATTTATTCTCTTAGCAACTTCCATGTATATAGCACAGTACCGTTAACTATAAACACAGTGCCCAAAGGCATAAATTAAACAGAGCTATCATAAACGGAAATGTCCAGAAACCATGGGCGTATTTCAGTGACCCGGGCAGGTTTGTAAGTCAGTTGCAGTTGAAGGCACTTCAGGTGAGTGCTTTGGAAGAAGACAGGGTCTTCGGGGGGAACACCTTCACTGCCACGGGTAGAGATGGCGCCCAAAAGTAGAGAGCAGCACAGCACCTAGATTTGCCCGATTTTGTGCGATTACCTGTAATTTTTTTTGTTTTGTTTTTTTAAGTTACGATAAAAGCCTCTTCCCTTCCCCAAATACCTGGACCTAGTAACGTGAGCGTGGTACCAAGACTCTTTCGGCTTAGGTCTCCCAGAGGATGAGCCCGAGATAAAGGCTTTTGCAGGACGCTCTACTGGGGAGAGTAACCCCCACGGGCAGGGGCAGAGACAGAGAGGGTCCGGCAGGAACACAGGGAGGGGTGCGCATGCAAGAATGATGTGTCGCCTCGGCCACCAGGGCTGGGCACTAGCTGATTCCTTCACTGAGACTGACTGGGAAGTCATACGGGATGTCTTTCAGACGGTCCAGCCAGCGCGGGGAAGAGAGACGCGTCTGTCGATTGGCTCCACACCCGCCCTGATCACACATTTGCCCTTGTGGGACAACCACTTCCCTCCATCTTTGGGTCACACGGTGTGGGTTGTGAACTGACGCCCAGGCTGTCTCATGCGTTAGCCTCAAGAGAAGCTCTTAGAAGGCATGCAGGGGCCATAGCATGGGGCTGCGAGGAGGTGGGGAGGGGCTTCACGGAGCCGGTCAGAGCCTGCGCAGGACTGGGTGCTGCAGCAGTGGCTGGCCCAGGAGGCTGTGAAGTCGGTCCTGGGAGGCATCCTCTTCTAGGACACAAAGGCTCAAGGGTGTTCGCCACCTGGGGAGCCGGTGCGCTGGGAACAGGCGTGCTTTTAATAGTCAAGCAGGAATCTGAAGGGCAACCGTGTGACCTGCAATAGGTATTAGTTCTTTCACAGTTACAGGAAAAATCCTGTATGACCCTATCTTGCCACATTTAAAAAATAATATCTTGGTTTTCTAGAACATGCTCCAGTAATTATTAAAGCAAGAGGTCAGATCCAGAAGGGTCCTCTGCATGCTGTGCACAGGGGACAGATTCTCCCTGCTGCCGTGAGGCTAGGAGTGGACACCGGGCTGAGGTGTCCTCCTGTGGGCCCCACCCATAGGCTTCTGCTCTGTTTCCTGGAGAATCGTGTGTGTTATGTGATGCAAACTTGGTTTCACGTGTTGGAGAAGTGCTGGAGCTTTTTCTCCCCTCATTTTAATATCTTTAAATGATGAAATAAATACACATATAAAATTGCAAGAGGATATTTCAAGACTAAAGCCCTTACCCCAAACCCTGGAGACTAGGGGCTTTTAGAACTCAAACTTTTCCAGATTTTGGAAAGGTGAAATATGGGCCGAAGCCATCGTGAATCCCATACCACCAGGGTCTGGAAGCAGACCATTACCGGACACATTCAGATCTCTGCAATGAATTGTACGCGTATTCACACCAGCGCAGCCAACAAAGACTGTCATTGCTTCCCTCATTTCATTTAGGTTTTTGCCGCCATGTAAGTTTTGGTGCAAAAATTAAGAACAAACTTTTCAGAATTGCAGGTAAGGACTGTGGACCTACCTAGAAAACCTCTATACCCAGATGAAAGAATGAAAAAATGTCAACACTTTGACATATTTGCATAAGATTAAAAAGCTTTCTGGTTCAGTTCCCCATCCTGCTTCTCTTGAGTTAACCATTGCTCTGAAGATTATGTGTGAATTCACGTGTGTTTGACACATATGTGTGTATCCAAAAACAGCACGTATTTTACAGAAATGCTGGAGGAATTTTTGTGGTTTACTCATGTCCCCCTAAAAATAGATTGAGATTTATCCACATGGATTCCTGTCATTTTATTTATACTAACCGTCACACAGTAGCCTATTGTACAAATGTTTTCAAAATTTTATTCATCCATTTGTCAAGAGGGTCTGAGGTTTGACCCTACTTTCACGCTAACAGGTTAGGTGCCACAGGTCCACGGATGCTGACAGGGGACACAGGTCTCCTGGGTCAGAGACAAAGGCTTCATCCCTCACTCACAGCAAGCAGCATGAGCTTCATGTCTGCACCTGTTCTCCGCGGGGCGACCCAGAGGGACCCACGTGGTTGCTGCACATGCAGTGGGTGGGTCTGTGTCACAGCTGAGGAGCCCTGGTCTTAGGAAATCCAAATCATTTACGATGGGCAGGAAGCATTCTGCCAAAACTGTGCTTCAGAGGGAGACACAGCCTCTGTCTTCTGAGGCTATTCACTACACAGACACCCTTGAAAAGGCAGTCCAGAGCAAAAGCCATCAGGGCTTCTGCTGGCAGGACGTGCAGCAGTTTGAGGGAGACCCATGGAGAATTGTCTGCCGTTCCGCTTCTCTCACTGACACAGTTTTATTTTGTTTGCAGTTTTCTCTGTTACAGAGACTGCTTAATGAACATTTTTCTGTACGCTTCCTTGCCTGAGTTTCTCGGTGATGTGTGTCCAGCGACGGAAGTTCTGAGCTCTGCGTGTGCACGTCTTTGGCTTCGCTCGATGTTGCCAGCTTTCCTCTGAAGTGGTTGTAGGATGTTGTCTTCCTGCCAACGGTGTATAAAAAGTCCACTTGGTGATGTGTGTGCCCAGCGACGGAAGTTCTGAGCTCTGCGTGTGCACGTCTTTGGCTTCGCTCAATGTTGCCAGCTTTCCTCTGAAGTGGTTGTAGGATGTTGTCTTCCTGCCAACGGTGTATAAAAAGTCCACTTATTCATAATTGTCAGAAATTCATGGCAAGCAAGTTGCCCTTCAGTAGGTGAATGGATAAAAAGACTGTGGTTCATCCACACAGTGGAGTATATTGTTCAGCAACATAAAGATGAGCTACGAAGCCATGACAAGCCATGGAGGAAGCTGACACGCCTATTGCTAAGTGAAAGAAGCCCGTCCGAAAAGACTGTATGGTTCCAACTCTATGACATTCTGGAGAAGGCAAAACCATAAAGACTGTACAGAGATCAGTGGTTGCCAGGGGCTGGGGTGGGAGGGAGGGGTGACTAGAGCTGGAGCACAGAGGATTTTCAGGGCAGTGAAACTATTCTGTTTGACACTGTAATGGTGGATACATGACGTTATGCCTTTGTCAAAACATAAAATGTACAACACAGAGAGTGAACTCTCATGCAAGCTATGGAGTTCAGTTAATAAGGATGTATTAACATTGGTTTGTCAGTTGTTACAAAAGTACCACACTAATGCAGGGCGTTAACTGTGCAGGCGGTTTGTACATGGGAACTCTCTGTGCTTGCTGACATTTTTCTGTTGACCTAAAACTGCTCTCAAAAAAACTATTGGAAAAGTCCATTTCCCCCATCCTTGCCAGCACTTTGTATGCCAGACTTACGTGTTTGCATATACGATGGGCGTGAAATAGAATTTTATTGCTTTGATTTGTATTTTACTGATGGCTGTTGAGAGCACACCTTTTCATATCCTTTGCTTATTTTTTCTGTTTTTTTAAAAAATTGATTTGTACAAACACTTTATATTCTCTTTTCAAGTTTTTCTTTGCACGTTTAGGACTTGAATACAACTGGAGTTAATGTTTGTGCCTGCAGTAAGGGAGGAACTAAATAGAGATCTGTCTGTCTGTCTGTACCTATCTAAGCTCTTTATATAAATGAAGAGCCATTTATGAATGGCTCCTGGTATACCTATGTCACCCCTTCAAGATCTGTTTATTTATCCCTGTACCACCTCCTCATTGTTCTAATTCCTAGAGATTTATAAGAATGCTTGGTATGCAGTAGGGCATGTCCTTGCTCCTTCCTTTCAAGTTGTCTCCAAATGGCTATACCCAGGTCTTTATTCTCCCTTAGGCATTTTAGTATCAATGTGTCAAATTTCATTAAAACTCTGTTGGGTATTTGTGAACTCCAGTGAATTTACAGATTCATCTGGGGAGAATGGCATCTTTGCCAGATTGAGTTATCTTCCCATTGCATCGTGTACAGTTTTTTCGGCCTTCCTCTTAAAACATGTTCTTTTAGTTGTAAACTTTATTTTCTCAGTTAACACGTTACACATGGTAAAATTGACTTTTAAATACGGACAGTTGTAGTCATTCTAACACATACGTCGATTCATATAACCACCACCCAAATCAGGATACAGAACAGTTTCATCATGCCCCCAATGCCCTCATTGTGTCCCTTTGCAGTGACAACCTCCCCTGCCCCCAGGCCCTGCAACCACTGATCTGTTTTCCGATGTAATAGTTTTCTCTTGGAGAATGTTGTATAAATGAACTCATACAGTATGAAACCTTTTAAGACTGCCTTCTTTCACTCGTAATGCCTTTGCGATTGATCCAAGTTGTTGTGTGTACCAGTAGTTCATTTCACTTTACTGCTGAGTACTGTTCCATTGTATAGATGTGCCCTATTTTGCACTCACCAGGCGGACATTTCTGTTATTTCCAGGTTTCGGTGACTATAAATAGAGCTTCTGTATGCATATGTGTAAGTTTTTATCTCTTGAGGGCTAAATACTTAGGAGTGAGATTGCTAGATCTTATTTTATGTCCATATCATCTTCTCCATATAGATCTTGTACTTCCATTATTTGATTTAAGCCTAGGTAACATACTCTTTGATGCTATTGTGAATGGGATTATTGACATTTTTTTTCCAGCTGATTTTTGCTGGCATGTAGGAGCCTTTCCATGTTTGCATTTTGATCTTGTATCCCAAAACCTTGCCAAAGTCTCTTATTAGTTCCAAGAGTTGGTTTGTAGATTCAGTTAGTATTTTTATGATTTGACAGGCGTATGTCTGCAAATTATGAAAATGTTGTCTTCCATTAAAATATATATCTGTATTTACGTGTGCATATTTCTATCTATCTGAAGATAGATATTTATATTATATATATGTGTACACACAAGTATATATACATATATATATACATATGTATAGTATCTGTATCTACATCTGTATAAAATTTTTTAAAAAACCCCTTAGTTCACTTTCTAAGGTTTGCAGAACAACACTGAACAGAAAAGGTGATGGCAGGTACCCTTATCTTCCTTCTCCTTGAGTTAGCCAGTTATTGCACTGCTGTTCTATTCGTTTCTTTCATTCTGTTTCTAAGCTGACTGTCTTGTTCAGATGGCGTGGTTATTTTGGATCCTCAGGCTCTATTGGCAACGTTTGTCTGCTCTCTCAGGTCCTTTGCTGTGGCACGTTATTTTATTTTAGCTCATTTGCAACAAGTTTTTTAAAAGTGTTTAATGGCAGTCCTGTGTACCCTCTCTGGCTGATGACAGCGTCCTTCAGAGCCATATTATATTTACTTCTGTGGGTCCCCCTTGAGATTTTATGTTAATTTCTTGGTTTCAGGTTCCAAACCAAGAAATGAATAAAGCTGAAGCCTAAGCCCTCAACATAGCAAAAGCCCAGGTTTCCGGTGCCTTGAGGTGACCATTTCTCATGCTTGACACAGGCTGTGGACATGGCCAACCTGCTTGTCTCTCCGCCAGTGGGTAGTTTTTCCATCTCTCTTTTGTGGGAGGGGCAGACATCTAGGCTTCTGGCTTTCCCCTAAGAGGCCAGTGCTAGCTTTGTCACCTTGTGTAGCCTCAGGGCCATATGCCTCCTGTTTTTCAGGCCACAGAACCCGCAATACCTGTGAACCCTCCAGAGTCATCTTGTTACTGTCTCCTGTTTACCACTGGAGCCTCGGTTGCTTTTTCACACGTGACACCTGGGTGTCTTCCCCCACCGGTTCCCACTACGCCCCCAGGCTGGTACAGGCATATATTTTCAACCTTGCAATGTTTCTGCAGAAAGAGTGGTTGCTTCTGTGCTGCCTCAGTCTACTGTAATGCCTGGGGTTCCCTTTTGCTTTCCCGCGTGGCCCTCTTCTGTATTAGTGACCACTGCAATGGCTATGTTGTAGATAAGGATAACAATGAAAAGATGTGGCTTTCTTTTTAATAACTTCCACCCATCTTTCAAGTCCTTTTGGAAGAGAGATGGGCTGTAGATAAATACCAGTTTCCTCTTACAGTCTGCACAGTGCTGGGGACACAACGGGGACACAATGCCAATCACGTGCCAAGTAGACGTTTTAGCTAACGGACATAAATTTCGCCTTAACTTGAGAGGAAGTTTGCCTTAGGAATTCTCATGACGGAGGAAGTTGGACCACTTTGTTTCTTCGTAAGTCTGTTTGCTCGCAGATACTGCCATCGCCCCAGCTGAAGCCTCTTTTGGTTAATGTGCCCCACGTGGCTCTTGGGTTGGTAAGCCCTGCTGAGGATTTAGATCTTATCGTGATTGGTGTTGGTTTAATTTTTGAAAATGAAAGCACATTATTTTAATTATCTATGAAGGATATTTTATTTTTATTTCAGATGTCTTTCTCTCTTTTTTGTTTTTTCTTTGCGGTACGCGGGCCTCTCACTGTCGTGGTCTCTCCCGTTGCGGAGCACAGGCTCCGGACGCGCAGGCTCAGCGGCCACGGCTCACGGGCCCAGCCGCTCCGCGGCGTGTGGGATCTTCGCGGACGGGGGCACGAACCCGCGTTTCCTGCATCGGCAGGCGGACTCTCAACCACTGCGCCACCAGGGAAGCCCCCTCTCTTTTCCTTTTAAATGACATCTCTGTCTTCAGCGCTGTTTGTTACTTAGATGTCCTATTGATTTGAGTGGATTCTAGGCTGGCTTTTCCTTTAAAGTAATGATTAATCAAGTCTCTGTCATAGAGGCATTTGTCAAGATTATACTATATATATTCATTATCTATTTATCATCTATCTATCATCTCTCTCTCTCTATCATCTATCAATCTACCCACCCATTCATCTATCAGTCACCTATCTCCTTTCTAGATCTTTATTCAGTTATGTAATTAACAGACGAACATTTTTAGGTTTGGGTCAGATAATAATCACCTTTATACCAATTATTTCTAGAATTTCATATTTCAACGCTTGAGATCTATGTCTGTATATTGATGTTAAGATTTACCTTTACAACTCTTTTTATATTTCCATATATCCTTACACAGACATGCTTCCGAAGTACAGACGGTGTTTCTGCAGCTTATTATACTGAATCCAAACTGACTTATATTAGGTTTTTTTCATTAGTTCTAAGACTAAAGGATCTGAGTCAGAGTTGGGAATTTGCTCTCCCTACCCTCCACTTTTTAAAAAGCCTGATCACGCTGGGAGGACCTGATCGCCTGCTCACCCCCTACGTGGCAGGGAAGTTCTGTGTGTTAACGTGGGATAATGGACCAGGAGGTCCTCAGCCCTGGAACGGGTGCATAGTGCAGCTTGAGAAACGCCCCCCTTCTTATTATTATGTTATTATCCATCATTCTCTCCTCCTCCTCCTCTTGTGTGCTGTTTTCACGATAAATTCTAGGACCCTGCCTGGCGCATACTAGGGACGAATGAAAGAAGGCTGTTTGAAATCTGTCCCTCTTACTTTAGAGTGCAGACAAAGGAGAACAAGTTTCTCAGCGGGTCTGTCTTTCACCGCTCGGTTCTCACACAGTTCCTTTCCATAATGCCTGCGCTGATTGTACCTGGTGGCGCGTCCCACGTGCTAACGATAAGATGATGATACGTATTCACCTAAACCTTCTTAGCCCCGGAGAGGAATGCAGACAGTAAAGGCTACAGGGAGAAGCAGGGTCTCCCGCGGGCGGGGGTCCCGTAGGGCTTGGTGGAGGGCTGGGGGCAGAAGTCTGTGCTTTCCCAGTTGGAAGCTCCACAGTAAGGCCGTGCTTCTCAAACGCTCTGTGCTGAAGGAATGGGTCTGGTTGGTTGGTTTGTTTTTCGCTTTCCAATCCATCCCACGACCTTCCTGCAAGACTGATAACGTTGGAACTGGTCTGTACCCTGCTCAGCAAGGTGAGTACACATAATTGGATGTTGTGACCATGTCAGTTCGTGTAAAAGATAGAAACATTTACCGTCACTCTGTATGTTTGCCCGTCACGGCCCGGGAACCAGTATGTGTGGATTGGTGCGTTTGGAGGCCAGGCGTTTTGAGTAGCAGTGTGACGATCAGTTACTGGAATCACCAAGCGCTGCCTGTTGTCACACCTGTTTGACTACTGGGGCGACGTAAAATGCTGATTTGTTCGTCTGTGCACATACGATGACTACCTTACCGACGGTTTATCACATGTCACTGATGTTGCACGGGCTTGGGGAACGGAGTGAACAGTCCTGGAAAAGCCCCTGCTTCGGTAGCCCTTTCCTGCCGAGCCCTACAGGAGAGGGTTTACGGAGGATTATGCGAAGCCCAGGGTGAGACTGACAGGGCCTCATCATCAAGTTCAGCAAACGTTTGCGGAGGGTCCACCCTGTGCCCGAGGTGCTGCCGCCGTGCCCTCTGCCACGAGGGGGTTTAACTTCTGATGGGGTCAGTGGGCTGACCCGCACCCAACCCTCCAATGGAGGGCGGCACGGGGAACGTTCTGGAAATACTGAGAGCTGTGGTCCTGCGGAGGATTCGTTGTTTCTGCCAGGTTAACAAAAGCAGGCTTCGGGGAATGTTTGAGCGGACGTCTCCGAAACAGTAAGGGAGGTGACAGGTCCAAATGCCGGCTGGGGAGGGGGTGGGGAGGGAATGCCGAGGAGGGGGCGGCCGTGAAGTGAGAGGAGCAGGGTGGTGAGGGCGTGCTGCACTTGGGCAAGGGTGAGTAATCCCGTGTGGCTGAGGTTTGGGTAGATGATAATACGGAGCCTGGTGTTGGGAAGTAGGCTCGGCTGATGCCTTGGGTACTGATGTGGGTGAAGCTTGAAGACTCCGGGCTCTGTTCTGTGGTCCAGAGCGGGCACAGATGGCTCTGCAGCAGAAGACGGGAGAGCAAGGTACGACAGGGGCTCCCGTGCCAGGCTGTTGTGCCTTCGAGAGGATGGCGAGGGCTGGAGAGAGGGCAGCGGGGCCGAGGCTGGAGGGGAGGTGAAGAGCGCGTGGCGCAGCGAGGGATCCCGTGACAGAGGACAGGCCTGCACACCGTGCCCGCCGTTCCTAACCCGAGCGACGCCGTCCGGGATCGCCGCCGGAGGGCCGGACGTTCGGGGAAGAGACGTTTTGAATAGAAGGGATGGTACCGACAGGCAGTCGGGGCTGGGTCTGTGACGCGGGGGAGCAGTGCTGCGACGAGGGGCGGCCCTGCAGCCTCCGCTTTCGGCTCCCGCTCTGCCCTGGCGAAGACCTGCCCTGCGGAAAGCGCCGAGGGCCGCGCTGCTCAGCGGGGGGCTGGGCACCGCTGCCGCCAGCCCCTCAGTCACGGGACTTCGCGCGTGAGCACAGCCGCGGAGCCTCGCCCAGCAGTGACCCGCGAGCAGGAGGCTGCCGCTGCCGCTTTGTCGGGAGGGAAGGGGCGGCCTTGTGACACTGGCGGAGCCCAAGCGGAGGCTGCCGGGAGTCCCTCAGAGCTCTCCCTCCCTGCGGGTTCCCTCAAGCCCGCCCGCAGCCCTGCACGTGCTCACCCCGTTCAGTAAGCTCTGTGAAGTCACCCCGGCAAACGCCCTCTCTGTCCCTGACTGAACCCCAGCCCACCCCCACCTTCAGTCTGGTTTGCTCTGTGTGACGTCACCGTGCCTTTAAATGACGCCACCTTTGTTCAGAATGGAGTAGACGAGTAGAACTCATTACCGTGGTTGCGGGGGACTTTTTATGCAGGAAAGAGGGAATTGCGGGATGTGTGATCTCAGAGCCCTGGATCAAAGAGAGCTAGAAGATGGGGGCTCTGCAGGCTCTGGTCAAGAAGTGGTATAGGTGGTAGAACAGGTACCTAAACGCACCAGGCCCAGCCCTTTTGTCGCCTTCCCTGTGTCAGGCACTATCGTGGGTCGTTTACGTGTTTTAACTCCTTAAATCCTCATGGGAAAAGTGACATCACTATGCCCATATCACAGAGGGGGCTGAGGAACAGAGAGGCTGTGTAGCTTGCCCAAGATCACACAGCTAGTGTGTGGTAGAGCAGTGATTTTAACCTACTCTCCGTTGTTACGGTGTGCCATTGCTCAAGTTAAGCAACAGAAAGCTTCTCAGAAGAAAATGTCTGGTATTAATTGAGTGTAATTTTTTTTTTTTAATAGGAAGAGACACTAGAGAATGGTAGAGCAGAATAGAAGTTTAAGGATGAGAACAGAAAAGGAGGAATTTGTATTAAAAATAAGTCTGTCATCTCTGGTGTGTTCCTGAGTCTGTGTTATGCGATGTCTTTGCAAGTAGGACAGGAACTTGAACTCATAAAAATAAAAGCTTGTAGAGTTTAACCAGGGCAAGGCTTTTTTATTGACCTAGTGGGACTTTGCTCGGGGGGAATGGCTACACTCCTTCTACTCTGGTTCTCAGAATCTGGGTCCCACGGAGACCTCGTTTCCCCGAGTACCAGTTTACTGGAAGTGAGTAGGTGATGTCTGCACACTAAAACCTAAAAATATGCATCAGTAGAACTCGAGGTTTAACAAATTCTACGTTCCCTTTCTGTTCCCGCTGGGGGACATTCCTCGGGAATGGCATTGGTGGCAGCTGTGCGTGTGGCATGGCCCTCGCAGGAGCTGAGGTCTGGATGCATGGGGGGCACGGGAGGGCCGCAGAGGTGACAGCGCTGGTCTAGTGAACCTCAGCCGGAGCTGTAAAGAGCTCCTAGAATGCCCACGTCACGAACAACGACTTGGGCTGCTTCACGCTTGTGGGGAGAGAGGTTCAGGATAAGGAGAGCCTTGAATTCTTTTCCGTTAGTTTTCAGGTGTGAATTGACATAAGTATTAAAGGAAGCAACGTATGAAAGAAAACAGCTCAAAGTCTCGCACTGTGTTTCTACAGTAGTTAAGTCTAGTGCACTTTCTCAGAACCCAGAAGAATCTTATCTCTGTTCAAGGGTTGTTTCTTACCATGACGCCCTTGGTTTAGGGTCACGGAGAATGTGATGCGTAAGCCGATGAGTCAGGAATGTGTTCTCAACCCTGAGAAGATTTTCGGAGGGAAAAGTCAGTAGTTGAGAGTGTGTGTATGTGTGTGTGTGTGTGTGTGCATGTGTGCGTGCGTGTGTAAAAAAAAAAGCCAGTTTCTTCTACTGATTTTCTATTTTATAAGGAAACACAAGATATGAATAAAAACAGATATTACAGAGAGAGAGAGAGGGAAATCCGAACATAATCTGGATTTAAAAGGATGGTCTTGCAGGGATGATTTTATAAGCCTCAGAGCCCTTGAAACATCGGCGATGAAAAATAGATGAATATAACCGTCTTTCAAGTTACGCTTTCTTAACTTTGATTAACTGCTTTCTAAAAATGTATTCTGTGTTATGGCCACATCAGACAAGGTCTGTTACAATGTATGTGAGCTTACAGAGCATCAGTCAGACTGTAGACCACTTGAGCATGTGGGTATATGGGAGTGGAATGCAAACCATTTCCCTTGAACAACGGACGGAGAAATCATTTCAAAACTAGTTAACTGTGACCTCGGCCAGCCTTCAAATACATTAGCCTAGAAAAGATTTCTTGATGTTTTCCTCTTGTTATTAACTTCTTGGTATATTCTATCACTATTCATTTTCTATTATGTCAGCCTTTATTTATCGATAAGAACATTTTCACATAAATTTTATTTCCTCCAAGGATGACAAAGAAGAGCATTGAATGAAATGAAGTTCATGTGAGTTAGAGCCTCCAAAAAGTAGAACCAATTTTCATTTGCTACAGAGTGTCTGGTAATAAGGTCAGCACTCTAAAAACTGTAGTAACTTTCTCAGCTGAAGAAAGGTAGTAAATCTAGTGAAAATCAGATTAAAGGTACTGGGCCAGGCATACTTGAAGATCCAAAAGGTGGATGATGAAGTAGCTACAGTGGCTGAACCCACATGGTATTTTGGGAACTAAACGTATACACATCAGTGGTGAATAACTAAAAGTTAATACAATATTACAACATAGCAGGCAATTGGAAATCTAAATTAATATCACCTGGGTAAGGTTAGGTTTAAATATGTGAGACACTACAGTGCAATGCAAAAAGAACAAAGAAGGAACAAAAATGGGAATTCTTCACCTACATAAGAAAATGTATACTGAAGAAGGGCAAATAAAAATTGGGACATAACAAAGGATGAATAAAATAAATGCAAATCTGTAAAAATTTATACAGAAACATGAGTATGGGGAGAGTAAACAAACATTTCTTTTTCCTGAAAAGTGATTTAAAGGAAATCTTCCTAAAGGTCAACTCTGCATAAGTGATGTCATAAGATACTGATGCTCAGTGAGTCTACTTGTGCCCAAGAAATTTCCAGCCAGGGGCTTCCCTGGTGGCGCAGTGGTTGGGAGTCCGCCTGCCGATGCAGGGGACACGGGTTCGTGCCCCGGGTCGGGAGGATCTCACATGCCGCGGAGCGGCTGGGCCCGGGAGCCACGGCCGCTGAGCCTGCGCGTCCGGAGCCTGTGCTCCGCAACGGGAGAGGCCACAGCAGTGAGAGGCCTGCGTACCGCAAAAAACAAACAAACAAACAAACAAAAAAGAAATTTCCAGCCAGGAAAAATCACTTTGGGGCAGAGATTGGGTGTGGTCGGAAGGTGGGTTTTATATTTTATAGAAAATACAAGGGCTTGAAGGAAGTGTAAACATCATAGGCATGTTGAAGAGTGGGGAAGTGACATCCCAGGTGAGGAAAGTGGTGAGGCAAGGGCTGGGGACAGGAACGGTCTGAATAATCCAACATGAAGCACTACATTGGACAGATCTTACAAGGCTCTTTTCTGGAAGCTGGAAAGGAGTCTGGCAAAGAGCAGAAGTAAAGGACAGAGGGACTCTTTTGAAGTGTCTCAGTTATCCGGTGCTGTGTAACAAATTTCCCCTAAATTTAGGGGCTTTTTCTCAAATTTCTGGGTCAAGAGTTTGGGCGTGACTTTGCTGGCTCCTTTGCTTCAGGCAGTCTCACGGGCTGCAGCCATGCTGTTGGTCATCTTCACACTTGCCTGGAGAAGCGTCAGCTCGAGGCTTACTCACGTGGTTGTGGGCAGGATTCATTTTCTTGCAGGCTTACAGGATTGAGGGCCTCGGTGCCTTGCTCGCTGCTGTCTGGAGGTGGCCTCCAGGTCCTTGTGATGTGGGGTGCTCCACAGGGCAGCTCATCACACGACAGCTTGCTTCCCCAGAGTGAGCAAATGAGAAGATCCAGAGAGAGGGCAAACAAGGTGGAAATCACAGTTTGTTTTTGGTTTGGTTTTTTTTGGTAACAACTTTAATGAAATATAATTTATATGCCATACTGTTTACCCATTCAGTTTGTACAATTTAATAGCTTTTAGTGTGTTTGAAGATTTGTGCAACCATCACCTCAGTCAGTGTTAGAACATTTTCATCACTCTCCAAAGAAACCCCACACCTTTTAGCCACCACCCAACCTTCCAGCCCTAGGCAAACACATCATAATCCGCTTTCAGTCTCTATAGACTGGTCACAGACTTTTATAACCTAGTTCCAGAAGTTACATCCCTTCACTTTTGCCATATTCAGTTGCTTAAAAATGAGTCATTATGTCTTGGGCTTCCCTGGTGGTGCAGTGGTTAAGAATCCACCTGCCAATGCAGGGGACACGGGTTTGAGCCCCGGTCCGGGAAGATCCCACATGCCGCAGAGCAGCTAAGCCCGTGCGCCACACCTGCTGAGCCTGCGCTCCAGACCCTGCGTGACACGACTACTGAAGCCCACACGCCTAGAGCCCGTGCTCCGCAACAAGAGAAGCCACCGCAATGAGAAGCCCACGCACTGCTGCGAAGAGTAGCCCCAGCTCAGCGCAACTACAGAGAGCCCACGCTCAACAGAGACCCAATGCAGCCAAAAAAATAAATGAAATAGATAATAAATAAATTTAAAAAAATGAGTCATTAGGTCTCACTGTAAAGATGAAAGGATTCTCTGTGGCTCGTAGGAGTGTCTTGTGAACAAGGCAACTTGAAACCAGATATGGCAAGACTTGGAAGGGGCTTGATTCTCCTGCAGTCACCTTCCACCTGATGTGACTTTGCCCTTCTGGGTGTGCTCTGGCTGGCTAGAGTAACTCAGAACTTGCAGGGCCCCCAGAACTGAATTTAGCAGTCCAGAAATCTGGTGTCCAGGGCAGATCCCATTTTGATTCGTAGATTTTTAAATGTAGACATTGCACTAATCAGCATAGTTTGAGGCTGTGGTGGTTTAGTTTTTCCCTGAGATTTTCCAGAATCTAGTTGCATGAGAGTCTCTGTGAAACTACTGTCCATTCTTTGATATTCCAAATACACACTGACATCCTGAAAGCTCATAGTAAAGAAACTCACTTAACCTCATCCGACTGTGTCTTTTCCACACGTATTTGACCATGAGATACTTTTCCCCGCTCGTTGCCATCTATTAACATTGTGGGACACACGTGCTACACAGAACATTCTCTAAGGAGTTAAAAAAAAGCCATTGTAACTCTCAGTAACTCTCTGGCTCTTGTTCGTACTGGGCATTGAGACAGCTAGAACTGTTGGTGTTTATCACAAGGAGGATGTGAAGCCAGGGATTTCTCACGTTGCACTTGCCCAGGTGAGGTTTTGAGCCTTTGTGGAGAAGTTTACTTCGATCTGTTAAATATTATCAGGTTAAAGATCAACCATGTGCAAGTCAGCCTGTGATTCTGATGCTCAGTTATGTCAAGGGTTTGCCCATTGGTTAAGCCTTAGGGATGATGTTGAATCTTCAGTCTGTGATTTAGTTCGTGGACCTGTGTTTCCAAAATAGCCAGTCCACAAACCCTTCAAAATATTAGTTTTAATATTGAGCAGGCCAGTGCTGAGTGCTTTGTCTAACTGCCAGATGCCACTTTTCAGATTAACATCCATCTCACTTCGGTTGACGTGCTTCCGGGTACAGCAGTTAAGAAAGAAGAACACCTGAACACGTTACATCAGATAATATTTCTTCCGTTTCCCCATAAGGAACATCTCTGTGAACTAGCTTACAGTCAAAGGGGACCATAATTTCAACATTTTCTCCAAAAAGCTGTCAAAGGAATGGATTAGACTGAAGGGAATGGTATTAGTAAACCAATACTAAGTCCTGGTAATCCACACAACATTTTCTAGGAGCTTACAAAATCTGTCTAGTGTATATTAGATTTTGGAGGAGGATTAATGATCAACTCATGAGTCTTTGGCTGTGAGTCTACTTGCTTTTCCTTTTTTAGAGTTTGTCCACTTTTGGAAACTTGCCTGTATTCCAGGATTACAAAGGCTGGTTCTTTGTCGTTCCTGGGGTGCACTGTTCCAGTGAAGTCCAGTGGACTTAGAATATTCACCTGAGTCTAGAATGTTGAACTAAGTTTAAATTAGATTGTTTCCTTTACTGTCGTCGGTTTTGGTGCCATCTTAACTATGTTATTCCTTCCTTTCTAGCTATGGTAGGCTGAATGCTAAACCAGCCCCTGAGATTGCCATATCCTATAGGACATGCCCTGTATGCTCCTCTCCCCTTGGGTGTGGGTGGGACCTGTGAATATGATGAATGCCATTCCCTTGATTAGGGTACCACCTTACAGGGCGTAGATGATGGGATGGCACCCCATGATTATGTTATATAAGACTCTCCATTGGAGCAGGCCGGAGAGAGGTACTCCTGCTGCCATTGAAGAAATAAGCCCCCCCCCCCCCCACCGTTATGAGAGGGTCACGTGGCTAGTGCCTGAGGGCAGACTCTAGGGGCTGACAGCCAGTGAGAAAACGGGGACTGCAGTCCTACAACTGCCGGGAACTGAATTCTCTCAACAACCACGTGAGCTTGGGAGAGGACCTCTGTCTCCACACAGCACAGGCCACTGACCCCTTGATGAAAAGCCTTGTGGAAGTGTGAGTACTGGGTCCTGTTAAGCCATGCCTGGACTCCCGACCCACAGAGACTGAGCTAATGACTGTGTGTTGTTTTAAGACACGAAGTTTGTGGTAACTTGTTCCAGAGCAAGAGATAACACATACCAGGTTAAAAACATTCTCGCAAATACCACACGCTTGCTCGCTTCATCTGTTGTGTCTGCACCACGCAAGACATCTGTTCCTACTGGGTCCGATTCTTCTCCGCCCATACTTAGCAAAGCTTTTGAGGTTGACTTGGGGACACTCTATAAGCCTTAGCTCCTTGGGGGCTTTACCCTTCTCAGTTCAATTTCCACACTCCTCCTTCCAGCTTTTCTTCACATTCCTTTAGAATCCGAGCTCATTAAAGGGTTATCTCTGCAACCGCAGCAGGGGTGTTACCCTCTGTATTTATTAGGATCATTTGCACTACTGCTGTCTAGTTGAAAGCGTCCTTCAAGGCTGCCATGCCCATCTTTCTTCCCTGAATTAGCATTTGCAGTGTTGCCCCAGAGTTTTTCTAGGTGCTGCAGCTTTTAGTAAAGCCGCTGAAGCTTAGCATAGGAGCAGAGGACGCTCGGTAGGGAAGCACCTGGGTAGACTGAACTGAGAGCCGTGTACCCTGTCCCCCACCACGTCCACACACTGCATCCGGTTGGGCAGTGGTCGGGGGAGTTTATACAGGTGAATTAAAGGGGCGTCTTCCAAGGGGAATCCCAAGGCCAGTAGGACCTTCTCCTGTGAGGTCAGTGGGGCTGGGACTCCACACATATTACAGCCACCTACCACTGGACACCAGAATTCTGTTCTTGAAAAGTCAAAGATCTGCGTGAAAAACCTAACGGGGAGCCTAAAATACGACAGAAATGTAGCCTTGGTAAATGTGAACATTCTCTGAAGATTGGGTGCTGAAGGTTAATGGACCTTCTACGGAGAAAGTATCCACCAGTGAGACATCTGCTGCGTGTGCCTGCGTTATGCTTACTTCCTCACTGCGACGGCTGTGAAATCTGCCTGCTGCGTGTGCAACTGGTTTCCTTGCTAGAGGGGAAGGGAAATCAGTTTCTTGCTTGTAAGTAAGAATGCAGTTTCCCTACGCAGGAAGGATACCCGATCTAAGAGGGAAGAATAGAAAAGAAAAAAGACTTGGAAGAGTCAGTGGGTTGTCAGATCGCGTGCAGAGATGATGGAGAGCAGAAGACCGCTGCACAGAAGCACATCTCAGCGAGGAGAAGCTCCCTGTCAGGCTGGCATAGACATACAGAAAGCTCCGCCTACAGGGACGTGTTGGTATCTACTGAGAAGTCACCCATGTGTGGCAGGGCGTGTGCCTAGAAAACTGCAGACCTGTTACCAGCTGCTGAACGAAAAGATGGCTTGGTTAAGGGTCCTCTTGTAAGTCCGGGGGTGGCCTTGTAGAGCTAGGCGTTGGCAATTTTAATCCAGGTTTGACATAAAGTAGCGCGGTTGCCTAAGCCACCTTCTGCAAAACGTAAAGCCCCACAGATAAGGCTAAGAGATGGTGCCTGGTAACCCAAGTACAGTAGCCTGTCAAAGGAAAAGATTAACCTGTCTTCTTCTGTAGCACGGAGTTTCTGAACATTGTTTCTTTTGTAGAGCACCATTTTACAGCCATTTTATTTATTGGATTACTTTTCTCGGAGGCGGGCAGGTTTCTCACTATAATGTAATCTCCGTGAGGGCATGTTGTGGGTCTCACTTGTCCAGCACCGCAGGCCCAGCACCTAACCCAGTTCTCGGCCCAATAGCTTTTCCTTAAACGTGTGTTTAATAAATGGAGAGAGGAGACTTGATTGTTTAGAAAAGTTTTTAAAATTTTATTTTCAGTCCTTCCTTCTTTCTGTCCTCCCCTTTCTCCCTTCTTTCCTGCCATTCTTCCTCTCCTCTCTATCCGTGTAACACCTGACAGTCCCCTGTAGGGTTCAGTGGTCCTTGGAATGCTGCGTGGAAGTCAGTGCTGTAGCGGGCTCTGCCGTAGCCTCCCACACCCACAGCAGCTCCCCATTTCTGCTGAGTCATACGGGCCCAGGTGACATTAGCAGAAGGGATCTGCAGTGCATTGCTTGTCACTCTGAATTTCTGCTTCCAACACTAAAGGACTTGGAGCCACATTTCTGTGTTTTCTATTTGGATATTGTGGTTGTTAGAAGAAAGTGGAGATTTGGTGGGCAGAGTTCTAAGGTGGTCCCAGAGATCCCCACCTCTTGGTGTATATTTACTCTGTGTGATACCCTACCTTGACCATGGGCAGAGTGTTTGAATGTGATGGACCATCACTTCCATGTTTAGGTCACCAATCAGTTGACTATGTATTCATCAAAAGTTAGGTTGTGATATGATGGTTCTGCCCAGCGAGCGGCTGTCTTCCGGGTTGGGTCCTGGACACCTTTTGCTGTCCTGTTAGAAAGAGAGAGTCCATGGAGCGCCCTTCCCCCTTCATGCGTGGATGTCTGGGTGTATGTCAGCCATTGTGACCATGAGGCACAACTAGATGCTGAGGGTAGAGGGTCAGATATGGAAAGAGCTCAGCTACCTGAAGGCATCAGTGAGCAGATGTGCGCCAGCGCTTGGCCACCCACCTCCTGACGTCTTGTTTTGGGAGAAGAATAAGCCCTTACTGTTCAAGCTGTTGCTTTCTCCTCACTGTGTGTTCTCATCCAAACACAGGCCGTGGGGCTATGAGATACCTGTAGTTTCTCCTACTGAGCAAAGAAGGTTGGTGGTTGTGAAATCTCTGGAAATAATGAATAACAGCAAAAAAAATTCATCCAAGATTTAGCATTTATCAAAGCAAGAATATGTGTTGCTCTCTAAGAAATGTAGTTTTAAGGGAGGGGAGTCATACTCTATTTCTTAAAAAAAAAAAAAAAAAAAAAAAAAAAGAATTGAAATTAGATTTCCTTTCCTAACTGCGCTCTGGTATCTGATTTCTGATCAAACCTCTAGTTATTTGTTGTGCTGGTTAAAAACCAGTTGCTTTTATTTATATTTTTAATGTACATAACATTAGGACTACTTGTGAATGTGCTGCCTGTAATGGAATTTTCTTCTACGTAAATGATATCTAGTTAGTTACACACATTCTTGTCAGGATAATCACAAAGTGGGAAATAAAGCTGTCCATGCTCCTAAATTTTGAGAATTACAATCATTTGGGGTTACTATTATTTTCAATTATGTCAATGAAAAAAATAACTCTAAAAAATATTGTATGCTGGGATGATTTTGTCATCTGCTTCAAGGCTACCATCTCTTGTAGAAAAAACAATCAGTGAGATTAAAAGAGATACCATGATAAATATTTTTGATTCTTTAGTAGCTGAAAGATAACTTGGAGAAGTTCATAGGAAAGAGGTAGAAATGATGAAATAAATTCAAGGACTGACATGTGATGGAAGATCAAAAAGATCCGGTTAATGTGTCTTGTGGGGCTGTAACTCAGCATGATACAACAATCTATAATTACGTGAAAGGCAATACCTGGGAGAGACAGAAATTTAAAAAAATAGCACTTCATTTGGTTTTGATGCATCTGGACAAAACTCTCATTCATTTCTTCAGTAAATATTTACTGAGTGCCTAGTGTGGGAAGGCATTACTTTCAGCATGAAGATATGAAGAAGACTGACTCAGTCCTTGCCCTGGAGGTGTCACTCACAGTCTGGTGAATGAGTCAGAGAAATGAAAAGGCAATAAAAATGGAGGGGGGAGGAGGAGGCAGAGGCACTGGGAGGCTAACTCAGCCTGGGGGTGTCACGGAAGACCACAGCGCGGAGTGGTGCTGAGTGGGGTCCTGATGAGCTAGGAGGAACTAGCTATATGGGAGAAGGGAAAGCATAAGGTGGTCAGGGCATTTGAAATAACTCATGCAGAGGGACCCAGGGGCATGGTGCCTTAGGGAAATTGCAAGCAGCCCACAAAGGCTGGAGAAGGGTGCTTGTGGGTAGGTAGCAGGACATACCCTGGGGAAAAGCAAAGGGAAAATTAATAAAGGAACTTGCAAATGATGGTTAAGTCATTAAATACTTGGAGCTCGGAAATTGCATGATCAGAGCATCAGTTCTGGATAGACCACTCATCTAAACGTGGATTCTAGGGTACCTAGACTAAAATCTGAGACACTAGATGGAAGGCAAGATTTGCTTGGTACCAGGCATAGTGTGGCTGGAGATGAATGGATGGATTAGAGAGGTTTTTGCCGAGTAATTGGATGAGGAGTGAGGGATGAACAAGAGCTTAGCAGCAGACCCAGGGTGGATGGTGATCCATTTTGACACCTGTTTTTTGAGTTCATTTTTGAGCATAATGAGTTTGACGTGAACACATCCATGGTGCAGTTGTAATTTATGGCCCTGTGGCTCCATAAGAGACTGGGATGGGATGTATATTTGAGAGCTATCAGCATCTAGAATGGATGAGAGCTCTTATGGAAAGTACCCAGAGTGAGAAGAAAAGAGGTTAAAGAGAGGATGCTCAAGATCACCAACACTGAAGGGATGGGGGAAGGAAGAAGAGCACATACAGGAGACAGAAGAGGAGTGCCAGGGAGGACGGAAGAGATCTAGGGAGCCGTGATTCATGTCATGAGCAGAGAGCAGAATTTTAAAGAGGAAGAGATCCATACCATAAAAAGGGACCTTGCCAGCAACACTGGCATTGGGCTATTGGGGGTGGAAGTTGGTGTGAAGATTGTTAGGTTCAGGGTAAAGTGAGTTTATTTTTTTTGTTGCAAATTCACAATGTCAGCTTATCATGTTGTCACTCTCTTTGACCGCTGAAAACATTCTGGGGCTAAGTAAGCAGGTGTATATATGAGGCAAATCTGAATGTGTCTTAGGAGTGGTGAGACGGTTCACAACACTTCTTTTTCTGTATCCTTTCACAACCTTTTTTTCAGCTATAATCTGCATAGCATTACATTTACCCGTTTTAAGTGCAATTCAATGATTTTTTTAGTAAATTTGCTGAGTTGTGCAGCCATCACTACAATTCATTTAAAACATTCCCGTCACCCTGCTACAAACCCCCTTACTAGTTGACAGTTAATCCACATTTCTCCGCCTCAGCCCTAGGTAACCACTAATCCACTTCCTACCTCTTGGACTTGCCTGTTCTGGAATTTCATGTAAGTGGGATCGTATCAGTACAACATGTGGACTTCTGTGGCTGGCTCCTTTCACTGCTTATAATGTTTTAAAGCTTCACTCGTGTTGTAGCTTGTGTCAGTACTTTGTTTCTGTTTACCACTTTTGACCAGGTGTTAACTGGTTTTGACCCTTGGAATCCAGAGCTGGATAGAGGTGGCGTTCACCACTCTCCACTGCACTGCTGTCTTGTCTTCCCCAAGTCTCTTGCTTCCACTCCTCAGGGACCTCTACCATTCTCTTTCCATCTGCTAACCACTGTGCTCTTCTTTGGTTTTGGAATCAAGTGCTAGTGTTCCCTTTGATGGGCTGGGGGAGAAGAGCAGTGCTAAAACACATGCCTATCTATTTACTTATTATTGTTGTATTATTTATTTGGTACAAGGTATATGCATATGGGGTAATGGACCACTGTTCTAAGTGCTTTAACCTTATTTGCTGAACAGAATCTCATTACCCCACAAACAAAGGAACCAAGGGCCAGAAAGTATAAGTACATAGCCCACGTCAGAGCCAACAGGTATGGGGAGTCAAGATTTGAACCCAGGTTTGCTTGCTTCCAAAGCTTTTGCTCTTTCTGTATCACTGTGCTTTTCTAATTAAACTTATTTAAAGGAGGTTGCTTTTTATTTTTTAAAATTTTATTAAAAATTTTATTTGTAGGTCCTTTTCTTCTCTTGTGTTTCCCACTTAGAGAAGTTCCTTTAGCATTTGTTGTAAAGCTCGTTTGGTGGTGCTGAATTCTCTTAGATTTTGCTTGTCTGTAAAGCTTTTGATTTCTCCATCGCATCTGAATGAGATCCTTGCTGGGTAGAGTAACCTTGGTTGTAGGGTCTTCTCTTTCATCCCTTTAAGTATGTCATGCCAGTTCCTTCTGGCTTGTAGAGTTTCTGCTGAGAAATCAGCTGTTCACCTTATGGGAGTTCCCTTGTATGTTATTTGTTGTTTTTCCCTTGGTGCTTTCAATCATTTTTCTTTGTCTTTAATTTTTGCCAATTTGATTACTGTGTGTCTCGGCATGTTTCTCTTTGGTTTTATCCTGCCTGGGTCTCTCTGTGCTTCCTGGACTTGGGTGGCTATTTCCTTTCTCATGTTAGGGAAGTTTTCGACTGTAATCTCTTTGAATATTTTCTCAGGTTCCTTCTCTCTCTCTTCTCCTTCTGGGACCCCTATAATGTGAATGTTGTTGCGTTTAATATCGTCCCAGAGGTCTCTTAGGCTGTATTCATTTCTTTTCACTCTTTTGTCTTTATTGTGTTCCATGGCCGTGAATTCCACCATTCTGTCTTCCAGGTCACTTATCCGTTCTTCTGCCTCAGTTATTCTGCTATTGATTCCTTCTAGTGTAGTTTTCATTTCAGTTATTGTATTGTTCATCTCTGTTTGTTTGTTCTTTAATTCTTCTAGGTCTTTGTGAAACAGTTCTGGCATCTTCTTGATCTTTGCCTCCATTCTTTTTCCGAGGTCCTGGATCATCTTCCCTCTCATTTTTCTGAATTCCTTTTCTGGAAGGTTGCCTATCTCCATTTAGTTGTTTTTCTGGGGTTTTATCTCGTTCCTTCATCTGGTACATAGCCTTCTGCCTTTTCATCTTGTCTGTCTTTCTGAGAATGTGGTTTTTGTTCCACAGGCTGCAGGATTGTAGTTCTTCTTGCTTCTGCTGTCTGCCCTTTGGTGGATGAGGCTATCTAAGAGGCTTGTGTAAGTTTCCTGATGGGAGGCACTGGTGGGGGGCGTGGGTAGAACTGACTGTTGCTCTGGTGGGCAGAGCTCAGTAAAACTTTAATCTGCTTGACTGCTGATGGCTGGGGCTGGGTTCCGTCCCTGTTGGTTGTTTGGCCTGAGGTGACCCAACACTGGAGCCTACCTGGGCTCTTTGGTGGGGCTAATGACGGACTGTGAGAGGGCTCACGCCTAGTAGTACTTCCCAGAACTTCTGCTGCCAGTGTTCTTGTCCTCACGGTGACACACAGCCACCCCCCTCCTCTGCAGGAGACCCTCCAACACTAGCAGGTAGGTCTGGTTCAGTCTCCCCTGGGGTCACTGCTCCTTCCCCTGGGTCCCGATGCACACACTACTTTGTGTGTGCCCTCCAAGAGCGGAGTCTGTGTTTCCCCCAGTTCTGTCGAAGTCCTACAATCAATTCCCACTAGGCTTCAAAGTCTGATTCTCTAGGAATTCCTCCTCCCGTTGCCGGACCCCCAGGTTGGGAAGCCTGACGTGGGGCTCAGAACCTTCACTCCAGTGGGTGGACTTCTGTGGTATAAGTGTTCTCCAGTCTGTGAGTCTCCCACCCAGCAGTTATGGGATTTGATTTTACTGTGATTGCACCCCTCCTACCGACTCATTGTGGCTTCTCCTTTGTCTTTGGACGTGGGGTATCTTTTTTGGTGAGTTCCAGTGTCTTCCTGTCGATGATTGTCCAACAGCTATTTGTGATTCTGGTGTTTTCGCAAGAGGGAGTGAGAGCACGTCCTTCTACTCCACCGTCTTGGTTCCTCGTCCTCGAGAACTCTTTTTGAGAGTAGCAAATGAAATTTTTTCTTATTTATGAATCTTTAATCCTTGCACTGTTGTTGTTATTATAGCTGCATGATTTTTCCAGTTATATCCTCATTCAACATTTATTGATCCAGAATTAGTGCAGATTTAGAGCTTTAAAATTGTATAACAGAGTTAGAGAAGCTTGGAGTTATGATCTTCCCTTTCAAGGTTCCCGGTAGGGGAAACAGGTCGGAAAGGCTCAGCGCTGATGGCCAGGTGAGGCAGTGGAGGTTAGACAGAGTTTAGGTGGGGGCAGTAATATTTCTCTCAGTTTCTCCTCCTACTTACTAGTGCCCACGTGTGACTTTGTAGCTCAGGGGAGGCACAGTGGGTGGGTCGCTGGTGACAGTATCCATAGCTCTTCCAGATATTGGCTGTTGCTTCTATCATTTATCAAAAGCTGATGGGCTGGAACACCTGTGCCTGTGGACATCTTTCGCAGACCTGGAGGAATTCCACTCAGGCTCCAGTAGCCTCATGACTTATCACAGGCGTGGCGCAGTGCTGACGCCAGGCAGGGCCAGGCAGGCCAGAGGAGGCAGGCCCTGGCGCCTGGTGCCTCTGATGGGCTTGTCGAGTAGTTGGCGCTGCTGAGAGAAATGGGACTTCATTCCCGGGAGTTTTTGAGGCCAGGAGGGAAGTCGGGCCCCAGAAATGGGGGTCAGGAGAAAAGCAGAGAAAGATTGCACGTAGGAACAGTTAGGGATAATAAATCACGGGCAGGTTCGGTGAAGGAATGATGTTTATGGAGAGGCATGTTTGCTTCATTGTATCCTTCGGAATTTAGATCGCATGAGAAAGCCCGTGTAGGCAGCGAGCGTATGTAAAGGCAGAGTGGGGCTGTTGATTAATATACTTGAACCGTGCAGTGTGTGTCCTGTGTGACTGCCTCACCTCACTTAGCATCCTGTCCTTAAGGTTCATCCATGTTGTCACGTGTGGCAGAATTTCCTTCTTGTTTAAGGTAGGGTATATCAAATTTTCTTTATCCGTTCATCTGCTGATGGGCATTTAGGTTGCCTCCACCCCTTGGCTCTTGTGGGTAGCACTGTAATGCGCCTGAGAGTGCGCTCATATCTCTGCGAGGTCTGATTTCAGTTCATGTGGGTAAAAACCCGGTAGTGGGATGGCCGGATTTAGTCAACAGGAATAAAGTTTCAGCTAGGCAAGGTGAACAAGTTCTAGAGGTCTGCTCTACCACGTGGTACCTGGTACCCAGTAGAGTTAACAATACTGTACTGAACACTTAGAAATTTAAGAGGGAAGCTCTCATGTTAAGTGTTCTCACTACAATAACGTAAAATTTTGTAAAGCTGCGTTTGAGTCTTTGTGCATATGCTGTGTGTTTGAATAATTGGTGTGATCTGGACTCCTAGGACCTAGGTTTTATTTTCTCCATTTAACAGAGGCAGAGTTCAGAGAGGATGGTGATTTGCTCGAGGTCACACAGCTGAATCAGTGGCACAGATGAGTCAAACCCGATCCTTTTTGACTCCACAGTCCATGTTTATGGCTAGCTGGAAATAAATGGAGAGGGACCCTGGAACTACATAGTCAGGGTGAATAAACTAAGAAGCTTTGGGAGAGGCAGTGGGTTAAAATGTTGGTGTAGGGATGTATTGCCAGCGGGATTTCCAGGAAATTCTCCTTTTTACCCTCATGCTTTTCAAACGGACACCGTGAGACTTTGCCGAAAAACGTTTTCTCGCCCTCCTTTGAATTTGCTTGACGTGTAAAGGTTTCTCCTGTCAGTACTGGCTGATTTTAGAATGTAGCGGCAGGCTTGTGTCATGCAGATAATATTTGTGGCAAACAACTTCCTTCTGTCCTTACTGCTTCTATTTTACGCTTTTATTACCTTTCTGGCTCGTTCATCTGTATCTTTGCCAGCCGGCTCAGGGTGGAGCCCGTGTGGCCTGCGAGGCCTCACCAGGGGAGGTTGTCTTCTGACAGTACTCTGTTGCCTGGAATCCATGTTTCATTTCCAACTTGGAGACTGAAAAGAGGTTCACATGATTACCCCTGAAACTATCTAGAACAAAATAGTGAAGATATTGGTATTCCTAGATCTATATCTTCAGATTAAAAAAAAAAAAAAGAAATTAAATTAATAAAATTTAGAATGTGAGAACCAAAAGAATAGACGTAAAGATGAATCTGGTTGTCCAGGCTATCTGTTTTCTAGACAGATATCAGACTCTAGTGTAATTTTCCTATCTAATTACTCAGATACTGTTTACTCACACCTGCTGCCAGTGGCGGCGTGACAAGTCCTAGAAGTTATGGAGACACCAGAAAACGCTGCAGATAAGCCTCTTTGGTGGTAGGAACCATCAGCTTTATGTGGGTGCAGGTCCTTTGGACGGAGGTGGTGTCTTAGCTGCTCTGAGTGACAGACCAGCCCTAACACAAGCCACCCCAGCACGCGCCCCTAGGACGGACAGCATCGGCGGCGCCCGAGGGCTTGCCATCCCGAAGCCCCTGAGTCAGAAGCTTGGAGCTAGAGCCCGCGGGCCTGGTGTGAAAAAGCCTCCCAGCTGCTGCGGGTGCTCGCTGGCGCCTGGGAACCCGCGCCCTGACCGATCAGATCCCGGGCTGGTTTTTAAAAAAAAAATTGATTTATTTTTTAACATCTTTGTTGTGGTATCGTGAGGAGCCTTTTGTCTTAGAAAAGGCCAGCATCTGTGATGCACCCAGGGCCCACCATGTGTGCAGCACTTACTCAGCGACGCTGTGGAAACTCAGGTTTGACCTTTCACCGAGGACACCGAGGGACACGTAGGCCCCTGCCAGGAGAGGCTGGCTCGGTAGCAGACTCCTCTCTCTCTCTCTCTCCGGCACCTAAGTTCACATTCCCAGTCAATCCAAGGTGCTGACCCAGTGTGCCCTCACTTTTCTCAAATCTGTGTTCACCTTAAAGCAAATGAACGAATCGCTCCTCGGGGCTCTTAGTGAGCGGCAGGTGCCTTCAATACTGTTCCAGCTGATGGACTTTGAGAAGGCAGCTCTAGATGTGCCAGTGAGTTTCCTTGGCTCCGTCGCAGAACGAAGGCTAAAATGCAGCCATCTCTGTGGATCACGTCACCGCGAGTCTCTGAAGCTGGGCTCAGAAGTGCCGCGCGCCGCATTGGAGGCCGTCCGCTGGTGAGTTTCTGAGGCAGGTGTCCTGGGTCCTCGGGGACCGGGATTCAGGACACCTCCTAGGATGTTTATGACCCAGGATGTTGCTTCCACGTGCGGCCGCGCGCGGCAGCTTGGCGCTCATGGCGCTGGTGTTCGTGTTCTCTGTCTCCTTTCACCTATTGAGAACCTCATCTACACGCAAGACCACAAGAATCTTTTTGCCCAATTAAAAATGTCACCCTCATACAGTGGGAAATGTACCTGGGTGTTCTCCTGAGGACATTAGTAATGCTTTCTGATACATTTAGAACAAATATATTGTGTCCTTTTCTAGGGTCAGAAAAGGTTTCTCGGAAGCAGTGTGTTTCCTGTGTTATTTTTTCTTGCAGTATCTTACATTGTTTGAAAGCAACTTGAAATTTTTTTTTTTTTTTTTTTTTTTTTTGGCGGTACTCGGGCCTCTCACTGCGGTGGCCTCTCCCGTTGCGGAGCACAGGCTCCGGACGCGCGGGCTCAGCGGCCGTGGCTCACGGGCCCAGCCGCTCCGCGGCATGTGGGATCTTCCCGGACCGGGGCGCGAACCCGTGTCCCCTGCATCGGCAGGCGGACTCTCAACCGCTGCGCCACCAGGGAAGGGGCGCGAACCCGTGCCCCCTGCATCGGCAGGCGGACTCTCAACCGCTGCGCCACCAGGGAAGCCCCAGCAACTTGAAATTTTTAAACTAAGTGATAGCTTATGAACAGTAAAGGGCCTGTAGTGTACCAGTCTTTAGTGTACAGCGTGATGTGTTTTACCTCTGTCTGCACCTGTGTAACCGATACCGAGATCAACGTCCAGCTTCTGTCCAGCACCTGCCATTGCCCTCCTGCTCCCGCCAGGCTCTCTGTCTGCACCAGGCTGTGTATCTTCTGATTTCCCTCACCATCTATGAGTGTCATGTGTCCTTGAAACTTCATGTGAGTGGAAGCAGGGAGTGTGAGCTCTTCTGTCTGCACCCCCATCCCCCGCCCATGGTGTCAGTGACACCCACCCACGTGGATGCGTGGATCACCACCTCATTGTTTATTACTGGAAAGCACCTTGCATTTTTATCTCCAGAGGGAAGTAGTGAGAAAACAAATTGGTTCTATTGGACTTAGATGAGAAAGCAAAGTTACTAAATGAGTCAATCCTAGGTTTTTGGTTGTGGAAATAAATACCCCAAGTGGGAGAATCCCTTTGGCTCCCTGACTCTATAATATTCTGTTTCCTCTGCTTTTAGATTCCTAGGGTCTCTTGTTTGAAGGGTAATTGACTCCAGTAGGTGAGTGGGTGGTGTGAGGTGCTGGAGAATCTAGACTTGTGGACAAGTAAGAGACTTGCCAGAGGCAGGGCGTGTGGCCGTGCTCTGAGGCAGCCCTCCAGGGGACAGGCAAGGAGGGGGAGGTGCAGCGAGCCACTCCCGTCTGCCCAGCACCCACACACCCGTTTCCCTTAAAGTCATCTTTGACTCTTCTCTGGGCCTGGGCCGTCTTCCACAGCAACATCAAAAAGGCCCCGAGGAAGGCCAGCCTCACCTTGGGACGTGGCTGTGATCCAGTACTTTCTGTGGGTTAGCTCCTGCCCTGTGATTCGTGGACGTGGGGGCTGTGGATCCAACCTCCTTAAACCTGGATCATCTAACCGCACCTTTCTGACTCAGTAGGCCCCTAGCGAGACGGTTCTGTTTCATGCTTCGATATCCTGCACCTGCCTTAGCCCGGTCCTCCCGAGTCTCCCCCCACCCCTGGCTGCCTGGCCTGCAAACTCCGTCCCTGCCTTTCAGCCCTGCTCACTTCCCCTGTATCATCGCCTCCAAATGCCCCATCCTTTCTGCTCAGAGGGATACCTGGGTGGCTGTGACTCCTGAGGGAGAGGATCCATGCTCTCTGGGCATCGTTCATACTCTAGTCACATCCTCAGGGCGGCCCCAAGCTGTTGTCTGAGGAGGCACTTGGTTCAGCAGCCCAGATGACCGTGTTCCCCAAAAGGGACACTGCACAGACACACGGAACCTTTTCCCCATTGTTATGTGGCAGGTGGTTTCAGTGGGGTAGTGTGTGATTTTTGTCCCCTCTCCCCAAGGGGTGTTTGACAGTATCAGGAGATACAGCTGGGAGGTGGCAGGGGCTACTAGCATCTATCTAGTAGGTGGAGGCCGGGGATGCTGCCAGACTCTGAATGCACAGGATAGACCCTGACAACAAGGAATTATCTGGCTCCAAATGCCAAGAGCGACAGGTTTGAGGGACCCTGATGTTAAACAACTTGGGATACAAGCTTGTGGTGAAAATGAAGGCTTAGAGGACGTAGATCCAGAGAGGGATGAAGATGGAATTGTCATGTCAAGAAGTTACGAGCTGAATTGGCAGGATGAGAAGTAGTTTCACATATGCACTGAAGACAGGCTCGATTGGGTAAATGTAGATAAGGGTGAACATAGTCAATTAAAAATTATATAAGTGGTATTAAGGTCTAGAAACCTCGGGATGATGCTTGTAGGGCTGTGAGTAGGAAACCAATCTTTATAAGGAGAAAAACACCCAACAACTGTGGAGACCTTGAACTTGGGGAAATCCTGTTGATCTGTTGGGACATCACGCGTAGGTAGTTTGTATCCACTGACAGTGCTGGAGGATGGGAGCAGCCTCCTTTGCGATTCTAAATCAGTTGTATCAAGGCAAAGGCAAAACTAACAGACCCTTTTGTGCCAGATTTTAAAAAGGGATAAGAGTGTTGGAAGAGAGAACCTTCTCAATTATCAGCCATGCATTATTAAAGGAAGCTAAGCGGGTAGCAGCAGAAGAAAAGCAAACTCTTTCTTCCCACTGGCTCACATTGCTGCCTAGGCCCGATGCTTCCCATGGGAGTTACAACTTGTGACTTTGTTTCAGGCACACATGGCTCTTCCTAAAGAAGCCTAAACATCCTCCTCTGCCTTGAGTAACTCAGATGGAGCGTAAAGGAGACTGTCCTTGAAAGGAAAAGTTAAGCACTAATGCTAGGATTCTGAAGCAAGAAAACGGCTTGACATTCGACCTCAAATCGTGGAGAATTTTTGGACCATTCACATCACTGTTTGCTTTTGTTGGCAAGGTTAGCTTAGAGCAGGCAAAGCACTTTGAAGTATTTTGTTTAGACAGGAGGAATGAGAAATTCATAGACTTTGAGTTGGAGAGGACTTCAGAGGTTCTCAACCTGGTCTCCCACCCCATGGAAGAATTCTCTTCCATGGTCACCGTTGGCCGCCAGCCTTGGCTCAGTGTCCCGACGTCCCAACGTTCCTGCCTTTCACGGGTCCGCTCTCTGTTTGGCAGCCCTGGTCATTAGGAATATTTTTTCAGCCTTGGGATTTCACCTCCTCTGCTCTGGGCTTTCTCTCTGAGCAGGAGAAGTGAGAGCTCCTGCACTGAAGACTAACTGGGCAGTGGTTCAGGAAGGGTCCTGGGCAGGACTGAGGATGCTCCACTCGCTGAGAAGTGAACATGGAACTGCTTTTATTTTCTCTAGTAGCAGCTATCATGGGGATCTGTGGAGCCCCTCTTTTCTAGTCGATGCTGAAATCTCTGAGGATGTCTTTTATGGTATCTTATTTAATTCCTGTTACTTAAAGACTCTCACCTGGAGTGCTGTCCATCTTGAACTTAAATTTCTTACTGAAGTAAAAACTCTTCCTTCTTGTCCAACCCCCAAGCTGGCTGGACGTGGGGACTCTGAGGCCTGGAGGGCGTGGCGGTGAGGACAGGACCTGCACTCTGACTCCGTCTCTGTCTGAACTCCCCTGGTATTGGTGCAAACATGAGCTGGGTGGAGGGAAAATACCAGACGCTTCTCTCTGTCACTGCCCTTGGCCGAGTGTTTCAACCCTCTCTACTGTCTTTGATGCCACAGGCCTGCAAATATTTCAGCACAACTTTCATGTGTTCTTTCCTTCCATTGCTCCTCACACAACAAGGCCTCACATACTTTATATTTTAGTTCCCTAGGATTCACGAGTCTACCAGGAAAAAAAATAATATGAGGTATTCATAGTTATAAGACTATCAGCTCTTCCCAAAGTGTGTTCCACCTCACAAAACAGAACAAAATGTAACTGCCCACGTGCATTCTATGGTGAAATATTTTTAGGAAAGTGCTTCCTTCTGTTTTTTGCCCCTTCCTTCTCACTGAGGGTTTCCATTGCATATTTTAGCATATTAAAATCCCCAGTACGCTTGCTCCACGTTGACCCCAACTTGTCTTAAACTTAATTGGCCATGGAGCCGTCTTTATCACATAAAGTGTATTACACACACATTGCGTAACCCTCTAGTACATATTCATATACATCTAGTAACAAAATATGTAACCGAACAATTTGTGCAAATTATACTGTTACTAATATTCACCGTCTTAAGTTACAGGCAAAAGTACAAATTTTGCTAGAAATCCTGAGTCTGGCTGAATCTTTAGGTACCCCATTAGGAGACCCACAAAGGTTTCCAGCTTGAGCTTCTACCTCTCTGAGTTCTAGGCCACTTGAGGGTTTAACCGCTGACTTGAGCCATTTCAGGTTCATAATCTCACCTCACTTTTGTAAAGGGACCATTTTTTTTTCTTTTTACAAATACTTCCCCTCGCACATCATTTTCCTTTTTAGTGTCTCTTCACCAACCAATTTCAGACACATACAAGAACCATGTAATGTGTTGCCCCAAGGTGGAGCAAAACCTGGTGAGAGGCTCAAAGCTCGGTTTTGTGGAAGAGAATTTGCTAAATTCCTTCATCTTCCTTTTCAGCATGAGTTTCATGGGCTCAGCCTGGAATACCTACCTCCCAGAGGGCAGGGAAGAGTGAGGCCTGCCTTCAAGCATTAGCCAGGAGGTAGGAGAGATAAAAGGAAACCTCTAAGCCTCAGAGCCTGCCTGTATTTGCTGAAAGGTCCTCACCACTTCTGCCCGCTCAAGTTGACTTAGGTCAGTTTGCAATATTGGGTGCTGCGAGCAAAGTGATATGTAGCACAAGAAGCAGTCCCACATGAGCTGGAGGATTCAGAACTTCAGCAGAGGGAATCAGCATGTCAGTAATCTTCTGGGAAACCCAGACATGCTTAAGGGGGCTGAAGAAGTTCGATACCAGGTATTTTGACAATGTAGCTCACATTTGCTGTCAAAACCAAGTCAAAAATTGCAGATAGCTGGGTTTTCAGAGAATTTGAAAAGGCAACATTTAGATAATGAGTGCAGTAGGGACAGCTAGTTGTCCCGTAAATTACTCAGGAATGCTATTTTTCTTCATAATAAAACCTCTGATTTTTTAAGTGGCCACATAGGCTCCCAGAATGAAGACTACATTTCCCACTCAGCCGGGCAGCTTGTTGAAGTCATGTAGCTAAGCTTTGGCCAATGGGCCAGATGTGGACATGGTGTGAAAGCCTGGGCTGTGGCTTTAAAAGAAAGGAGTCTGCCTTCTCATTGGCACAGGGGTGGTTAGGGGTTCAAACTGGCAATTATGCTCATGAGACACAGTCTGGTTTAATCTAATATTTACTTAGATTTTAAAGTATTTTTGTGTTAAAAATAATTACAGATTCAGAAGAAATTGCAAAAAAAAAAAAAAAAAATGTACAGGAAGTCCCGTGTAAGCTTCACCTAGTTTCCCCCAGTGGTAGTATCTTCTATAACAACTGTGGTGTCATGTAAACGCTAGGAAATTGACGTTGGTACAATCTGCAGAGCTTATTCAGGTTTCACCAGTTTCCATGCACTGGCGCGTGTGTGTATTTTATCACGTATGTAGATTCTTGTTACCACCACCATAATCAAGACGCAGAACTCGGGCTTCCCTGGTGGCGCGGTGGTTGCGCGTCCGCCTGCCGATGCAGGGGAACCGGGTTCGCGCCCCGGTCTGGGAGGATCCCACATGCCGCGGAGCGGCTGGGCCC
>NC_041220.1:152518963-152533855 GCF_002837175.3 Physeter macrocephalus | reverse complement strand
GCCTGCGCGTCCGGAGCCTGTGCTCCGCAACGGGAGAGGCCACGGCAGAGGGAGGCCCGCATACCACAAAAAAAAAAAAAAAAAAAAAAAAAAGACACAGAACTCTTCCATCAGCACAAGGGCCCCTCAGGCTATGCTTTTATGGCCACACCCATCCCTAAACCCTGGCAACCACTAATCTGTTTTCCATGTCTATGATTTTGTCATTTCTGGAATGTCATTTAAACAACATCATAGAGTACATGACCTTTTGAGACTGGCTTCCCCCCCCACCCCAGTATTGTTCATTCAGATGGTTCGCTTGAGAATCATCCAAGCTCTTGTGTGTATTAGTAGTCTGGTTAGTTTTTTTGTTTGTTTGTTTGCTTTAATTTTTATTGGAGTATGGTTGCTTCTTTTTTTTGTTGTTAATTTTTATTGGATGGTTTTTAAGATGATGTGGGACAAGATCTATAAGTAGAAGAGATCTTGCATTTTCTCTGGAAACTCAGCAGCTCCCCCAAGAACCCAGCTTCCCTGGTCTCCTTGGCTACACAGAGCATGGATGGTTCATGCATGTGAAAACCAAGATCTTGATGGAGAAAAGCTGCTGCCTCAGTTTCCCATTTACCTTTTACATCATGGCGGAAAAACACAATAGAGGGGACCTCAATCCCTGATGACTTTATGCAGCAGGGCCACCATGCCAGCCTGGAAATAGTGCAGGACAAAAGTCAACTTTTATCTTGTTTAAACCATTAACAACACGAGCCTCTTTGCTGCGCCACCGGGGAGACCCCATCTACGAGCCTCTTTTACAACACTCTGACCTACTGTACTTAAATACAAACTCCAAATGGAGGTTTTTTTCCCCTTTGGGATTGGGTGAAAACAAATTCAATACACTTATAATCATGAATAAGGCTAAGGGACAGTCTGTCAAACTACCCAGTGCTAAGTACATAGTTAATAGCTAGAGCTAGCAATAGAGATTTGCAGATCTGCAAATCATTGAAGGCTTGTAAGACACAGGTGTCATTTATAAGACTCTACAATCATGCAGTTGATGATTGGAAAAGCCAGAGGGTCATGGAGACTTATAATAGATTATCTGTTATTAAATAAAGCAATAGAAAGGGAAAACTCTTTGACGTGGTCCACATTTCTAAATAACTAATAAATAACTTCACTGACGTATACATGGCAGCAACACAGTCCAATTGGTAAGATGTCTCAGAGTCAGATTGCCTTCATTTTACAAGTGGGCACAATATACCTTTGCTCACCTGGGCCAGGGTTATGCCAAAAGATAATAATTGCACATAACTCAGGTGGACAAGATACAGGACATATGAAGGTCACTCTTAGACCTGTACGTACTCCATTATATTGATGATACCCTCGTTAAAAGAAAATTTTACGGGAAGATAAAACACATTATTCAGGGACTGAAAAACTAGAGGATGGAGTCTTACACAGAAGAAAATAAAAGGAACTCATAATTAATTAAGATATGTTAGGAAATAATTTGCAGCTCTGAGGCAATGCAAATTGTAAAAGGAATTAAGGGGGAAAAATGGTTAAGTGAACAGACCCTCACTCCTCCTGCAGCAAACAGGAGCAGCTCTTCTAGGATTATTTGGCCTGTGGATGTTTGTTCTTAATATGGGGGTGCCATTCACACCACTTGAAAAATACCTTGGGGAAACAAGAATTTTATCTGGAATCTAGATAAGTTACAGATGGCTGTAGAGCAGTGTGCCTTTGGTGCACCAGTGTTACATGAATCCACTTTTGAAGTGTAGGTATTTGCATCTCACAGTAGGTGGATGGTGTCTTCCAGGTTGGAAAGGATTGATTAATTGCAACTTGTGGGGTTTCAGCTCAGATTCCAGGGGCTTTAGGCAAACTATACAGTCTTAGAAAAACATTGACTATCTGAAATCAAGGCCTAACGGGATGGCTGTTACAACGCTATGAATGGGGCATCTACTTGTGCAGAGGTCTGATTAAATTCAGAGCAGCGTGTAGGGATCGGCCAGATTTTCCCAATTGGAAAGCCAGTGAGCATCAGGAGAGAGGCCCTGGAGGTGTGTCTGCACTTTATGATGGGATGAGCAGTCACCACCAGCATGGTCATGACTCCAAGCACTGTCCGTCTTCCTAACTGGAAAGAGACATCTGCCCATGGGGACAAGCCTGAGAGGATTATAGAGGGAACAGAAAAGGCAAATGTAGTGCCTTCATAACCAAGAATGTGTCTTAATGGAAGAGCTGTTCTCCACCTCATGAAGGGATTGTCCCTTGACGTGAAAGGTCCTGGCGGCAGAACAAAAGGCAGAGGAATTACATTACTCATCATTTCATAGTTTTGAAGGTTTGAGAGTGGAGGTAGAAACAAAACAGAAGATCTGTTTGGAGACAGGAACTCTGGGAAACAGAGATTAATAGGGCAAAACCAATTTGGATATTTCAGGAAGCCCTTCCAAAAGGGAACTAAAAAAGTAATTATTAAGTACATAACCTCACTAATGCCATAACAACTCCACGTAAAAAGAAAGGGCAAAGGCAACAGGAAGTACCCCATCATCTGGTCCTTTCACAGAATGGTTAAAAGTTGGGCTCACTAGAAATCTGTGCATGTCAATTTTAGCATTATAAGCAAGTGGAGAGAAAAAAAAAGGAGTGGTTGTCATAAAGGGGAATTTTACTTTTATATAGGTAAGGTCAATAACGTTTTATTTTCTTCTATATCTTAACTGATTTTATATCCGAGTAAAAAGACCTTCTCTATTCCCAGTTTATGAAGATATTTAGTTGTGTTTTCTTCTAGCACTTTTGTGGTTTAATAACTTTAGACTTAAATGTTTGATCTATTTGGAATTCATCCTATTGTGTGGTGTGAAGTATAGACCCAATACCTCATGGTTAACTCTTGTCTCAACATTATTTATCAAAGAGTTCATTTCTCTCTAGTAATTCAAGATGCCACCTTTATCATGTATTAAATCTCCTTATGTATTGTGTCCATGTCTGGACTTTCTATTTAATTCCATTAATCAGTCTCTTCATAAGCCAGAAGCCATCTATGGCTTCATGGTATATTTTAATTAACCTGACCTGGTTAATTAAATTAATAGGGCCTGGCCCCTGTTTGCTTTTCTGGATGAAAGTTTTCCTACTATTCTGTTTATTTTGCACATAACCATCAGAATTCAGCTTTCTAATTACTCTCACCACTCTGTCCTCCTGCCCCCAGCCAAAGTTGGTGTTTTTGTTGGAATGTTGAATTTGTTAAAACGTAGGGTGGGCTGACATCTTTACAATGTTGAGTCTTCTTTGCCAAGAGCACCATGTGTATTTCCATCTATTCAGACCTCTTTTATGTCTTTTATGTTAAGGGAGTTTGTTTTACGTTTCCTTTTAACAGGTGTTCACATTTCTTGTGTGTTGTTAGATGTTTTACCTTTCACTGCTATTGTATAAGCATTTCAGTCAATAGTTTTTCTAAGCTTTTTAAAGAACATATATCAGAGCTATTGATTTCTGACTATTGATTCTGTGATCCTATTATGTTACAGCATTCTCTTTAGTTTGTTGTAGTTTTTTTAGTTTGTTTCCATACCTTTTACTGGTATACAATCACATTTGCAAATACAGATGATTTTACCTTTGCTCTTTAACTTTATATTTAGTATTTTTCTCTTATATAATTTAATTGGCTAATACCTGTATTAAAATATTATATAGTAGAGGTGACGGGGCAGATGTTTCTTTTTCATTGCCATTAATACTTAGCCTAAGTTTATTATATTTTATCTAGTTAAAGGATGTTCCTCTATTACTACTTAATTGAGTTCTTTTGATAAAGAATGATGCTTGAATTTTGGCATATGCCCTTTTCAGTATCTGTAGAGATGATCATTTAATTTTTCTACTGAGATCTATAACATGAGGAAATATAGGCTTAGTATTGAACTAATGTTTAACTATCCTTTTATTTCTGAGAGGAAATATGCTTGATCGTGTTGCATTATTTCATTAACCTGCTGTTGGATTCTGGTGCTAATACTTCACTGGAATTTTTGCATTAATATTTACAATTATAATTTATTTACAATTTATGGCATTTACAATGATAATATTTACATTTTACAGTATTTACAATTGCAGTATTGTTGATTTTGGAATAAATGTTATATTCACTTCATTAAAAGAATTTTTCCTTCTTTTTCTATGCCCAAGAACAATTCAGATAACTTTGGATAAGGTTTGGCAGAATTTGTCTGTGGAACTCTCTGCCTGTTGTTGTTGTTATTATTATTTGGTGAATTGCTCCATTTTCTCTATTACTTCCATTTAAATGATCTGATTTTCTATCTTGTCAATTTTGATATTCTTTGTTTTCCTAGAAATTATTCATTTTCTCCAGGTTGAATCTCTGATAATCATTATTATTCTCTCTTTAGTTTTATATATTCTCCTTTATTTATTTATTTGGCTGCGTTGGGTCTTTGTTGCTGTGCGCGGGCTTTCTCTAGTTGCGGCGAGTGGGGGCTACTCTTGGTTGTGGTGCACGGGCTTATCATTGCGGTGGCTTCTCTTGTTGTGGAGCATGGGCTCTAGGTGACCAGGCTTCAGTAGGTGTGGCACGTGGGCTCAGTAGTTGCGGAGCACAGGCTCTAGGTGTGAGGGTTTCAGTAGTTGTGGCTCGCGGGCTCTAGAGTGCAGGCTCAGTAGTTGTGGCACACAGGCTTAGTTGCTCTGCGGCATGTGGAATCTTCCCAGATCAGGGATCGAACCCGTGTCCCCTGCATTGGCAGGTGAATTCTTAACCACTGCGCCACCAGGGACGTCCCTGTATATAGTCTTCTTTAAAAATGAGTTTGTCTGGGACTTCCCTGGTGGTCCAGTGGCTGGGACTCCACACTCCCAATGCAGGGGGCTCGGGCTCGATCCCTGGTCAGGGACCCAGATCCCACATGCCCCGCAACTAAAGATCCCGCATACCGCAACTGAAGATCCCGAAGGTCACAACGAAGATCCCACGTGTGGCAAAGAAGATCCCGCGTGCTGCAACAAAGACCTGGCGCGGCCAAATACATAAATATTTTTAAAAAATGAGTTTGTCCTTAAAAATTTTTTTTTCAAAAAAACTCTGATATTAGTTTATTAGTTGTATTGTTTTGTGTTGGCAACTCATTTACTTCTTTATGGATTCCTTATGATTTCCTTTGGTTTCTTATTTTCTTTCCAAGTGTTTGAACATCATGTTTAAATTATTTGTTTTCATTCTTTCTTAAGAATAAATATTTAAGACTACACATTTTCTTCTAACGTTACTTTAAGTGCCTCCCAGGGAGTCTTAAAAATAGTGATTTTACTATCATTGTTTTCTAGAAATTCTTCATTTCCATTCTGAATTTCTTTTGTGACTAAAGAGTCAAAAGTTGTTTTAAAATTTTTAGACCCCAAACCCATTTATTTTTTATTTTTTTTCATTCTGATTTTGTTTATATTTTGATTATAGAATGTTTCCTGTACTGTTTCTATTTTAAAAAATAAATTAAGGTCTTATTTACAGCCTAATATATGGTCATTATTTTGTATCTGCCCCCATAGGCAACTGAAAAGACGGTGTTTTCCATTTTTAGGTTGCCAAGTTTGATGTCTTTCAATGAGATCTACTTTCTTAATCATGTTAATGAGGGCTTCAAAAGTATATAGGTGCTCTTTCATGGACTGGGAATGATGACTTTTTAATCTCTGATTTGTCATGCTTTTTTTTTTTTTTTTTTTTTGCGGTACGCGGGCCTCTCACTGTTTTGGCCTCTCCCATTGTGGAGCACAGGCTCTGGACGCTCAAGCTCAGAGGCCATGGCTCATGGGCCCAGCCGCTCTGTGGCATGTGAGATCTTCCTGGACCGGGGCACGAACCCGTGTCCCCTGCATCGGCGGGCGGACTCTCAACCATTGTGCCACCAGGGAAGCCCTCGTCATGCATTTTTGATTCCTGTAATTTCTGTTTTATGAAAGTTACTTATTTGCTACATTAATATTTACAGCTACTATGTATTTCCTAAGAACCACAATTTTTAGTATTTTAAAGTGTCCTTCTTTGTTTTGTTAATGTCATTTTGCCATGTTATACTCTGTATACTCTTCAAATGGCAAGTTCAGCTTTTTTTTTTTTTTTTTGGTATACATCTGGCATCTTGACCATTCTGTTATATTCTGCCTTTCTGAGTTATATGTGTGGTTGTTAGTAGCAGGTGTCTGCATGAAATATGGCCTTGCCTTTCAATGAACCATGCCCCCTGGTATGCATCCCCTTATGTTGTCCCTTCCTGTTGTTTCTTAAGGATTCTGGGCTGGCCCTGGGACTTGTTTGTTTCTGGTAGGATGTGGTGGAAGTGATGCTGCCTGACTTCCAATGCCAGGTCTAAAGAAGCCTACAGTTGTCACCTGGGTCCCTTAGAGCACTCATTCTGGGGAAGCCAGCAGCCACATAAGAAGACTGTTCAGAGACTGCCATGGTGTGAGGAATCCCAAGCTACGCTTGTGGAGAGGCTCCTCAGAGAGAAAGAGATGCCTGACCAGCCCCTAGTGTTCCATCCAGAGGCAAGTTATGATGGGGAGAAACCTTCCCTATCTGAGCCCTCAGATGACTTCAGCTCCAGCCACAGTTTGACTACAACTGAGTGAAGGACCCCAGGAACCTCCCAGTGGAGCCAGGTGTACCTACAGAGCTGTAAAAAAATATATATATAAAGTATGGTATTAAGCCATACTTTTGGAGTTGTTGTTATACATGAATAGATTACTAAATCAGTGTGTATTTTAGAGGGTTTGGTTAAGGATGTGTTTATTAATGTTGACTCCATGTGCATTTGTTAATGAGTATTATTGGTCTCTCAAGTAAGTTTACATTTTCTATTTTAATAGCTTTGTTTAAAAAAAATCTTTCACTAAGTGATCTGTGTGCTTTGCTTTTTGTGCATACTCTGTCTTAGAAGACGCCTATGTTTGTTTTAAGGGTTACCTTTACACAATACATTTAACCTTTTGTTTCTTTATACATCATTTACTATTTTTCTACTCTAAGTAATGTAAAAATAGCAAGTTTCTCTTCCTTCCTCTTTCTTTCTTCTACCATCTGATTTCAGTCAATAATATAATTTTTAGTGTTTACCTTTGTATTTTCCTAAATGATTGTACTTCCATGCTTTCTGCATTAAAATGGCAAATCATTTTTATACAGTGATACTCTGAAGGCAGAACCAGACTACTTGACAGTTGAGGCAGTTTACTACAGGTTTCTCTTTCACGTCAAGTGATGGAATGGTAATGAGTCACATCTTGAACCCTTCTCCGAAGCAATTCTGCCGCCCAACTTGCTGATTCTTATACGTCCTTGTACACGAACACGTATATCAAACAGCACTCATGTCTTTAATTAATATGCCTTCACCAGTTCATTTCAATAACAATATTTGAAGTGCCTGAAAGCTACCTCTGAGGTGTGAGTTCCTGATTCTGCTAAGTAACCACCTCTGGTGTATGAATTAAAGTTAACTAAGACACTTGTACATATTCACTGCCCTGTTCTCTACTGAACAGTTTTAAAAGTAAATTACCTCATGAGCAATACAGCTTACCACCCTCAGAAGACTTCAGTATGTTCCCCAGTTTTTCAGGCCATGGCTTAACATACAAAATCATCACAGGTGTGGTGGAAGGCACTGGAGTAAATTAGGTGAGCTTCCTATTATTGGGACCAGGTGTCCTAGGCAAATGTGTGCTTTTAGAATTTTATCAGTGATAAACTTTCCTAAACTTGGGAATGCAAAAAAAAAAAAAAAGGGGGGGGTGGGGGAGGGAAAGAAAAAAGATGTGAATATTGAAATAGTTCTCACTTGTGAGCGTCTCAAGCACACTACTTCTTGCCCTCATTTTTCTGTTAAGTATCATTGACGTCATGTTCCTTTCCCCCTCCCCCTTGAAGACAAGTCCATTAGCAGATCATTTATCTACTTCTTTATCTAAGTGAGGAAACTGTGTTGAGTCTGTTTTCAGCAGATGAAAGGTCAGCAGATAGAAATGGTTGGCCTCTCTTAGAGGCCTCAGGAGCTTGCTGTAAGAATTTGCAATTAGCAGAAACTAAAGATCACAAGAAAAGGAAAATGAAAACAAATGGGGTGGGGTGACAGCAGTTGTTCTGCTAGAATAAAGTATTATCAGTTTTTGGAAAAGATGGTAGAAAGATAAGTCTTGGGCGATTGTATTCTAGTTTGGGATTTATTAGGTAAACAGATCGTTTAGGCAAACCTGGGAAAAGTGTGTTTTGTGGTGTTGGTCTCGGTTATGTAAGTGTTCCTGTAAGTGTTCCTGACAATCTCGGCTATTTACAAAGGCATGTGGTAACCAGATGGCCCAGCTTTGAAAAATGATCCTGGATACCTCCCAGAGCAGATAACCGAAATAGAGATGATTGTGATGTGACTTTATTTATCTTAACAGAAATTGCCTCCTTACAGTGAGGTAAATTTCAAAACTTTTCTCATCTCCTTTACCTCACCAAAAATTTTGACCACAAATTCTATAAGCAATCTTTAAAAAAGCACTCTGGGGCACTTCACTCTCTGAATAGATCCTAAATAGGTATTTAGGTTTGTTTGTTTTGTTTGTTTTCGGTATCTATTTTGCCTCCCGAGAGTAGACTGTCAGCTCCTTGGGCTTCTGTCTTATCTTGTGAGAGTAGACTGTCAGCTCCTTGGGCTTCTGTCTTATCTTGTCTGATTTTTTCAGGATCATACACGTGCATTTTTATGACCTGAAGAAATCTCAGTGATGATCTGGTAAGTCAACAATTTAGTTTTAGAGATGAAGAAACAAGAGGACAGATGTTATGCTACTTGCCCCAGGTCATTAATCTGTTCAGTTGAACCTTATGAATTTGCCCTTTTGTAGGTCAAAGCAAGTCTAATTGGCAGTTTCACATGTTGTTTAATATAAATGGCTAGGGATGGAACCAGGAGGGGAACGTGATGTGGGGTGTGTTACACATCTTGTCACCTCAGATATTTATGGACGCAGTCACAACATAAGTATTTGCTGAGGGGTTAACAGAAAATTCAGAAGCCTCCAGATTAAATACTATTTCCGTAACCTGTTGAGTTTCAGAAAGGGCCTATTTGAAAAAAAATCTAAATACCAAATGAATGTTTAAAGTTGACATTTTTTTAGCTATGTCCTAAATCAGTACATTGAAACATACTTTGGAAATTTAATGATTCTTTTGTTCTTCCACTGAGTGTATTGTGACCTGTTAACTTTGTTGCTTCAATTTATAATGACTATAAATGGAAATAATTTTATAATATTTAATTTAGAACCAGCATTACATAGATAGATCTATAAATATCTCTAGAGCCCAAGAAGTCTTCTGATCTCAAATGTGAATATGTTATGTAGTGACTAGTTATTGGAATCTAGAGGTGGAGAAAGATGGTAACAGTGTATTCTTTTTATAAGAAGTGGAATTATGGCTAATTCTTATTCTATAAACCTACAGGTATGTTATAGTAACTTTAAATTTGTTTCCATAGTGAGGATTGAGGTACTGCAGTTACTTTTACGGAATTTTAGGACTGATTTCTCTCTCGTGGGGAATGTTCATGTCATGCTGATGAAGCGGGCTGATCATTTAGTTTTGTACTGATATATTTGACTCATGTTCAAAGACCAAAATGAAATGAAATGAAATTGCTTTTACTAAGCTTTTTCTAGAGAAGCTTTCCCTTTGTATATCAGTAATTAAAGGTCAAAGAGAATAGAGTATTAAAGATGCAGGTCAGGAATGTGTGATGCAGTGTGAAGCTGAATTTGAATCAATAGCTTAAGTTGCTAGATGGATAATGTGACCTTTTGATTAGATAGCTTGTCTTTAAACAGGAGTGCTCTGTGTCACAGCTTATTTTTTCAAATCTTCAGTCATGTCTGTAACTTGTGTTTGTTCTAATAGTTTAACTTAATTTTTAAAAGACAAATGGTTATTCTTTGCATTTTATTGATGATTATTGCTGGAGATCCTTAGAACCTAGACTGGATCCTTAATTTCCATGCTTGCTTCTATATATTTAAATATATATATATTTTAAAGCACTTAGGAAGGTCTGGTTTTTCCTTATTTCATGGTATATCAATTATTTTACTGGTCTTGATAAATTATTTTTTATGATTCAGTTTTACCTCTACTGTTGCCTTATTATCGATACCTCTTAAAATTTTATTGATTGTCCTATGGTTTAAAATATACTTCCTTTATTAGTTACAATCTACCTACAAATAGTATTGTAACACTTCAAGTAGTGTAAAGACTTCACAGCAATATAACCCCTTTCCCTCTCTCACCCTTTATGCTATTTTTTTGGAATACAGTTTACTTTTACATATGCTATAGACACACACTAGGTTGCTTCTATTTTTGCCTTAGAAAATTAGTAGTCTTTTAGAGCAATTAAAAGTAAGAAAAACATATGTTCTACGTTCATTTTAAAAATAATTTTATTGGAGTATAGTTGATTTACACTGTTGTGTTACTTTCAGGTATACAGCAAAGTGAATCTGTTATACATATACATATGTCCAGTCTCTTTTAGATTCTTTTCCCATGTAGGTCATTACAGAGTACTGAGTAGAGTTCCCTGTGCTATACAGTAGATCCTTATTAGTTATCTATTTTATATATAGTAGTGTGTATATGTCAATCCCAATCTCCCAATTTATCCCTCCGTCCCCCCATATCCCCCTGGTAACCATAAGTTTGTTTTCTACATCTGTGACTCTATTTCTGTTTTGTAAATAAGTTCATTTATACCATTTTTTAAAGATTCCACATATAAGTGGTATCATATGATATTTGTCTTTCTCTGTCTGACTTCCTTCACTCAGTGTGACAATCTCTAGGTCCATCCTTGTTGCTGCAAATGGCATTATTTTGTTCTCTTTTATGGCTGAGTAGTATTTCATTGTGTATATGTACCACATCTTCTTCATCCACTCCTCTGTCATTTAGGGCAATTAGGTTGCTTCCATGTTTTAGCTATTGTAAATAGTGCTGTAATGAACATCGGGGTGCATGTATCTTTTCAAATTATGGTTTTCTCCAGATATATGCCTACGAGTGGGATTGCTGGACCATATGGTAGTTCTGTGTGTAGTTTTTTAAGGATCCTCCATACTGTTCTCCATAATGGTTGTACCAATTTACATTTCCACCAATACTGTAGGAAGGTTCCCTTTTCTCCACACCTTCTTCAGCATTTATTGTTTGTAGATTTTTTGATGATGGCCATTCTGACTGGTGCCTCATTGTAGTTCTGATTTGCATTTCTCTAATGATTAGTGATGTTGAGCATCTTTTCATATGCTTTTTGGCCATCTGTACATCTTCTTTGGAGAAATGTCTGTTTAGGTATTCTGCCCATTTTTTGATTCGTTGTTTGTTTCTTTGATATTGAGCTGCATGAGCTGTTTGTATATTTTGGAGATTAATCCCTTGTCAGTCGTTTCATTTGCAAATATTTTCTCCCATTCTGTGCGTTGTCTTTTCGTTTTGTTTATGGTTTCCTTTGCTGTGCAAAAGCTTTTAAGTTTAGTTAAGCCCCATTTGTTTATTTTTGTTTTTATTTTTATTACTCTAGGAGGTGGGTCAAAAAAGGTATTGCTGCGATTTATGTCAGAGAGTGTTCTGCCTCCATTTTCCTCTAAGAGGTTTACAGTGTTTGGTCTTACGTTTAGGTCTTTAAACCATTTTGAGTTTATTTTTGTGTGTGGTGTGAAGGAATGTTCTAATCTCACTGGTTTACATGTAGCTGTCCAGTTTTCCCAGCACCACTTGTTGAAGAGACTGTCTTTTCTCCACTGTATATTCTTGCCTCCTTTGTTGTAGATTAATTGACTGCAGGCTTGTGAGTTTACTTCTGGGCTGTCTATTCTGTTTCTTTGATCTATGTGTCTGTTTTTGTCCCAGTTCCATGCAGTTTTGATCGCTGTAGTTTTGTAGTATATTCTGAAGTGCTATGTTCTTTTTTCTCAAGGTTCCTTAGGAAATCCAGGGTCTTTTGTGGTTCCGTATGAATTTTAGGATTATTTGTTCTTGTTCTGTGAAGAATATCATGGATATTTTGATAGGGATTGCATTAAATCTGCAGATTGCTTTGGGTAGTATCGCCATTTTAACAATCTTAATTCCTCAAAGCCAGTAACAAGGGATATCTTTCCATTTCTTTGTATCATCTTCAATTTCCTTTATCAATGTTTTATAGTTTTCAGAGTATAGGTCTTTGATTTCTTGGTTAAGTTTATTCCTAGGTATTTTATTCTTTTGATGCAATTTTATTTTTTTATTTTAATTTTCTTTTGCTTTATTTGTTTATTTTTTTGGCTGCACCTCACAGCTTGCAGGATCCTAGTTCCCTAATGAGGGATCGAACCCATTACCTCTGCAGTGGAAGCATCAGAGTCCTAACCACTGGACTGTCAGGGAATTCCCTTTTTGGTGCAGTTTTAAATGGGATTATTTTTTTTTAACTTTCTCTTTCTGATATTTCATTATTAGTGCATAGAAATGCCAACAGATTTCTGTGTGTGTTGTTCAGCTGCTTGTGGAACTTACTGGAATGGTGGTTTCATATCATTTATTATTTTAAAAAAGTGTCTTTCATTATATTTTCAAGTAAATATTTTGCTATGTTTTGTCTCTATTCTTACTCTAGGAATGCAGTCACCCTTATTAGATTATTTGACATTGTCCCACAACTCTTGTATGCTTTGTTCTTTTCTGTTTTGTTTTTCTCCATTCTTCTTTCTCCTAGTGTTTTATTTGGGTAATTTCTACTGAGCTATATTCAAGTTCACTAATTCTTGCCTTCGCTGTGCTGAGTCCACTGATCAGCCAGTTGAAGGCATTCTTCATGTCTGTTACCATGCTTTTAAGCACAAATTCTAGCATTTCCATATGAGTCTTTCTGAGTTGCCATATCTCTGTCAAAATTCTCCATTTCTTTTTCTGAAATTTTATTGAAGTATAGTTGATTTACAATGTTGTGTTAATTTCTGCTATCCATTCTTGTGTCGATGGACATTTAGGTTGTTTCCATGACTTGACTCTTGTAAATAGGGCTGCTATGATCATAGGGGTGCATGTATCTTTTCGAATTATAGTTTTGTCTGGGTATATGCCCAGGAGTGGGATTGCTGGATCATATGGTAGTTCTATTTTTAGTTTTTTGAGGAACCTCCATACTGTTTTCCATAGTGCCTGTACCAATTTACATTCCCACCAACAGTGGAAGAGGGCTCCCTTTTCTCCACACCCTCTTCAGCATTTATTATTTCTAGACTTTTTCATGATGGCCATTCTGACTGGTGTGAAGTGGTACTTCATTGTGGTTTTGATGTGCATTTCTCTAATAATTAGCGATGACAAGCATCTTTTCATATGCCTATTGGCTATCTGTATGTCTTCTTTGGGGAAATGTCTATTTAGGCCTTCTGCCCATTTTTTGATTGGGTTGTTTTTTCGTTATTGAAAAATTCTCGATTTCTTCATGCATGTTTTCCACATGGTCCACTAGTACTTTTAACATATTATTCATAGTTATTTCCTGATATTCATATATATACACATATGAATATAAATAGATATATTTATATAACTATTCCGTTTGATAGTTCCAACACATGATTATCTCTGCATCTGGTTATGTTGATGGTTCTTTCTCTTGAATGTGTTTTGTTTTTTCTTCCCTTGTTTTTGTTTTGTATGCCTCACTTTTTTTTTTTTTTAAACTGGATGCTGGACATAATGTGTAGATAAGTATGGGCTGAGATAAATAATATTTATGCCTGGAACTGACACATGTCTTCTAGTGCTAGGCCATTAGCTTGTGGGTTGAGTCAGTCAGGAGAGGAACTAGATTTTTTTTCCTGTTGTTGTTATGGTGTAACTTCAGTGTTCCAGGAGCTTCAAATTCCTCTAGCATCATCTTTTGCTCAGGATTGAGACTGGTTTCCTGGAGGATTTTTCTCAGTGTTCCTGTCCATCCTCGGTTTCAGGCCTTCCTTGTATTCCTGCACCTCAGAGAGGGTTTCTCTTTTTGCTTTGTACCTCCTAAACTCTATTAATCACATATTGTTGATGATCTATTTTGCTAAATGTAGTAGAGCATTCAGAAAATTATAAGGCACAGTCCCTGCCTCTCGTGAGTCTGTCATTCGCAGTTGAAAGATGAAACGTAGATCCATAGAGCAATGTGTGATATAGACAAGGTGTGATGTCAGCCCAGGATTTGTGAAGGATGTAAAGATCAGAACAGGAAAGTCTCTGATTTAGCTTGCTCATGTACTTCCTCTCTCTCTTTACCACTTGTAGCAAAATATTTGACTTTTGTTTTTTTACTTCTATACTTGGATAAGTTGTCAAAGGTGAGTCTCAGTGCTGTGAGTTGTCACAGTGATCCAGTAGACTTTCAGATCCATTAACCTCATATTAACCTGTGTGTGGGTTATCCTCAGGGGTGTGAGGAAGTGTGCCAGGAATCTGAAAAGCTATAGGATAAACCACTCACCTCTCCATAGACCTAGGTCTATGGTTTATGTGACTACAATTAAGTTAAAAAATCCTGACTGTATTAAAATTTACCATATTAAAACTCAGCTATAGGGACTTACCTGGTGGTCCAGTGGCTGTGACTCTGTGCTCCCAATGCAGGGGGCCTGGGTTTGATCCCTGGTCGGGGAGCTAGATCCCACATGCTGTAACTAAGAGTTTGCATGCCGCAACTAAAAGATCCCCCATGCTGCAGCTAAAGATCCTGTGTGCTGCAACTAAGGCCCAGCACAGCCAAA
>NC_041220.1:152488092-152518840 GCF_002837175.3 Physeter macrocephalus | reverse complement strand
TCCTCCCATACCGGGGCGCGAACCCGGTTCCCCTGCATCGGCAGGCGGACGCGCAACCACTGCGCCACCAGGGAAGCCCCATTCATTTTATTTTTACTTAGCATTTATCTCCCATAGTTCATGTTTACTTTCTGTGTTCTATTGATCTTACAGATTGCTTAATTTCTGTGTTTGGAATACAGTGACTTATTTTCCCACTACTTTTTTTTTTTTTTTTTTTTTTTGCGGTACGCGGGCCTCTCACTGTCGCGACCCCTCCCGTCGCGGAGCACAGGCTCCGGACGCGCAGGCCCAGCGGCCACGGCCCACGGGCCCAGCTGCTCCACGGCACGTGGGATCCTCCCGGACCGGGGCACGAACCCGTGTCCCCTGCATCGGCAGGCGGTCTCTCAACCAATATGCCATCAGGGAAGCCCGCCCACTACTTTTAAACAGAAAAATAAGCACAGTTAACTCTGCTGGTTTTGTCTGAAGCATCTTCTGCATGAAAGGACTTTTCATTAGAAGTGGCAGCTGAGTCCTTAGGGGACCTTCACAGCTATTCTTGTCCTCCTTTTACCAGAAAGCATTTCTGATGGGAATTTGGATGATTAATCCCATCAGGAGGTTCCTTCTAGCACATATTTACATTCATACATGTAAATTTAGCAGCAGTAACATCTTCTGAACCACAAGTCATCCTCTCTAACTCCCTATGCTAACCTGAAATTAAACAGGATGAAGGTATAATAGGGGAAAGAGATCATTTCTAAACTCCCAGTATCTAGGGTATATTTTCAGAAAGTCGAGTTACATTTTAGCTGAATAGGGGAGAATCATAGCTTAAGATTTGGAAGTACTATTTTTAGAATGTAGAAAATTTAATATATCTAGTTAATACTTACTCTTGCTTACATAAAATGCTACTCAGTTATTAGTGGCTTACCAAAATATTTATTGCTAATTAAGTTCTAATTCTCAGGGTATATGCCTTAGTGTTCAAGAAGTATTTTTAATTTTATTACTGTATCTGCAGCTGTTTAGCTTTGATGTTGTTTTGGCGAGTCATCCAAGATATCTCATTTCTCAATTTACAAATAACCTATGTAGATATTTGTAAATTGAGGGATATTTGTAAATCGTTGTGTATGGAGGGCGTACACAACAGAAAATTGTACCACGAGCTCAATTTTAATTTCTATATTGTAAGAGAAATATAAATTCTACTCAGAATAGTTAGGAAATTTGTTCAGTGCACTTCACTTAACAAGCTTTTACATTTATATTATCTCACAACAAAGAGAGTCAGGGCTGCTGTGTGTACAAATGAACATACCTGAGTCCCTAAAAGCTGCAGGAGCCCCAGGAGTTAGATTTCTTCATCTCCTCTCTGATTCTGAAAGATACTCCAAGGAGATGAACTTGATATTTCTGTAACTTTGAATGTAGTATCCCATATCACAGAATATAAAAGAAGGCCTGGAGAAAAACACAGAGAAATTATGCTTTAGTGACAGTTGGAAGAAGAGTCAACTCTGCTTTTTGGTTTCCCAGCTATTCAGGTTGTCCCATCTTGGTACCAGAACATGGTAGAGGTGAAGTAAGTTATTATTTTAGATATATAATATAGCATAACGAAGAAGGGCACTAGTTCCAAACACAATGTAATTTTTATCTATTTCAGAAAGGTTGTCTGACAACCTTCTTTCCATTAGTAGATTGTCATTGACTATATTTTCTCATTTCTAGAAATTGACTTGTCTGATTTTCAAATAATCTTGTTTTTTTTAATGTAGTGTCATATTTTTTTTGGTTGTTGTAGTTTCTATTCCTTTTTTTAAAAAAATCTGTATTAGACATAATAAAAGGAACTTAATCTTTAAGTAATTATCTCAGTTTTTAGGGTACAAATGATCTCTTTCATAGTGGACCCTTTCATTGTGGACCTTTCAATTTATTATGAGCTCATCTTCAGTAGGGGTAGTTTTTTCCCTTACTATTCCAGGTCAGGTTCTGGAGGAATTTCATAGAATGATTTTGCATCTGCTTCTGCTGTGACTGATGAATTTTTTTGGGGGGGGATTCTCACACCATGCAGTTAATCCACATTTTGACTGTCATTTCCTATATAAGTGATTTCCCCCAACTCAGAAGTCCAGGAGGATGGTTATAGTATACTTCCCTCTAGTAGGAAGTTTTTCTAGTCAATCTTTAGTGGACAGACAACTCCATTAGGTTTAATTCTGTCCTGTCACCTCATTAAGACCCAAGGCTACGTCTCCTATTCCACTAAACCCTCATCTCTTATTCCCTGATGTACACACACTCTGTTCCAATAAATCTTTCCCCTCCCCTGAATTGAGAATCCACTGTTATCACCTGAAAGTGAAATAATCCCAACTGTAGTCAGTTGGGATTATTTAATGACATTACCCGGCACATGACATAGCTTCTACGCTTATGCCTGTCGAGGGCTTGTTTCTACATGGGAATATCCATTCTCAGTTCCCACTGAGCAAGGGACCTCTCCAGGAAAAGGAGCCTGAAAATCTCTTGCATTTCTTTAATACAGTAGCACACACTCAGACACAGGGCAGAGTGCTCAGAGCCGAGAAAAAGTACATAAGCATTAACACAAGTTCCTACAAAAAAAGGGCAGCCTTTATAGAATATTCTGTTAATGGAGTTTATATTGGTACACGTGTGATAGCAAGATACCCACAGATTCTGTCCAGCTGGTCCTGAAAAAGATATCTGTCGTAGCTCAACAGGCTACAGATTTCAACAAATATTCTTGAGATCATTACTAGCAGATGAGAGTCTGCCCTTGAAAGCGCTTATGAACTGCCATTGAGGGAGAAACATAGTGATGTAGCAGATAGGCAATGGCTTTGCAGCATCATGGTTTGACCATTCCATTGACGAGTGTTAAGATGTCACTCCAGCCTTACATGTGGCAAATATTTTTCATTAGCATTTCAGAGCTTAAGGAAGTTTCATAATTCTAGTAGAGGCCACAAAGAAACACAAAAATGCAGTTTAAGAGTGCCAGCAATTCTTGGAGAAATTAAAGTCAGACCATAGTGCAGTGTGCTTTCAAAGATTTAAGACCTTCAGGGCAAATGAACCAGAGAACAAAGCTGTCTAGATAATGGCTGTCTGGAGAAGCTCTAGACAGTCTTAATCACACGTGTAGTTAGTCTTCTTCAACAAGAAAGCATGAAGCAAGTGGAGGTGTTGGAATACAGCTGATCACTTCTCACTGAAATACTAAGTATCCCATTAGACTTCATATGTCCACCTCCAAGGAAATATTTTGAACTTTGGACTTCCAGAACTACATATTAACATTTATGTTGTTTTAAATCACTAAGTTGGTTGTAATTTGTCACAGCAGCCATAGGAAACCAATAACCAACATGTACAGTATGATATATTTTATTTACTTTGTTTATTGTCTATCTTCCACTGCTAGAATGTGGTTGCCAAGAGGGCATAGAATTTTGACTATTTTATTTCTTACTGTGGCCCCGACGGTTGGCCCACGGCTTGGCATAAACCAAGTTCTCCATAAATACTTTTCAGTGCGTGTCATGATGAGAGGCTGGCTTGTGTGTCCATACAGGTTTAAGAAGTCCACCAACATGCCTGTTGCAGACAGGTTCATTTATTATTCCTTTCACTTGCGTTAGGATCACAGTAAACATGAAGAACTACTGCTTCCAAGTGTGAGTTATATGTGTTTAAGATCTGTAATTCACATCTGCTAAATACGTAGGTTATTTAAGTTAATTTCTATCAAGTTTCTCTTGTTTATATTTCAGATGTGTACGGGTAGTTAAATAAAATTGGTTCTCCCTGCAGTGTGGGAAGCATGTTTGAAATTTGTGGACCATGATACAGACAGGGTTTAAGGACAAAAGGAAAATTTAGAGTAATCTTATTTAAAAATACTTCTTTATCAGTTGTAACTGTGTCCATCTTGGCTTAGAGAAGGTTAGCCGTGTGCATTTTTCTCATTGGCTCACTTTCATTATGAATCTTGTTAATGACTCCATAGAGAGGACGCCTCTTTATGTGAAGCCCTGGTGAATCTAAGAATTTCCTTTGGTGGAGCAGAGTTTGCAAGCATGCTGGTAATTTCTTTTTCAGGGGCCCAGCCTGGATGTTTTGTAAAACCAGCGCTCTTTGAAAGCCGTCAAATGAGAACTAAGAAAGCATAGCCCACAGTTAAACAGAACAAAACCTCAGGCAATTCCTTTGAGGAGCAATGTTTTTTTGCCAGCCAAGGCACCCCCTGTCTTTGTCTCTGGACTCTCTGTCTGTCTGTCTCTCTCATAGTTTGTTTTTCTGGCCGTCCACTGGAATTTGGCAGGCTTTAGCTAACAACCTTTGATTTAAACATAGCTTTCATTATTGTGACATATATCCCACTTTGAATAGTCATTGCTTTACTGTGTTGCCTTGCCTGAAATAATGCTGTTCTTCTTCTATTGTTTTTTTTTTCTCCCAGAATATGGATCTTTCATAGCCTTCTGGCAGTGTTGCAATTTTTATTGTCATTCAATGAACTTAGAACGCTGTGCTGTTTCACAAATTGGTTTCCATCTCTCTGCTTTCATCCTTTCCATGCAGTTTTCAGCTGAGGTGATTGCACTGTTGTGCTTTGCTCCAGAAAGTCCATTCCAGTGGGAATGGGACCCTCTTGATGTGATCCTTGCCTGCAGCAGCAGAGACATCCACCGCGTCCGTCACCCCGCTTCTTCCTGGCTCACCGTTGTCCTCGGGGGCAGCCTTAACCCAAAGTCTTTGGTTTAAGAGGCTCTGCTCTTATTGAGGGAAATCAGGGCTGCGTGGAATGAGGCCCACACAGGCACACACCTGAGCAGTATTAGAGCAAATGAAGTTCCTGTGTTGAAAGAAAATGGAGCTGTTTCCGGGACATGAGCCTGATTCCTGCGTTTCTGCAGATAGCCGCTACCCACCATCCAGGGAGATGAAGTCTTAATTCACCGTGTAGGCCGCACTCAGTAGGGACGTCTTGCATAGCCCCTGGCTTCATTTGCTTCATTTCTACTATTGTGTCAGCTGCTGTGGGCCTGCAAGTGAGGATTGTTTATGAGTTTTGGAAGTGTATCCTAGGCTGTGACCCCTAGAATAATGTTACTATCTTCATGTTTCTTTATGGATGGATTCGGTGGAGAACTGGGCTACAGGACAACTCAGTTACCACTTCCATTTGGGATTTTAATTAGCTTAGTTGTGATTTACGTGGATGAACTACAAAGTTCATCCGTAAACAGTGCTGTGATTGAACTTATTAGCCAGTGCCAGGTTAAACTGGCTTCATCTAATACCAAGTGGACATGTTTTTAGTGCTTTGGCTTTTATTATGTTTTCCTAAAACTGATAACAAAAGAGCAAAACCATAACAAAAAACCCCTCCAGACCATACCAGACCCCACAGCTGCATAAGTGATAGGCAAGACGAATGTTACAGTTACAGCCTCCATTTGAACCAAGTAAAATAATATGCAGGAATTATTTTGGTCTGGAATGAACTTTTGATTTCCAACACTGAGTCTATGTCTGAATAATATGCAGTCTGTATCTAAATGTCCCTCACTGTGTGTTATGGCTTTAATCGTGTCCCCCTCAAATTCATATGTTGAGGTCCTAAACCTCACGTCTCTCAGAATGTGACGCTTTATGGAGATTGGGTCTTTACGAGGGAATCAAGTTAAAATGAAGTTATTTGTTGGGTCCCAGTCCAGTATGACTGGTATCCTTGTGAAAAGGAGAAATTTGCACAGAGAGACAGACACACACAGAAGGAAGACCAGGTGAGGAGTCGTAGAGAAAAGACGGTCATCTGCAAGCCAGAGAGAATGCCCTGGAACAGTCCTTCCCTCACAGACCTCAGGAGGAACCACCCCCAGCCTCTATAACTGGGAAACAATAGATTTCTGTTGTTTAAGCTTCCAGTCTGTGGTGCTCTGTTATGGCAGCTTTGGCAAACTAGTACATCACGGCACATTATCCCTTCTCCGCGGATAGTCGGCCAGATGGTGGATTATCCATGTCTCTTCCTCCCCCGGCCTGTGTTGTATCTTCTTCTTTTTTTTTTTTTTTTTTGCGGTACGCAGGCCTCTCACTGTTGTGGCCTCTCCCGTTGCGGAGCTCAGGCTCCGGACGTGCAGGCTCAGCGGCCATGGCTCACGGGCCCAGCCGCTCCGCGGCACGTGGGATCTTCCCAGGATCTTCCCAGACTGGGGCACGAACCCACGTCCCCTGCATTGGCAGGCGGACTCTCAGCCACTGCGCCACCAGGGAAGCCCGTATCTTCATTTTTGAATGGCTGAGTAGTGCCTCTATTTGCTGGCAGGTAGAAAAGATGAATGCTGACTGTATTAGTGGTCTATTGCTGTATAACAAATTACCCCCAAGCGTAGCAGTTCAAAACAACAAACATTTAGTATCATGTATCATCTCGTTTTTGTCATTATTATGCATTTATCCTTTTACCATTTCCATAGGAATGTGGGTACATCTCAGCTGGGTCCTCCAGCTCAGAGCCTCTCACAGGCTACAGTCAAAGTGTTGGCCTGCAGAGTCTCCAGGCTCACTTGGAGGAGTCTCTGCTTCCCTGCTCGTTCCTGTGGCTGACAGCAGGGTTCAGTCCCTTTTTCCCCAGCTTCTGTCTTTCTTGTTGAATATCAGCTGTCAGCCTGTCACTCCTTCCAGGCCATTTTTCTTTCTTCTTCTCTTTTTTAAGATTTTCTTTGGTGTTCTCAAATTTTGCTATGACTTGTTAAGGTGTTCATTTTTATTTATGAATTTTCCTTAGAATTTCTAGGAAATGTTGAATTTGTAGATTGATGTTTTATACCCATTCTGGAAAAAGAACTAAAAAAAATATATTATTTCCTCTGCCCTATTTACTTTCTTTTCTTCTGAGACTCTGAGAAACCATTTTATATCATCTGTGCCCTCTGTGTTCTAAACTTCTCTTTCATCTTTTGCATCGCTTTGTTTTACTGTGCTGCATTCTGGATAATATCTGCCCTATGCTTCTGTTACCTAATTGTCTTTTCAGCCATGTTTAGTCTGCTGCTACACTCATTTATGGACCTTTAATTTTCTTTTTTTAAAATTAATTTTTATTGGAGTATAGTTGATTTACAATGTTGTGGTAGTTTCAGGTGTACAGCAAAGTGAATCACTTATACATATACATATATCCACTCTTTTAGATTCTTTTCCCATATTGAGTAGACTTCCGTGTGCTATACAATAGGTTCTTATTAGGTATCTATTTTATATATAGTAGTGTGTATATGTCAGTCCCAATCTCCCAATTTATCCCCACTCCTCTTTTCCCCCAGTAACCATAAGTTTGTTTTCTATATCTGTTACTGTATTTCTGTTTTGTAAAAAAGTTCATTTGTACCATTTTTTTTTAGATTCCACACGTAAGCAATATCATATGATATTTGTCTTTGTCTGTATTATTTTACCCTCCATTTCTGTTTGGTTCTTTTCAAGTCTGTTAGGTCACTTTTATAGTAGTCTCTTTATATTTCATTCTTTTAAACATAATCAAGTTTGTTTTGTATTATTTTACTCTCCATTTCTGTTTGGTTCTTTTCAAGTCTGTTAGGTCACTTTTATAGTAGTCTCTTTATATTTCATTCTTTTAAACATAATCAAGTTTGTTTTGGATTTGTTGTGTGATAATGTCAGAATCTGAAGATTTTGCAAATCTGGTTTTCTGTCTCATTAATTCCCCCCTCACGGTGCCTAGTTACCTTGTGTGTTTGGTGATTTTCTCTTACTTGTGAAATGTGCTTTTTCCTTGGAAAATTAACATAATCAGCAAGTTTGTTTTGGATTTGTTGTGTGATAATGTCAGTATCTGAAGATTTTGCAAATCTGGTTTTCTGTCTCGTTAATTCCCCCCTCACGGTGCCTAGTTACCTTGTGTGTTTGGTGATTTTCTCTTACTTGTGAAATGTGCTTTTTCCTTGGAAAATTATTGTGAGAATTCCCTAAGGCTTAAGAGGAGAGTGTGTTCCACAGAGAGGAACTGTACTTCTTTGGCTGGATTCTTGGGACCAGCTCTCATTCCACAGAATCTTGTAACCTTTGGTACAATAAGTATGGAAAATGAGAGTGACATTTGGAAATTTTTATGGTAACTTGACATTGCTATAGGTAGCGTCAGTATGCTGTGTTTGTCCTTTCTTCCATATCCTTTTTTTTGTGCAGTTCATTTTTATTGCATTTTACAAATGGAAAATGAAACAAACAGCCGAGCACTTCACCATAGATAGTTTTAGAGGTTCTGTTTTGAGCTAAATTGATAGCTTAACATTTTTTTGACTTCCCACATGATATGTATACTTGGGTTGCAAATCCATATGAGTGCTAGTTTTTATTACAGCTTCTCAGTATTTATTCCTTTGCTGCTTTTCTCAGGGTCCAGGAGAGTGTCCTTGTAGTCCTTTTATGGTGCAGTTTGGTTAAGAGTCTATTTTGCTTCAAAGTTACACCGAGGGTGTAGCATTTCGGATATCCCAGGTTTGAGTAGAAATGTCCTCTATTAGATTTCCCACCCTGGGTGAGCCCTGGGTTTTGTCTTCTAGCTCCTGCACCCTATGAGAAATTAAAAACAAAAACTAAAATTCACCAGGTTGACCAGATGCCCTCAGTGAAAAAAATGGCTGTAACATTCTGCTATCCTTTCTTGATTCTTGGCTTCAGTTTGATCTTAGCCTGATAAATGCACATAATCTTGTCAACCCTTTCATATTAAAATGCATATGTATATGTATATGTGTAGTTGTGTCCTTTTAACAAATGCAGAAAGAGGCTCAGTGAGAACAGAGGACCTCACTCAAGTTCCCAGATCAGGGTGAAGAGCCTGAATCCCAAACTAGGTCTGCTGAGGGTCTTCTAGCATTGTTCCTCCCGCACTCACTCAGAGCAGGGCTTCCTGGTGTCCCGCAAAGGGCACATCCTGTGGGTGCATATCGCTCACCTGACATTACTTCAGGTACAGGAATGCTCTAAAATAATGTTAAGGCAATAACACATACCGAAGGTATGTGGAACAATGGGCGCTTTCATATACTGCTGGTGATAAGACGAATGTTTGTAGCCCTTTTGATGTTAATATGTTGCTCGCTACTAAAATGTTCAACATATATACTCTTTGACCCTGCCATCCCAGCTTGGGGCTTCATCCCTAGAAATAAAGCTCAGTAAGTAAGGACCGGTGTTTCAGGATATGTAGTGACCCTTGTTCAAGCTGACAAGAACCCAGAGACAAAGAAAATGCCCTTCACCAGGGAAGTTAGACTAAATTAGAATATATTGACAACACGGCGTATCATGCATCATGACAGAGAGGAGGAATGCTCGAGAAAGAAGGGGTGTTCAATTACATGGAGAGCCTCAGGTCAATGACATTCAATGATGCTTAAAGTTCTGGGTTTGCAGTGAGTTAGGAGGTCTCACATGGTTTCACAGGGCTTTCATTCAAGTTACATGTGAAGAAGAGTGCTGGTCATGGGCTGGAAAGTGAACAGCAGGGGATGTGCTGTCATCTGGCAATGTAGGGCATGAGGAATTAGGACCCAAGTCTGAAGGGCAGAGGATGGTCCAAGCAAGGCTTTCCTTAAGAAGAAGAAATCTGCGTGCTCTTTTCCCTCCTGGGGTGTAAGCCCTTTACAGCAATAGCCACAGCTTCAGGGTCCTTGTTTGTGCCCCCAGGCAGTCCATTATCTGTAGGAACCCACTGTCTGTGTTGTAGTTGTAATGGATTGAATAAAAGATCCAAGGAGCAAAATAAATAGGAGTATAGAAGTCCAAAAACAAGAGAGCAATTAAATGGCTGATTCAAAATTAGGTAAGAGGCAATTTCAGGGAGTATAGCTCAGATGTCCACCTGGGGCCAGGAGTGGGGCACCCCTTGAAATTTTGCACCCTAAGCACTTGTCTCACCCTAGCCACGGCCCTAATGGAAACATTTTTCTTTGAGATGACTGGGTTGAATACCATTTGGGAGAGTTGACATTTTGCAAGTTTTTCAGAAATACAGTCCTCTCCTCTTTAGTATTCTACATCCTCTTAGCTCCAAATCAAATATTTATTTCATGCTATCTCATTTCTTATCCTAAGAACAAAAATTTTGTGACTGAGGGTTTTTTGCAGAAGAGATTAACTACAGAAATAACCAGCAATTTTAATATATCTGCATCAGGGAACAAGGCCATATTATCTTCAATTAACTAACGATGAGCTTCTTTTGTTAAGCCATATAATGAGTAATTTAGAGCTTTCAGCCTATCTTTGGAGGATAAAATGTTCCATGATGTTCAGAGTAGGCTGGCTCCTGAGAGACAAATTTAGAAAAATGTTTGTTCATTTTCATGATAAAGGCTATATTTACACCAGGGGAAAAAGTTGAGCATTTGGAAAATCTGTGCAGCATTGCTATGGAATTCCTTCAGTTGTGTTGAATGCTTCATTTTTCTCTAAGCCCCAATTTAGCTTCGATTACTATAAAAACAAAGCAGCAGGTTACGGAGGTTTTCAAGGGGTTTCAAAACCTGAGGGAAAATATTGTACTTTTTTCTGGCAAATGTAGACTTTGTCATACTTGTTTTGATCGTGAGGAGAGGAATAAGTATTGGGAAAGTGTCTTTAGCAATTTCTGAGAACATGTTTTCCCCCCAAAAATATCGACAACAAAACTCCTGTTAAAGAAAGCGCATCATAACAACTCTTTTCTTCTGCTTCAAAAAATGTTGCCTTATGGCCAGTAGGGTCAAATGGCTTGAAAGTACTTCAAGAAACTAAGGTGTCACCTCTCATTTGTTTAAATTTTAAAGATGCTCCTTTCCGACCTAGCTGTATTTTAAAATTTGTACTGTTGTGATGTTATCCTTGATCACTCTCATATGATCTCAGTACAGAAATGGAGCACTCTTCCCTAAGTTTGTAACTATTAGTTTATTCACATGCCAGCAAAGAAGAAACTGTCTGGATGTGCAGGTCAGGCAGCAAGGGATCCCTGGCAGGGCTTGTGAAAGACAGATTGATGGGAAAAGCATCAATTCACAGGGAAAACTTATGGTAACAGGGACAATTATTAGCCAATGGACCCAGCTTTCTGGGGAGATAAGTGACAAGTAATAGAGAAAGGCATGAACTTCAGTATAAAGGGGGTGAGAAAAGAGAAGCAAGGTAGAGAGAGAGTGTCTGGGACTCTGTAAAGAACTGGCACGGCCCATAGCAAAACAGTGATTTGAGCAAGTGTAGCTAGCGGTGAAATAGTATTCGTGGTCACTGATGTTCTGCTCCAGATATTCTCAACACGTGCGTCAAAAGTCAGAGGATAACTTTGCAATTTAATTTAGCTGTAGCTGGCTCCCCTATTCTGAATGGGATGAAAGATTCACTTATCAAGGGCTTCCCTGGTGGCACAGTGGTTGAGAGTCCGCCTGCCGATGCGGGGGACACGGGTTCGTGCCCCGGTCTGGGAGGATCCCACGTGCCACGGAGCGGGTATTGATAGTCTGGTAGTGATGCTGTTGGCCAAAAGAGGAGGAGAGGGCCATGATTAATGCAAGAGGTGGTTCTCAGCAGGAAAGCGATAGGTGGGGAGAAAAATGGGAGAAAATGTACATGAAGGAATGATACAGGGAGAGATTATGAGTGACTGGGAAAAAGCCTGTGGCATCAGGACAGGTTGTGCACAGGATGCTGAAAAATTAATACCACAGTCCTTGTCTACCAGACAGGGAAGCTGTGAGGTCTCATGGGAACAATGTGGGTGGTGGTGAAGTAGACACTTGGTCAGTATACATCACAGCTCAGTGGACCCCGAGCCGCATCTCATACATTGTTGTAACATCAATTTCTACATCCTAGTAAAATCCATTTCCTCCCAGTGGCCCACCAGGCCCTATGTGTTCTCCCCAGCTGTGGTAAGCCGACTCTAAAGATGGCTCCTGGGGACTTCCCTGGTGGCACAGTGGATTAGAATCCGCCTGCTAATGTAGGGGACACGGTTTGATCCCTGGTCCGGGACGATCCCGCATGCTATGGAGCAACTAATCCTGTGTGCCGCAACTACTGAGCCTGCGCTCTAGAGCCTGCAAGCCACAACTACTGAGCCCGTGTGCCGCAAATCCTGAAGACCGTGCGCCTAGAGCCCGTGCTCTGCAACAAGAGAAGCCACCGCAGTGAGAAGCCCGCGCACCGCAACAAAGAGTAGCCCCCGCTCGCCGTAACTAGAGAAAACCTGCGTGCAGCAACGAAGACCCAATGCAGCCAAAAAAAAAAAAATAGGTTCATGTGTCGGGGACCTTCAAGACGGCAGAAGAGTAAGACGTGGAGATCACCTTCCTCCCCACAAATACATCAGAAAGACATCTGCATGTGGAACAACTCCTCCAGAACACCTACTGAACGCTGGCAGAAGACCTCAGACCTCCCAAAAGGCAAGAAACTCCCCACGTACCTGGGTAGGGCAAAAGAGAAAAGAAAAAACAGAGACAAAAGAATACGGACGGGACCCGCACCAGTGGGAGGGAGCCGTGAAGGAGGAAAGGTTTCCACACACTAGAAGCCGCTTCGCGGGCGGAGACTGCGGGTGGTGGAGGGGGGAAGCTTCGGAGCCGCGGAGGAGAGCGCAGTAACAGGGGTGCGGAGGGCAAAGCGGAGAGATTCCCGCACAGAGGATCGGTGCCGGCCAGCACTCACCAGCCCGAGAGGCTCGTCTGCTCACCCGCCGGGGCGGGCGGGGCTGGGAGCTGAGGCTCGGGCTTCAGAGGGCAGGTCCCAGGGAGAGGACTGGGGTTGGCTGCGTGAACACAGTGAGAGAGTGGCATGGACTCATATACACTACCAAATGTAGAATAGATAGCTCGTGGGAAGCAGCCGCATAGCACAGGGAGGTCAGCTCAGTGCTGTGTGACCACCTAGAGGGCTGGGATAGGGAGGGTGGGAGGGAGACGCAAGAGGGAGGAGATATGGGGATGTATGTATATGCATAGCTGATTCACTTTGTTATACAGCAGAAACCATTGTAAAGTAACTATACTCCAGTAAAGATGTTAACAAACAAATGGGTCTTGATGGTCCCTGCCTCCTGAGAGGCATAGCCTTGTGTGATCCCGTCCTTTTCAGTGTAGGCCATGACTCAATTCTAAAAGAACATTCAGCAGAGGTGATGGGCTGTCACTTCTCTGGTCAGGTTACAAGAGATTGTGACTCTGTGTTGTTAGAAGATCTTCCCTTGCTGGCTTTGATAAAGGAAGCTGCCCTGTTGCAGAGGCCCATGTGACAAGGAGCTAAAGGTGACCTTCTGTCAGTAGCAGCAAGTAACCAAGACACTAGATCCAAGAATCCCCAGGCAGCTAAATTCTACCGACAACCACATGAGCGCATTCTTCCCCAATTGAGCCTTCAGATCAGGCTCTCAGATGAAATCACAGCCCTGTGGGACTCCCTGAATCAGAGGATGCAGTTAAGCCACGGTCAGACTCCTGGCCCACACAAACGTGAGATTATAAATGTGTGTTATTTTAAGCCACTAAGTTTGTGTAGTGTTACACAGCAGTAGATAATATAATTTGGCTTATTGTCAGTTTCTCCTCCATCCCTACTAGGATGTAAACTAGTAAAAAAAAAAAAAAACGGAGACACTTTTGTCTGTTTTTTCACCCCCAGTGCATTCATGGACCCTATAATCATGCCTGACACGCAGTATTTGTTGAATGTACTGGTTGAACAAATCAACATGTATTTAGTAATGGCACAACTAAACCATATTCTTTCCAAATAAGCTAAAACCATATTCTTTCCAAATTCATTTCATATGCAAATGAATCTTGTCTTTATTGGAATGTATATGTACATACAAGAGTAGTTGAAACAAATATTTTAAGCATATACACACACGCGCGTACAAATACAGGTATATTACAAATGTATGTGTCTAAATTGGATGTGGATGCAAACCATTTCACTTTGTACCTAAGGGAACGGTTGTACCACAGACGTTAGTCAGGAATTTGGTTGGTATTTCCACTCCTCATTGCTCTATTTCACATGATTATTGTCTCTGTTTCCAGAGAGTAGCTATGCCAATGTAAACCCAATTAGTGGATGAGGAGAGCTGCTTTCCCATGAAAGGCAGTGCCTTCAAAATACGGGCTACTCCTTCCTGGTGTTTAAATGCTTTTGCATGAGAGAGTTGTCCATTTGCATTTTTTATTTCATTCACTGTCTTTTTCAGCTCCAGAATTTCTGTTTGGTTCTTTCTTATGACTTCTACCCCTGTGTTAAATTTCTCGTTTTGTTTGTATGTTGTTTTCCTTATTTTGTTGAATCGTCTTTCTGTGTTTTCTTGTAGCTCCCTAAGCTTCCTTAAAACAACTACTTCGAATTCTTTATTGGGCACATCACACATCTCCATTTCCTTGGAGTTGGCTTCGGGAAAATTACTGTGTTCTTTGGTGGTCATGTCTCCCTGATCTGTCATGTTCCTTGAAGTCTTGCATTGCTGTCTTCATTTTTGAAGAAGCAGTCACCTCCTCCAGTCTTTACTGATTAGCTTTGGAAGAGAAATACCTTCTGTCCGCCTTGCTAGGGATTCTGAGGCTTTCTCAGACCTTTTCTAGGGATACAGCTGCTCACACTTCCTGTTCCCTCTTGGGGGGGGAATTCTTGAGGTTGTATGTCTTCTCTTGATCCTGTGAAGCCAGGCTGAGTGCTGACAGCCTCCCTTTTCTTTTCCTAGGGTAGAGCTGAATGCTCACATTTACGTGCTTTCTCCCAATCCCGCAGACTCAGGCCGGCTTGCGCTCGTGTGGAAGCTAGCCACAGTGTCAGGGTGTGTGGGTGAGGCGTACAGAGTGTTAGGGGTGCCCAGGGGCCAGCTGGGGGGATCAGCTTCCTGATGGAGTCCGTGAAGCAGTTAGTAGGATCTGCGTCCCTTTGTCATCCTCTGAGAGCCTGTGGCTGTTGTCCTCTCCACCCCTCCCCTCCCGCAAGTCATGCAACTCCTCTCAGTTTTCTGGATGGGGCAGGAAAGAGCTGGGTCTCTCTGGCAGCGTCCTGCACACCAGGGAAGGCCAGGTGCTCGTTCACAGGCTCTTTCTGCCCCAGGAGAAATCATACTGAGGTTTCTCTCCTGGGCACTGAGCTGTGCCGCCTTGGGGAAGGAATGATGTGGTAAAATCAACCTCTTCCTCTTACCCTCTTCGTTGTGTCTAACCTCAGATTTTTTTTCTCTCCAGGGCTGTGCTGGAACTTCTCTGCTGGACTCCTGGACTTCCACAAAGGTACTGTCCTCTGTGAGTGATGGTCAAAACTGGTGTTCCTTCTGGGGGGAGTGGTAGAAAACTCCCGCCATTTTCCCAGCACTGCTCTGTCTTGTTTTCATCTCTGCATTTATGAGTTTAGTTTTCTGATTTTCTTTTGATTATTCACATTTGAACTTTTCTGGACCAAGGTCTTTTCTTTCCATGTCCTAACAAGGGATTGGCACTTTTTTTTTTTTTTCTGTAAAAGGCCAGGTAGTATATATTTTCAATTTGTGGGCCATATAGTCTCTGTCACAACGACTCAACTCTGAAGGCAGCCGCATCTGCGGTGTGTGAACAAATGAGTGTGGCTGTGTTCCAATAAAACTTTATTTACAAAAACAGGTGGTGGGCCAGATTTGGCCCATGGGCCATGGTTTGCCGACCCCTGCTAAATCTGTGGCATCTTCCCAGCCCAACGCCACCCAGGGAGAAGAATGTGGATGAAGGAGTATAATAGCTGTTTGGTTTTGGCCGTGATAATTTAAAAGGGAGATGGCTGGGAAAGTGTTAAATGTAGACACATCACAGTTCACATCGTGCCCTGTGACTCCATAGCTGTGTGACCCTGCGTGCATTCATTAATCTGTCAGTGTGCACATGTTGATTATGTTGTTCATCAGCGATAGTATTTTTTGATACGTTTTCTGCTGAAGGAATTAGGCAGAACCCAAAGGGTATAGGTTTGAAGCTGACTATGCAGTCTTCCCAGGAATAAAAAATCAGGGTTGAACATAAGATGAAATAAAGAGAACCTCTGGTGTTTGAAAGGAGGGACCCTCTTGAGTTGGTGTTAAAATGTCACATCATAGCTCTGGCTATCTCTTTTGAAAATCACTGTTCAACCTGGCTGAGGGAAAGGTCTCAGTGTTTGTTCTGCCTTTGTGTTCTGGTAATTTCATAGTCCTGGGTCTTGCCCTGGAATATACTTAAGATTTGCCTATTTACAGAGGCTTTCGTTTCTTATTCCTCTGTGTGGCTGATTTGAAATTACTCCAGACGTTCCGTGACGATCAACTGCCAATTTTCCTTTTCAACTAGATAACCTGGAACTATTTTCAAGCTGTACAGGAGGTCAGCTTCCAATTTCTAGCTGTCTTAGAAAGTCTTAATTATTCATTGACGTTTGTAGAATTTGCAGCATAGTCTAATTATCTTTCCATTCTGATGACATGGGGAATCTTTTAAAAATAAGTGAACAATTAATTTTCTCTGTGGAAGAAATGACAAGTTATGGAAGCTGTGATGCATAGTTGAGAATCTGGCTTTGGAGCTTGAGGGCTCTGGGTTTGACTGTGCCCTCACACTGTGATCTTGGCTCAATTGCTTAATCCCTCTGAAGATAAAGTCATGCATCTAAAAAATGGAGATAATAATTCTTACCTTTTAGAATAGCTGTAAGAGCGAGAAATAATGTAAATAAAGCTACTCACACAATACATTGCCTAGGATACTCTCTCAATAAATGGAAAATAGTATTATAATAAGAACATACGACTGGAATGCAATATATGTTGTTCCACTGGTGAGTGATGAAAATTCTTGATTTAGTTTAACCAGAGTGTTGCAGTGAAGCCATTAAGTTAAGAATTATATTGGAAACAAGTTCTTGATTAGTATAAATTAATTAGTGTAATTAACTAATAGTGTGAACATGAAGTAGGAGACCATAAATAACTATAATCGTTCGTTATTTCTAATTCATGTGAACCAGTCATCAGTAGTCTTTTCAACAGGTTTTTGCTTACTAATAACTGTGAGAAACTTTATTTAGGTTCCCCCTTCTATGTTCAACTTTTGCTAAATCCTGAGGAGCAGAGCTCTTGCTCCAGAGCAGGACAGAGGGAGGTTCCTGATGGAATACCCTTTCATCATGAATAGGCAGTTAGCTTTTGAGCACGTGGAAAGCAGGTCTTTCTCCTGCCATACGAAGGCAGCTTGCATTGCTGTTTAGACAACAGCAGTAATAGAGAAAATTATTTACAGCCCCTGACTTTGAATTTTGTCATCTATGCGACAAGAAGGTTTGGTGCTTTTGGCCTCTGAGATCTTTTCTCAGTTCTAATATTCTATGATTCCAAGGCATTTCCACTGCTAGAATCAGGAAAGTTGGAATTTCTCCCCAAATGCCTATTTTATCAACACAAACCCAATTTTATTCTTGGCTTTCTGAGACAAGGGAACTGGTTTATTTTTTATTCCCTCTTTCCTAACATCTATTTTAGTGCTAGGAGATTAGGGGTGCTTAGTAATTAGGATAAAGTGTAAAGAGACCAAAGTATATAATTCAGCATTAACTAGAGGGGAAGATGCTGAGGTAGGTCCGTATCATCAGGATGTCATTGCTGTGCATGTGTAGACTCCTTATCTAACTTGAGACAGGATGAATTGTAGGGGCCATGCTGTACTGTGCTTTCTACCCACAAACTGGGCCCTGAAACAGTATGGTTCCCAGGAATGACTTAATGCCTAGGCCATTAGCCAGCTAATACTCACTCAACTATGACCTCATGCTTGGAAGGGCATTTGTTTGGCTTTGATTTCCTCAAATGGAGATTTGAAAAAAAAGCCTAACGCATATGACAACATGTCTCCCCATCAGTTCATAATTTCTCCAGGCAAAAGACAAAACCCCAAACTAACTAACAACAAAACAAAGCTTTCTGGTACACACTCTGTGGTTTCAATCCTGGACTCTCAGTGCTAAATACTAAATAACTAGAGAGTGACTTAGTAAATCATTTTACAGTTGATTTTTCAAAATTTCTCTTAGTGTAGGCAGAAAGTCTGCCATCATCATAAGCTCTTTTAAAGAGTCCACTTCTACCCATGCATCTGTTCTCTAGAATGTTAAATAATCATGGAGAAAAGAAACCTCTGAAATGTTAAGTAACTCCTTTTGCTGTGGAAAGTAATTGGTCATGGGAGATTATCCTCAGCCAGCCCTTGAATTTCAGATACATAACCTCTGCAGAAAGGTTTCAAAGCAATTAGAAAAATGCTACTGCCTGTTTTTACAAAAGTTATGCAGAAGACATCAGGGGATACACATTTATCGCCTAGAATAGCTGACCTATTTACTCATCTTCCTGCTGTTATTTCAGCTGATAGCTGCAATTATTCAGATTGTGTGAATTCATCGCATCATGTTCTTTGACTAAAGTCATGCTAGAATTAATTTCCTAGTCATTTGATATCGTCTAAAATACTGTGGGCAATGGTGGATTCGTTAAGTACTGTAATTGCATTTAGATCAACCATTCCCCCATTGCTTGTTTTTCTTTCCCCCTATTTTCAGTAGAAAACAAAGAGTTCTCTCTCCACTCTGCCCTCCTCTCCGTGCCTTCTTTGAGATCTCTGGTCTGGCAGCTGCAGAATCCACATGGCAGCGAGGTCCTAACTCCTGCAGCTCCAGAGCAGGACAGAGGGAGGTTCCTGATGGAATACCCTTTCATCATGAATAGGCAGTTAGCTTTTGAGCACGTGGAAAGCAGGTCTTTCTCCTGCCATACGAAGGCAGCTTGCATTGCTGTTTAGACAACAGCAGTAATAGAGAAAATTATTTACAGCCCCTGACTTTGAATTTTGTCATCTATGCGACAAGAAGGTTTGGTGCTTTTGGCCTCTGAGATCTTTTCTCAGTTCTAATATTCTATGATTCCAAGGCATTTCCACTGCTAGAATCAGGAAAGTTGGAATTTCTCCCCAAATGCCTATTTTATCAACACAAACCCAATTTTATTCTTGGCTTTCTGAGACAAGGGAACTGGTTTATTTTTTATTCCCTCTTTCCTAACATCTATTTTAGTGCTAGGAGATTAGGGGTGCTTAGTAATTAGGATAAAGTGTAAAGAGACCAAAGTATATAATTCAGCATTAACTAGAGGGGAAGATGCTGAGGTAGGTCCGTATCATCAGGATGTCATTGCTGTGCATGTGTAGACTCCTTATCTAACTTGAGACAGGATGAATTGTAGGGGCCATGCTGTACTGTGCTTTCTACCCACAAACTGGGCCCTGAAACAGTATGGTTCCCAGGAATGACTTAATGCCTAGGCCATTAGCCAGCTAATACTCACTCAACTATGACCTCATGCTTGGAAGGGCATTTGTTTGGCTTTGATTTCCTCAAATGGAGATTTGAAAAAAAAGCCTAACGCATATGACAACATGTCTCCCCATCAGTTCATAATTTCTCCAGGCAAAAGACAAAACCCCAAACTAACTAACAACAAAACAAAGCTTTCTGGTACACACTCTGTGGTTTCAATCCTGGACTCTCAGTGCTAAATACTAAATAACTAGAGAGTGACTTAGTAAATCATTTTACAGTTGATTTTTCAAAATTTCTCTTAGTGTAGGCAGAAAGTCTGCCATCATCATAAGCTCTTTTAAAGAGTCCACTTCTACCCATGCATCTGTTCTCTAGAATGTTAAATAATCATGGAGAAAAGAAACCTCTGAAATGTTAAGTAACTCCTTTTGCTGTGGAAAGTAATTGGTCATGGGAGATTATCCTCAGCCAGCCCTTGAATTTCAGATACATAACCTCTGCAGAAAGGTTTCAAAGCAATTAGAAAAATGCTACTGCCTGTTTTTACAAAAGTTATGCAGAAGACATCAGGGGATACACATTTATCGCCTAGAATAGCTGACCTATTTACTCATCTTCCTGCTGTTATTTCAGCTGATAGCTGCAATTATTCAGATTGTGTGAATTCATCGCATCATGTTCTTTGACTAAAGTCATGCTAGAATTAATTTCCTAGTCATTTGATATCGTCTAAAATACTGTGGGCAATGGTGGATTCGTTAAGTACTGTAATTGCATTTAGATCAACCATTCCCCCATTGCTTGTTTTTCTTTCCCCCTATTTTCAGTAGAAAACAAAGAGTTCTCTCTCCACTCTGCCCTCCTCTCCGTGCCTTCTTTGAGATCTCTGGTCTGGCAGCTGCAGAATCCACATGGCAGCGAGGTCCTAACTCCTGCAGCTGTGGGCTGTGCATCCCTCGAGCTCTGGGCTCTGAACTTCATCTAAGAGCTTTCTTGTCTCCATAGCAACCAGAACAGCCACAGGTCCTGACATTTCCTTTCGGAAAATGAGACTGTGGACGTGTGCTTTGTATAACAGATACGTGTGTTCCTGAAAACATTCACTCTAAATCCCTGAAAATCAAGTGAAATTTCAGCATATCAGGAGGATTTGGTTTGGGGAGATACTCAGTGAAGAATTGTTTAATGAATTGGATATTTCCATTCTCCCAAGAATTTCTTTTTAGCGTAAAGCCACGTTGAATGTGAGCAAGTTACATTTGTTAAATTATATCCAGTTCTGTTCTGCTAACTCCTTAGTGTTTAAAGATGGACCTTATAGTTGTGGAAGATAAAGAGTTCTCCACCCACTTTCCCTGTTTCTTGTGAGTGACCTATGGCTCTGGAAGCCTTCACGTCTATCGATCTTTATGCTTCTCCCTGCCTCTCTGGCTATGGTTTGTGCCTGGAGTGGAACTTTCTATCCATTCCTACCTTTGGATTGTAAATGAAGAATCAGTTACTGAGGTTTTCACACCCATTTTTTCAGGTAATTGTGTGTCACTCTTTGATATGTAGTATGTTTAATATTTACAGGAAGCGCTCCAGAACTATGTATACAGTGGCATTAAAGCCCTACTGTGCAGGAGACCTGATTTGGAAAATGCTGACATTTTCTGAGCGTATCCTGTATGCCTGACTCTGCTAAGGGCACTGCTTTTTAATCTCCTAATCCCCCCAGCCCTGTGAGCCAGGGAAGGCTGGTTGATGCCCCTTGGTGTGGCTTGCTGCGGTCCACGGCCAGAATTTGAGTTGTCACTGCCCCTTCTCGTTGGTTAGAGCCCACATCATATCTGTAGTTAAATATTTTGCATACTTCGAAAGAGTTATTATGATCCCTCTTTTAGAGAATCTAAAGAAACCCCCAAATTTATAGGAAAAGACTCTACCGGAACATTATCTTTTCACAAATGGCTAAGCTATGTTGATTCACCTTTTAGATTCAGTTAACAGTGGCGCTTCAGTTATACATTTTTGTGAGCCATGTGGCGTAAGGAACCCGCGGAGCTTCCTCAACATTTAAAGACAAAGGTGTTTTTGTATTTTTACAGGAGTACACTTCACAGACTATTTACAGGGAAATATGTGTATACTTCTCTTTTCTCTTCCGTTGTATGTGGTTACCTTTAGAAACTATTTAACAAGATTTGTGATGGGATACGTGAGCAAGACTTTGTGCTATTGAGCAAATGGCCCGGTGAGGAGCTGCTATAATAGTGATGGACAGGTAATGTATATACTCAGACTTGCGGAATGTATTCTGTTCTCTAAGGAGGTTTGCCACAGTTGCATTTGCTGAAAAGCTGAAATGCAAGCTGATGAGTAAAGGCAGAGAATATAAAGTGATCCTCCGGCTTATAGGAAGAATGCATGCCATTGTCTCCCCGAGGAACCACGCAGTGTCGTCCAAATTATAAATTTAGATTTGGTCTGATCTTTTTATTTTAAAAGCACAATAGGACTTGAGAGTTCTTGCTAACCACTTTCTCCATGCCTGACAAGGGGATAAAAATATATAATAAATCCAATTGCTTTGAGATGGAAAAGAATGTGCAAATCATTGGTATTTTTAGAAAATCATTATACTTTAAACTCCTCACGTGCTCTCCTCAAGTGAACACAATTCACAGACAGCGTTAAGGCAATTTAAATACCGCAAATTTTGGTGGAACTATATTTGAGGTGGGCTCTGTAAAAAACCGTTCCAAAGGAGTAGTTACTTACTCTCAAATTCTAGAACTAGGGTTTGCATCCTGAACATAAAACCACTTGGAAACCTCTACTGTGAACTTCAAATCTTCAGCATAGTGTTACAATGGATGTTAGTCATCTACAGCGTGTGCCAGTCCTCTTCCTGTCTGCCGTTTCTCATTGCTGCAGACTGGGAAACACAGGCTGGCATTTGGCTCTGGAAATGAACAATTCAGCAAACTCAACGGGGAAACTCACTTAGAGATAACATGTTCATTTATGTTTTTATTGCTCATTACTTTAAACTGTTCCTTTGATGCAAATGTTAACATGATGATTAGTGATTCTAGTTAGCCTTTCCTATAAAAGAGCAAGAAAAAAGTAAATTTGTGAAGAAGTTTAGCAGCAAAGAAACACCTCTTCTTCAGCCTCCCACTTTTACTGACTCCCTCAAGGGGGAAGAAATTGAAGAATCAGAGGATACGCTTTGGGAAAAAAGCAGTTGCTGAAAAGTGTATGTGTAGACTTATTTGCATATATATTTTATTTCGGAAAGGGACTGTCAGGAATTATGTGCTGCTCTAAGTGACCTATAGAGAGTGTTTCTCTTGCATAACACCCAGCGCACCTGGAGGAAGTGCGTGATAACAGTCAGCATGAGGAAAGTGAACTGTGCTGAAGAACAGGAGTGGATCACAGAGGGGTAAGAGTGCCCAGATAGGGAAAACAGTTCAGGGAAATTTGAGGCCCTCAGTAGCAAGATCAGGAAGTCCAGCCAAGAACGCACAGGCACGAGAGGACTGAGCAGGGACAGAAGCTGACGTTCCCTGTTGTGGTTTCTGGGGAGCCTGGTCTGCCAGGAGGAGAGAGCAGCGGAGGGGACTGCAGATACGTAGAGCCGTGTCAGGGCTCTGCGGTTCATGCCTCGGTAACACCTGGATCATGCGTCATGCTCAAGCGCGTACACTTAATGACTTTCCGATCCTGAAATAGTTGTCCTTAGCGGATTTCTGTTTGGGTTTTTCAATACATATTTTGTTTTTATTATTGGCAATAGAAAATTCTCTCTCTACTTAAATATAAGACATGACACCCTAAAACTCCTAGAAGAGAACATAGGCAAAACATTCTCTGACATAAATTGTAGCAGTGTTTTCTTAGGTCAGTTTCCCAAGGCAATGGAAATAAAAGCAAAAATAAACAAATGGGACCTACTTAAACTTATCAGCTTTTGCACAGCAAAGGAAACCATCAACAAAACAACCTATGGACTGGGAGAACATATTTGCAAATAATGTGACTGGCAAGGGCTTAATTTCCAAAATATACAAACAGCTCATACAGCTCAATAACAGAAAAACAAACAACCCAATCAAAAAATTGGCAGAAGACCTAAATAAACATTTCTTCAAAGAAGGCATAAAAATGGCTAATAGGCACATGAAAAGATGTTCAATATTAGAGAAAACAAATCAAAACTACCGTGAGGTATCACCTCATACCGGTCAGAATGGCCATCATTAAAAAGTCTACAAGTAATAAATGCTGGAGAGGGTGTGGAGAAAAGGGAACCCTCTTGCACTGTTGGTGGGAATGTAAATTGGTGCAGCCACTATGGAGAACAGTGTGGAGCTTCCTTAAAAAACTAAAAATAGAACTACCATACGATCCAGCAATCCCACTCCTGGGGCTATATCTGGACAAAACTATAATTAAAAAAGATACATTCACCCATATGTTTATAGCAGCACTATTTACAATAACCCAAACATGGAAACAATGTAAATGTCCATTGACAGATGCATGGATAAAGAAGATGAGGTGTGCGTATATATATATATATATATATATATACACATGTATGTATGTATGTAATGGAATATTACTCAGCCATAAAAAAGAATGAAATAATGCCATTTGCAACAGCATAGATGGACCTAGAGATGATCATGTTAAGTGAAGTAAGTCAGAAAAAGACAAATACCTTATGATATCACTTATATGTGGAATCTAAAACATGACACATATGAACATATCTGTGAAACAGAAATAGACTCACAGACGTAGGAAACAAACTTATGGTTACCAAAGGGGTAGCGGGGAGGGATAAATTAGTAGTTTGGGATTAGCAGACATAAACAACTGTATATAAAGTAGATTAACAGCAACGTCCTACTGTAGAGCACAGGGAACTATATTCAATATCCTGTAATAAAACATAATGGAAGAGAATATAAAAAAGAATATACGTATGAAACCGAATCACTTTGCTCTATACCAGAAACTAATACAACATTGTAAATCAACTATACTTCAATAAAAAAAGAAAATTTTCTTTCTTCTAAAAAATGTTATAAGAATACTTAACAACTTAGCATGGGATTTATACTCTTCACAAATCTTTAAGTGCACAATACAGGATTGTTAACTATGGGCCCCACGTTGTACAGCAGGTATCTAGAACCTACTCATCTTGTGTAACTGAAGCTCTATATCCATTGAACAGCAACTCTCCATTTCCCCTCCCTCTAGCCCCGTCACTTAGAGAAGCTTATACTTTCCTGATAGTTCCTTACAAAGTAAAATAAAATTTGACTCTCTGCTTCTATGTGTTTGATTATTCTAGGTACCTCATTTACGTGGAATCATGAAATATTTGTACTTTGGTGACTGGGCTTATTTCATTTATCATAATGTCTTTCAGGTCCATCCATGTTGTTTCAAATGACAGGATTTCTTTCTCTTTTAAGGCTGGATGTTTCATTGTATGTATGTATGGCATTTTGTTTACCTGTTCATCTGTCAGTGGACACTTAGGTTTCCATATCTTGGCTATTGTGAATAATACTGCAGTGGACATGGGAGTATAGATATCTCTTTGACATCCTGATTTCAGTCCTTTGGGATGTATACCCAGAAGTGGGATTGCTGGATCATATGGTAATTCTATTTTTAGTTTTTTGAGTAACTTCCAAACTGTTTTCCATTGTGACTCTGCCAGTTTAATTCCCACCAACAGTGTACAGGATTCCCTTTTTTCTACATCCTTGGCAACACTTATTTCCTGTCTTTTTGGTGATAGCCATTCTAACAGGTGTAAGTTGATATCTCATTGTGGTTTTGATTTGCATTTACCTGATGATTGTTGATGTTGAGTATCTTTTCATGTGTCTCTTGGCAATTTATATGTCTTTTTGGGAAAATGTCTATTCAGGTTCTTTGCCCATTTTAAAATCAGGGTATTTATTTATTTGTTTTTTGCTATCGAGTTGTAGAAATTTCTTTTATATTTTAGATATTAACCCCTTATCAGATATACGGTTTACAAATATTTTCTCCCATTCATTAAGTTGACTTTTTACTTGTTGATTTTTTTCCTTTGCTGTGGAGAAGATTTTTAGTTTTATGTAGTTCTTCTTGTCTATTTTTGCTTTTGTTGCTTGTGTTTTTGGTGTCATATCCAAGAAATCATTGCCTGGACCAATATTATGAAACTTTTCCCTTATGTTTTCTTCCCGGGGTTTAAGTTTCAGGCCTTAATGCATTTCAAGTTAATTTTTGTGAGTGGTGTAAGATTAGGGTCTGATTTAATTTATTTACATGTGGATATCTGGTTTTCCCAACACCATTTGTTGAAGAGTTCTCTCAAGTTTTTGAAGTAGATATGTGGATGTAATTATAACCCCAAGGTGCTTACTAATCACTGCACTGGCCATATTATGCTGTTGCTATCCAAGTGGTATGCTGAGCAGCCCAGGTCACATACACACACACACACACACACACACACACACACAGATACATCACATGCACACAACACAAACACATGCTCTCAAGGCAACCTATAATATGTGCTTGTTGCTGCTGTGACAGCTTCACATTATTATTTACAAAGCCATAGGCTTTCTGTTTTCCTTGCAGAAGATCAGATTTTCCCCTTCTATTTTTTTTTTTTTTTTTTTTTTTTTTTTTGAGATACCCTCATTCCTTAAGTCTGAGGATTCTTCCTCCTGCAGCTTTACTGGGTAAAGGAATAAAGAAGTCGACACTGTCTCATTTCTCTGCTTTGCCACTCTGTCCAAAACACAGAGAGGCTTTTGTTTTGAGGATTTTAAATAAATAATTAAATTTATTTATTTATTTATGGCTGTGTTGGGTCTTCGTTGCTGCGCACGGGCTCTCTCTAGTTGCGGTGAGCAGGGGCTACTCTTCGTTGAGGTGCTCGGGCTTCTCTTTGCGGTGGCTGTTACAGACAGAGCGCGGGCTCTAGGCGCGCGGGCTTCAGTAGTTGTGGCACGTGGGCTCAGTAGCTGTGGCGCGCGGGCTCTAGGGCACAGGCTCAGTAGTTGTGGCGCACGGGCTTAGTTTCTCCACGGCATGTGGGATCTTCCCGGACCAGGGCTCGAACCCATGTCCCCTGCATTGGCAGGTGGATTCTTAACCACTGCACCACCAGGGAAGTCCCTGTTTTGAGGATTTTTATGCTAATAACTTTAGGGGCTTAAAAAATGGATAAAACATTTGCAAATGTACAGTTTCAAGTCTCTTCTCAAATGTCATCCATGCTTGCTTTCTTTGCATTTTCTTATGATTCCTTTATTGGAGTGCTTTATGGCAATATTTACCTCTTCAGTTTTATTATCCAGAGATTAGAGTTTCTCAAATGTACTTTTCCTTCTGCTTCTCCTTTAGGTGTAATTAAAGAATAAAAGTGCAAAGATTCACAAAAAGTGTGTCAGTATTTCAGTGGGCAGTTAACATCTGTAGAGCCCAGGCTGGATCAGTCCTTCGCAGTGGTTATCAGGTCATAGATGTTCTGCTTCTCCTCCTTTTCTGGACACTGGGTGGATTTTAGGCCATGTGACATAATTTGGCCAACAAAATTGAGTGGAAGAAACATGACACCCTTCTGGGTCTCTTCAAGGCGGTGCCTGATTCGTTATGTTTCTGTCCTTCTACCTAAGTGATCATAAAAATACCTGCTGATTTTGAGCCTTCGTAAACCTGGGTCCTCAAGTGACATCACTGAGTAGGGCTTACCTTGTGTTGGGCAAGGAGCATGCGTAAATAACAACTTGTGTTATCAAGTCATTAGAATTTCAGGATTATTTGTTATACAGCCTAGCTTAGCTGTCTGACACAGCAGTCTGTGGAAACTCTCTGTCCTTATCCAGGACTCTGTAATGTGCTCTCAGATCCCCCTTCGGGACTGAGGCACTTATTTCTACACCGGTTGGGATGTTGACAGCTGGATCCCTTTCTAGGGAATGCACTTGGTGAGGGGAGAAACCTTGCATACGTCTTCTCTGCTCCCTGAGAACAACTCCCACTCAATTATTGACAGTTTGGGCGTAGAAATGTGCAGTCCCTTTACTTCAGTTTAGGACAACTCTAAAGGGCCATACAGCTGCAGAGTTTCCCTTTGGATGCGGGGAGACCTTGGTGTCATGACTCACAGTTCAACGTTTCTGTGTCCCTCACTTTCCCATAGGTCTTGGTTTTAAGGTTGCTGCTGCCTCGGCTCCCTGCACGTCTCCATCTCAGGGTGTAACTCCCTGGCAAGAGCTAAGACAGTCCCATATAGTAATCATCAAATTTGGTCTTTTTTTTTTTAATTTTTTTTTTTTACAGTGACTAATGATAAAATCATTGTGTAAAGCAAGGCTAATAGTAATTTCACATACTAATGATATTGTAATAAATAATTACATTGGTCTTATATCATGTAGTTAAAATGAAGCTTTACGGCATCCAGTAAGTGAGAACAGTGCCCTTTATGTAAGTCATGCCATCACCCAGCACTGGACACGATGGCCCTTGATCGAGCCATTGTGACAAACCAGAGTGAGTGGTGCTGTTATTTCAGCGCGCTGGTGAAGCTGCCCTGTGGATGCAGTTCAAGAGAAAAAGGCAGGTTTGAAACACAGCATGAGGAGGATTTAGGGTGTGACGCAAAGAGGAGTTTCCCAATGGACAAGGGTCATGAACTTTGCACGAGCTTTGTTGTGGGTGCTGGTGAAATTGCATATCTTTGGACCATTCAGACTTAGGAAAAAGTGTCATCTGCCCTGAACAGTGAAGCTGTAGTACTTTTGGAAAATGAAGAAAAGTCCTTGATGAGTGGTCTTCTGAGAATGACTTCAGAATTAAAATAATAGTTTAATGGTAACGTATCCATTGTGCCTTATTCTTTAGGAATGGATTTCGGCTTAAATCACAGGGAAGCCCTTCCACTTGAAATTTCCAGCTAAAATTCCTGCCATGACTCTGCTCTGCTTCTCACCCTACTACCTCTGAAAATCGACAGCTAACCTAACGCCATAAGTCTTGAAGAATTTCTACTAATTTCACCTGATAGAACTAGCTAGAACACCACAGGTCTGTTGGTTCACGTGAAAGTAGTGGCAGATCTTTTCTTCTGCCACTTCCTGTCTCTGAGGCTAGGCAGAGACTCCAAAGCAAAGACTGAATTATAACTTTTCTAGGTAGCTGTTGTAACCCCCCATATTTTTGTTTGGACACCTGACCTCAGAAATATTTGGCAGGAAGAGGGCTGGATGGGAGCTGGTGGTTGCATGCAGTATCCTGGGGTGGACGGTCACCATAAATAAAATGGAAATGCACCTGGAGGATTGTAGTTGTACACAGATGCCTTTGGAGCAGAGTGTGGATACTCTGGTGGTGGAAACCCAGGAAGATCTCATTTTCAGTATAGAAGGCAAGTGATAAGTGAACATTTGCTGTACGTTGAGATTCAAACCAGAAGCTGTGGATGGCAGTCAGTTGGTCTTAATGTAAGTAAAAGAATGGAATTTGAAAAGTACTCTAAATGAACATAGAGTGAAGATGAGTGTAGTCCATGCAGCCTATCTGGGGACAGAAGCCACAAATGGATGTCTCCTTTACATGTGATAAGTAAATAAGAACAAAACTAAGCAAAACAAACAGAGCCTATGGGAAAAGCTGCAGAACTAAAAGCAATATTACCCTGAAAACTCAGAAGGAGAGTGAATTTCTAATATTAAGCAAGTCAGGAAATAGAAAAGAATCCTAGAAAACTGTTTGGCATTCCAAATATGATGCGAGGCGAAAAGCCAGAGAGGGAAGTCCTAAGGGGAAAATAGGATAAGAAAAAAACCAAAGGATAACATGAGAAAACAAGATAGGTGAGATCAGAGAGGAATACAAGGAAATAAAAAAATGTAGTGGTAGAATTAAAATGGGTATCAGAGACAGTTACGATTGCTTTGAGGTCAAAAACAGAAAAGAAAAAAAAAAAGACATAATTGGAAAATGGCTTTAGTTTAAAAAAAGTACTCCTAAGAAAATGGGTTGACAGTCTATGCAATATAAGGAGAAAGAACGTTTACATACAAGGCATGAAAAATTCAGTGGAATTTCCATCTGTATCTGCAGCCCAGGGTCTCTTCTTCCCTTTTTAGGTGACATAGCCCTTCATGTATTTTGGGAGCTCTCTACCTGGGGTTGCCAATCAAATGAAACTGTCACCCAGTGCAAAATTGACCTTGGGATTCAAGCTGTTTGATTAGGCTACCCATCCTCTGAACACCACCTAAGTGAGACCGGTGATATTCATACCTGGACTTCTGTGCCCACAGCCCCCTCTGAGAAGGTCAGAGAGGTCATCCTTTTTATAACACGAGCCTGGGACACAGGTCAAAGTTGTTTAAACCAAGGATGGAGGACTTCCGCAAGTGGCATGTTGTGTGCTTGATTTACATCTCTGCCCACAATCTGCCCCCTAAACTAGGTGATAACGGACTCATCTATGAGACGTTGTCGAAAAAATTTGGATATGAATATGATACATTCAGCAAGAGTCAGCAAACAGAGAAATACACAGAGAAAGCTCTGTCTATACTGATTTAGACCATTTTTTTCTTTAAGCTTTTTCAAATTAAAAAAAATTAACAATAATTTATAAGATGATACCTGTTGATTTATAAAGTTTATGTAACTTTGAATATTCCATATAATCATCATATGGAAAAATATCCATAGCAAACATCAAGTACATCCAAACACTGTCAGTGTGAATGTTCATGATCTCTGTTTTTCTACTTTTTGAAAGATTTCCAGTTTCCATAAACCTGTGCTACTTTAACAACAGCAAAAAAAGATAGTCAGTTAAAGACGAGAAAAGGCCGTCCAGGAAATACCTGAAGATACTCCTCTGAGGAGCAGCCCTGGATTTCTGGCCACGTGACCTGTGAGGAGGGCCTGGCTTTGTCTTTCTGTCTCCAGAGGATGAAAGTGATAGAGAGTCCTTGGCATCGAGATGTGCGTCGGGGCTTTGCCAAGCGTGGGCGTCCTCCATGCCCTGTCTCTGCTGATTAATGAGAAGAAGCTGCCAGTCTCCTTTAATTACTTTGTCATGTCAGCACTGTCCATGGGTGGTGTATAATTATCCATCTGTATGGATGACTGATCATGATCTTTTCCTAAGCCATGATTTTTTTTTTTTTTTTTTCTTTTTTTGGGGTACGCGGGCCTCCCTCTGCTGCGGCCTCTCCCGTTGGCGGAGCACAGGCTCCGGACGCGCAGGCCCAGCGGCCATGGCTCACGGGCCCAGCCGCTCCGCGGCACG
>NC_041220.1:152476475-152488065 GCF_002837175.3 Physeter macrocephalus | reverse complement strand
CTCCCAGACCGGGGCGCGAACCCGGTTCCCCTGCATCGGCAGGCGGACGCGCAACCACTGCGCCACCAGGGAAGCCTATGATCTTTTTCTAAACTACTCTAAGTTCAGTTATCATCATGGAAATCCAACATTTGGGGACATTTTGTAATATTTCTAAATGTAAAAATAACCGTAATTAACAGTTTAAAAAGTATTTATACTCTCTCCTTATCCCATACTGTCTTTTTGTGATCCACATGGTATGTCAGAGCCTTACCCTCAAGTGAAGAAACTTAATTTAATTGGGATGACAGACTAATTTAAATTACATAGCACAGCATCAATCACACAAATGAATCTTATCACTTATTTCAAACCGTGGGCGTGATCGAAGTCCAGAGGAAGGCATGTGATAATGCTGGAAGTGAAATTCAAGTCGAATGTAAATGGAGTTATAGGAGAAAGAGCTGCACCTGGGAATGTGGACACTGCCATCATTGGAGAGACGCAGATATGCAGCCACAGAAACTTACTGCAGGCAGAAGTCCACTCCCATGTGTATACTTTCATTTTATAATAATTTACAGGCAGTTTATTGCCTGGACATCTGCCCTTCCTGTCCTGGGGCTCAGGCGGGGAAGTTAATATTTGTGCAGATGTGAATGGACGGGCAAGCCAGCTTCCCACAGTGGGTCCTGGAGCTTCTTCCTTTCTATACAATTAACACTCAATATCAGATTTAATGGACCAGAAAGTTAAAGAAAAATCAGTTTTGTGGCTAATGAGCTTTTCAGATGTTATAAACTTTTAATGGACTTGGTGATCTTTGCACAATTACTGGCAGCTTGAATCCAAAGGATGTGAGGAAGGTGAAATTCTTTCTATTTTCAAGTTGATTTAAAAAATACGCAATGCAGATCTTAAGTCATACATTTCAAAGCCTTGTGTTGTGAATACAAAGATGCTTATAAGTCACCAAAAAGATGGCATAAGTAAAATATTTTTGATTGATCGATAATTGGTTAGTTATACAAACCAGATCTATATCAATAGGTTGGTAAGAAACAAGTAAATTGGGTTTTATGAAATGAAAATATGGTTTGATTGATTTTCGGCCTATCCTACAGTATTGCTTCTTCCTACTCCTCAATGTAGACATTCTCCAGGGAGCTGCACTTTCCTTCTTAGCTTCTTTTCCTTAGTTTATCCTTTTGATTGAATGGACTTGGCCAAGCTTAAGGTTTCAAATATCTTTGTTGACTCCCCCATTTTTGCCTGTAATTTATTAGCTCAATGTGTACCTTTAAAATATCTACACCATGCCAATCTGTTTTGTAGATATAGGGGAAACAGTACTGAACAGTACAGATGGGGTCTCTGCCACCATGGTAGAAGTCAGAATAGAACTTGTTTTGGGGGCATCGATAGGGGCCGGAGCATGAGGGGGCTTCTGAGGTGCTGGCAATATTCTATTTCATGGCTCAGTGTTAATTACATGGGAGTGTTCACTTAGTGAAAATTCATTCAGCTGTACACTTAAAAACCTTTCATTGCAGTTCAGTATATAGAAGATGCACATACTGTACAGCTTGATGAATTTTCACAAATGGAACACAACCAGTGATCTGCAACGAAATGAAGAAGTAGAGCCTATTGACCCCCTAGAATCACCTGTTTCGCTCCTTTCCAGTCACTGACTTCTATCCTGCTTTAAAAAAGTATAGATTAACTGTGCTGCTTTTTGTACTCTGTGTATCATACAGTATGTTCCCTTTGCATTGACTTCTTTCACTCAGGGTTATGTTTGAGATTCATCCACTCTTTCACATGTGGTATGTTGTTCATTCTCATTGTCCAGTAGTATTCCATGGTGTAAATATAATGCAATTTATTCATCCTTTCAAGGATTGATGGACATTTGGATCATTTCTACTCTTTGTTGTAATGATTAAGGCAGCTCTGAACATGCCACGCATGTTTTTTGGTGAGCTTACGTCAGCATATCTATTGGGTGTATTCCTAGGAATGGAATTGCTGGGTTCTAGGGGGAGTATGCGTTTAGTTTTATTTGACACTGCCCAACGGTTTCCCCAAATGGTGCAACAGTTTATGCTCCAGGAGCATACGAGTGTTGTTGCACATCCGTGCCAACAGTTGGAGTTGTCTGTCTCTTCAGTGTTAGTCGTTCTGGCGTGTAAGCTGCACACTTACACAATTTCCTGTACGTATGTTCGACGTCAATAAAAAGTTTGCTTTAAAACATAACCTCACAGATCTTCCCCCTTCTTCTAAAACCTTATCCTTCCCTTTTTCTAATAGTTGTTCACCATTATGCTTGGCTTCCAGGATCAGAACCCTAGAATTGTTTGACTCCTCTTAGGTCCAAACAATTAAGTCAAATCTTAGGCTATTTCCAGGGCATTTCTCTGATCCCACAGGAGCATGGATTGACTTTTTTCTGGGGGTTCATGAAATGCTTTCAAGAGGAGAGATCCTTGAGTTACACTTCAAAGGACAAGTAGGGCTACCATGTAGGCAAAGGTATCCTAAAGGCATATCTGGAAGGGAGAACAGGATGTGTAAATGTGTGGAGAAAGATAATGATATGATATGCTTAAGGGTAGTGTAAGCTTTTCAGTATGTCTGAGGCCTGGAGAAGGGTGGGAGATGAGATTGGAAAGATAGATAGGAGGTAGATCATGCAGGAGACTCTGTTACGCTGATCAGTGTGAGCTTTTATGATTACAAAATGGGAATAACTAGTGATCTTTTAAATAGGAGAGGGACTTGCTTGTGCGTTAGCGAGATCAACATCGTAATATAATGAAAAATAGATTAGAATGATGAGTCCGTTCTTAGGGAGACCAGTTAGGAAACACTTGTCATGTTGTCTAGATGATAAGTTTTGAAGATCTTAGCAAAAATAGTAGCAATGTATATGGCGAGGAAGAGATGGTTGTACAGTGTTAAGATGATAAAATTGACAGGAGCTAGTGACTGGAAAGTGATGGAGAAGAAAGATGGTATGAATGACTCTGAAATTTTTTTGCTGTGGACAATGAGGGTATAGTGGTGCCATGAGTGGGAATTGCATCTTGAGGGTGACAAGAGTAAGGAGGAGGGACAGATACTGCATCGAGTTTGGACTCTGATGGGGTTGACATACAAATAAAGCATTCAGGTGGAGAAAGTCAAGTAAGCAGTTAAAATTATTATTCTATAGGCTAAGAAAAAGATGGACTAGAGACATGTCCTTGGCAGTTGTAGACATTATGGGGTAATGGAAATGTGAACGAGGTCCTTCTCATCTCAGAAAGGAGGAGAGAGATGAGAGTTGAGGATGGAGCCCAACCTTTAAGTGGTAGGCAGAGGAATCAGAGCCCATGAAAGAGACTAAAGCTAAAATATATGTGGCCTTGACGACCAAGGGAATGAACTGTCTCAGAAAGAAGGAAGTGGCCAACAATGTCAAGAATTGTGGAACAGTCAAGTAAAACAAGGAACAGAAAGCAAACCGTGGTCTTGACAAAGGCACTTTCATTGGGGTGGTTGCAGTTAAAGCCAGATGGAAACAGATCAAGAAGAAGTGGGAGGTGAAGAAATGAACTTAACAATGACTGTTCTTTCAATGAAGTTCTTTCATGAAGTCCCTGAAGAGGGGTGAAACGGGAATATAAGTAAAGGAGTCTGAGGCGCTTTTCCATCTCGGTTTTCTAAAACATGTAACAGGGTTATCATATGGATAGCAAGGATTCAATAGGAGAGAGCTGGAGTAAAATATATATTATTTCTATTCCATTTGCTGGCTTATTATAATGGTTTTTACCGACTAATGAGCATGAGATCACCGTTTAAACATATTCTTGCCTCAATACTATAAGTTAGACTTCTGAATTTATGTACTCTAGATCCAAATACATACAAATCCCTAGGTGTCTTTTCCCAGAAATATTGTTAAGTGCTTGTATTTAAGTATTTTGTGGGACCTCTGGTTCTCATAAAGAGGTAGATTTTATACTGACTATTGTCATTATGTATCGGTGATATTATAATTGAGAAATGGTTTCAATTAAGTGGAATTTTGAAATGGCAAATGCAGAGAGAAGGAAACATTGATTTAAAAATTTGAGTAGAACCGTTTTTGCATTCTAGAGAGGAGGCAGAATCCATATCAGGATGAAAGCTGCTCTTTTACTTAGGAAAACACTGTAATTGTTCTTTTGGTTATAAAGAGTAAAGCTGCTTGCGTAGGTTGAAAGGGGGAGGTTAAAACAATGGGAGATGAAAATGCTCAGCGTACTAGGGCAACATGAATTTTCCATTGTTTCTTTCTGATCCACGGGCTTCAATAATCCAGGGCTCAAAAAAGAAGGGATGGATACAGAGAATGTAATTTCTTAATGGCAGAGTTTGTTTTCTTTACTGCTGAAGCTCTAGCACATAGACCCAGACCTGGTATATGAGTCAGCTTCTAACAAATGTTTGTTGGATGAATGAAAAATCTTTTTATAGAGTAAGGAAGAGCAGACTCCAGAAATATGGGAAATTTTAATAAGGAATTCTCTGTAAAATGAAGGGTGATGGACTTTTAATGTGGTACCTGATACTCAGTTTTTCGTAATTTTTTTTGTCCTCTGCCACCATTCCCCTCTTTTTTCCAAGTCTTTGGCAAAGCGTGTTGGATAAGGTAGGGTCGGGTTAGTGGTGCTCTAAGAAAGGAGAAGGGGGCTGGGGGAGGGAGGCAGGGGAAAAGGCCAAGGGATGACAGCAGGTAGGTGAAAGGTCACAGACACTGTGAAAGCAAGTAAGCAAGAGCTCAGAGCAGGAGGTGACGGGCCACAGCCCAGAGATTCTCAGCCTCAGCCTCAGAGTCTGGAGAAATATTTGATAGCAACGTGAAGTTCCCGCAGAAATGGGTGCACGTTTATTTATCTGGGTATCAAAGAAAACAGTGGTAGAGGATTGGTACCTACGTTTATACAGTTAGGATTTTAAACACACACACAGACACACATGTGCCACCACACACTTCCACTCACGCTCTGCCGCAGACACTTTACATGCTGTGCGGTGCCGGGGAGCAGGGAGTAATTTAACACTCGGCCTTTTCAGTTCTCTTGTCTGTCACTGTCGTGTGACGTGAGAGAAGCACGTCAGAAGGGCCATATGGCGTTCGCCACTTCCCAGGATCTCGGGGCCCTGCCTGTGTGTTCAGCATCTTGAAGGAGAATGAATTCCTGTGGAGGACTCAGAGATGGGGAGTGTGGTTTCCTCCTCACTACCTCCATGGCCCTTCCTCAGGGGCGTCAAGGAGCAGGTTTGCAAGCCACTGAAATCAGAGCCCATCGTTGGTAATATATCTGCATTTGGACAGGTCCTTTCTTAAGACCGGATCTTAACTGTCCCCCCACCCCCCCCGCCCCCCAGTTTCAACCACTTGGTGGGAAATGAGTGGTGATGGTGAGAGAGTTTGTGGAGAAGGAGGCTCGAAGCATTTCTTAAATCCTCTGTTGGTAGAAAAAGACACCCTGCTACACTGGGAAGTGTGGATCGTTGCCCTGGATTGGCGTTTAATTAGCTGGATGACCTCGGGCCACATCAGTGGACTCTCTGCACCATGATGTCTAGCAGGGTATAGCATACTTGTTCTCAGGCACAGTCTTAACTCAAAAGCTCTGTGTAGAGACCAGAGCTAGCTTTGCCTGAAGCTGGTTGATTGGGCACTGGTGGTGGTGGTGTTCATTCTCTCGTGCCCTAGTCTCCTGCAGGACCCCCTGAGAAACCCCTCAGCAGTCTTGGGGCCTTTCAGAGCATGGGCTGGAGCTCAGTGAACTCAGGGACCTCCAGGGTCTCACCTAGAAATAACAGCCTTGCTTCGTTTGTGGATGCTTGGTCTGCCTGCATGGAGTCTACCCACTTAGATTAGGGCCCCCTGGGATGGGAACTGGTGAGTTTTGTTTTAGGCTGGATAGGTGGAAGTTGAGGATGTCAGCTCACCTGAAACATTAGGCAACTCCCATCACCAAAAATGTGAGGAATGGTGTGGGCCAACCAAGGCTTTTATTGTCCTACTTAGAACTCTTCAGGAGAAGGGTTGCGTAAACGCCATCCATTGTCTGTCTGCACCTCCGATGTGGTGCAAAGTCAGCAATAACCTTCATTGTGCTCTTCCTAAGAGTCTTATTTCCGGTGCTGTGTGGGTGAGTTATACACAGGGATGCACAACGGATGACTTTTGTTAGTATAAGAGATTTTCTCAGTACATCTGAAGAAAATGGGATATGTGAGTGTTGGTATTTTAATCAGATTATATGTCAGATTTTGTTCCTTAAGCAATCAGTCAAGTGGAAGAAGAAAGAAAGTAAAACAAAATCCAGCTTTTGTTCTATTGAAGGACAATAAAATGACGGTAAAGATCTAGAAATATACAAACAATAGCAAAACACAGCTAGACAATTCCATAGCTGCAAGCTGAATGTTAGAAGTCTGTACGAAGGGCGTAATATTATGCATAAGGGAGAAAAATTACGTGCTTTTATGTTAATTGGATTCAAGGGACAGTAGTATTTCCCTAAAAGACAGACAATGAGGATGCAATGGCACGTCGGTGGAGAGAATTGACAAGGCACATTTTCAGTGACACTACATTTTGGTGCCCTCTGAGCACTGTTTTAGCTGAATCCCACAAAACCTGGTATGTTTTATTAACATATGAACATATGTTCATTAATATTCACTTCAAAATATGTTTTATTAACATATGAACATATGTTCATTAACATTCACTTCAAAATATTTTATAACTACAGTTGTCATTTCCTTTCTGGCCTTTGGGTTATTTAGATGTATGTTGCTAGATTTAAAAATATTTGAAGATATTATATTTATCTTGTTTTGTGATTGATTTTTATTTTAATTCCATCGTAGTCTTAGAAACATCATCTGTATGATTCCAATTGCTTTCAACTTTTTTTTTTTTTTTTTTTTTTTGTGGTACGCGGGCCTCTCACTGTTGTGGCCTCTCCCGTTGTGGAGCACAGGCTCCGGACGCGCAGGCTCAGCGGCCATGGCTCACTGGGCGCAGCCGTTCCGCAGCATGTGGGATCTTCCCGGACCAGGGCACGAACCCGTGTCCCCTGCATCGGCAGGCGGATTCTCAACCACTGCGCCACCAGGGAAGCCCGCTTTCAACGTATTTTTTGGCCCAGCACATGGTCTGTCTTGGTGAATGTTCCAAATGCCCTTGAAAGAAATGTGTATTATTCAGTTGTCATTTGTATCTGTTTTCTGTAAATGTCAATTCAGTCAACTTGGTTAATAATGTTGTTCAGTATTTCATCTTAACGGAGAAAAATGTAGAATGTTTAGATAGTCTTCGAAGGTAATGTCACATGTTGGTAAGGATAATTGGATAATTTTCCAGTCAAACAAAAACACCTGCTCACTCAATAAAGCCAAACTGAACCCAACTTTTTATTATTGAGGTAAGAAATAAGGGTATTTTATTTAGATTATCTAAATTGACCACAAATAAGTTAAACTTCCAATTTACTTTTAAATTACAGTGAGATGATAACTCTGTACTTTATAGTTGAAAAGAGCTATTATAAGGACACCAAATACTGGTAATATATCAATATCTATATTTGTCAAACAGGAAAAAAGGATAATATTTACATAGAAATATATTCTGCATTTTACATAGACATTCTACAGCTCTATTAACAAGCTGCTCCTGGACCCTGTAAAATATGACACAATTTTCAAAACTCTGACATAATACATTTTACTAGTTTTCTGTTGTGTAAAGTAGTTAAGCACATTAATCAGACCTGTGCTGTTACTGCTGATCTAAGACTGCTGAAACGTATAACAATCCATACTTTTACCTCCATCTTTTCAAAGAACAAACTGTTTTAGCTGAATTTTAAATTTCACCAGATACTTTTTAAAATGCTCTTTCCTTCTTGTTCATTTGCATAGTTGCTGTCCTCTACTATAACACTGGAAATACGCAAATAGCTTGGGTCTCATAACTCCTTCCTGTATAATTTTATAGCACGTAAGTTGTCATCTTCCCTTTCCATGTACTAGTTTTCTGTCACAATATCAAGTAGACTCTGTAAAACAGGGATGCTTTCCCTAAACATGGGTCAAACTAAAGTTTGCTAACATGCTAAAGAAGACACTTTTAGTTCCATCTGTCCATACTTATGCATATGTACCCACTGTCCCATCCATACAGAAAGTGTTCTGTTGAAACTTGTGACATGCGGTGGCCATTTTTTATCTTTGAGCTACACAGGGTTGTGTTGGGGTCACAAGAAACACTGCTGCATGAGGAAAATAGAATATATTTTTAGTCCCCAAGAATGGGCAACTCCTTTGAACTCTTGCCTTTGCAGGCAGTTGGAATTGCATTTGGTATCTGAAGGAGGATGGAGCTCACAGGCATTGTGCAGCTCCGCTGTCTGTTTATCAGATGCCAGTGGCATTTCTGAAAGTCAGAAACTCATTCACACTGGATGGCTTTCTAACTGACTGTGACACACCAAGAGTGTTTATCAGAGCCCAGGGTTTTTACTGCTTTGGAAATAAATGACCACCATGCTCCTGCTGTTTAACCTTTACACATGAGTCAGGTCATTGAAGGGTTTGTTCCAGCCAAGAAAGGTTTTTATACCAAACTAAAATATCTAACAGATTACATGGCAGTGAATCGTCATTGAGCTTGGTGGTTCGCCCCCAGGATACTTTCGGATATTTATAGAGTAGTCTTTTATTGCCTGGATGACTGAAGGGTTTTACTGCATCTAATGGGGGATATGGTGAGCCCGAAAAATACCTTGAACAATGCAGCATGATAATCCAGATGTCATTTTGACATCCAAGTAAGTAAAAAAAAAAAAAAAAAAAAAAAAAAAAACTATGTATAATTGTCTAAAGCTAGAATCACACAATTTTACATGTAAAGGAAAAATTTTCCCCACAATTTTAATATATATTGGATTTTTCCAGATTACAACTCTTAGGTAATTTGATGGTAGACTATATACATTGTTTTATTCATAAGTTTTACACACAATTTTTCACCATTTGGGAAATCATGTAGACGAGAGAAGTGCCACTCATGGTGGTTGAGTTGCCATTTATTTATACTGTTTCATATAATTTCTGTTGCTTTAGAGTCACACTTGACAGAGAGTTTTTTTGACTTCCGAATTCCATTCTCTATAGTGACCTGCAACTGTGCAGGGAGAAAAGTGCCTCAGAAACTCGATCAGAGTTAAGAAAGAATTATGGATACATCAGAGATTAAATAAAGACATTAGCTAATTTAAAATAGACATAGCAGTGTTGTCTACACAAAATTTAGAAAGGAGCTGGGGGGAGATTGGTTCAAGATGGCAGAGTAGAAGGACGTGCTCTCCCTCCCTCTTGCGAGAGCACCAGCATCGCAACCAACTGCTGAACAGTCATCAACAGGAAGACACTGGAACTCACCAAAAGATACCCCACATCCAAAGAGAAAGGAGAAACCACAATGAGATGGTGGAGGGGTGGGGCGCAGTCACAATCAAATCAAATCCTATAACTGCTGGGTGGGTGACTCACAGACTGGAGAACACTTATACCACAGAAGTCCACCCACTGGAGTGAAGGTTCTGAGCCCCATGTCAGGCTTCCAAACCTGGGGGTCCGGCAATGGGAGGAGGAATTCCTAGAGAATCAGACTTTGAAGGCTAGTGGGATTTGATTGCAGGACTTCGACAGAACTGGTGGAGACAGAGACTCCACTCTTGGAGGGCACACACAAAGTAGAGTGCGCATCAGGACCCAGGGGAAGGAGCAGTGACCCCACAGGAGACTGAACCAGGCCTACCTGCTAGTGTCGGAGTGTCTCCCACAGTGGTAGGGGGTGGCTGTGTGTCGCCGTGAGGACAAGGACACTGGCAGCAGAAGTTCTGGGAAGTACTCCTTGGCATGAGCCCTCCCAGAGTCCACCATTAGCACCACCAAAGAGCTGGGTAGGCTCCAGTGTTGGGTCGCCTCAGGCCAAACGACGTACGGGGGGGATCCCAGCCCCACCCGTCAGCAGACAAGCAGATTAAAGTTTTACTGAGCTCTGCCCACCAGAGCAACAGCCACCTCTACCCACCACCAGTCCCTCCCAACAGGAAACTTGCACAAGCCCCTCACCCACCAGAGGGCAGACAGCAGAAGCAAGAAGAGCTACAATCCTGCAGCCTGTGGAAGGAAAACCACATTCACAGAAAAATAAACAAGATGAAAAGGCAGAGGGCTATGTACCAGATGAAGGAACAAGATGAAACCCCAGAAAAACAACTACATGAAATGGAGATAGGCAACCTTCCAGAAAAAGAATTCAGAATAATGCTAGTGAAGATGATCCAGGACCTCGGAAAAAGAATGGAGGCAAAGATCGAGAAGATACAAGAAATATTTCACAAAGACCTAGAAGAATTAAAGAACAAACAAACAGAGATGAACAGTACAGTAACTGAAATGAAAACTACACTAGAAGGAATCAGTAGCAGAATAACTGAGGCAGAAGAACAGATAAGTGACCTGGAAGACAGCATGGTGGAATTCTCTGCCATGGAACAGAATAAAGAAAAAAGAATGAAAAGAAATGAAGGCAGCCTAAGAGACCTCTGTGACAACATTAAATGCAACAACATTCTCGTTATAGGGGTCCCAGAAGGAGAAGAGAGAGAGAAAGGACCCAAGAAAATATTTGAAAAGATTATAGTCGAAAACTTCGCTAACATGGGAAAGGAAATAGCCACCCAAGTCCAGGAGTGCAGAGACCCAGGCAGGATAAAACCAAAGAGAAACAAGCCAAGACACATAGTAATCAAACTGACCAAAATTCAAGACAAAGAAAAATTATTGAAAACAACAAGGGAAAAACGACAAATAGCATACAAGGGAACTCCTATAAGGTTAACAGCTGATTTCTCAGCAGAAACTCTACAAGCCAGAAGGGAGTGGCATGATATATTTAAAGTGATGAAAGGGAAGACCCTACAACCAAGATTACTCTACCCGGCAAGGATCTCATTCAGATTCGATGGAGAAATCAAAAGCTTTACAGACAAGCAAAAGCTAAGAGAATTCAGCACCAAAAAACCAGCTCTACAACAAATGCTAAAGGAACTTCTCTAAGTGGGAAACACAAGAGATACAGACTGAAAGTGAGGGGATGTAAAAAGATATTCCATGCAAATGGAAATCAAAAGAAAGCTGGAGTAGCAATTTTCATATCAGACAAAATAGACTTTAAAATAAAGACTCCTGCAAGAGACAAAGAAGGGCACCACATCATGATCAAGGGATCAATCCAAGAAGAAGATGTAAAAATTATAAATATTTATGCACCCATGATAGGAACACCTCAATACATAACACACCTGCTAACAGCTATAAAAGAGGAAATCAACAGTAACACAATAATAGTGGGGAACTTTAACACTTCACTTACACCAAGGGACAGATCATCCAAACAGAAAATTAATAAGGAAACACAAGCTTTAAATGACACAATACACCAGATAGATTTAATTGATATTTATAGGACATTCCATCC